>NC_090376.1:145183631-145486661 GCF_036365525.1 Heterodontus francisci
GTTGGGTCTTACCTCGTTAGTCTTCCATGTCTATTTTTGTGACATATAAAGTGTCTGCCCTTTAGGGTATAATCTGGTTCTGTACCACATTAAATTATTTTTGAACACCTTGCAGTTATCTTTTGTCATTTTACCCATTAATAGACTTGGCCGATTAATGGTGGACAATCTCTGTCTCATTACATTGAAGTCAGCCCCACCTAAATCTGAACATTAGTATCTCCCTTTCAACCATTATGTTGAACTCAATCATATTAGATCTCTATTAGATAAATGTTCTCACACTATTAGGCTGTTAACTAAATCTGGCTCATTACATATTGCTAAATCTAATTTGGTATGCCCCCTTGTTGGTTCCAGGGCATACTGGAAAGAATTTTAACTGTCAAGGCTAGGGGAGGGGGTTAGGTTCAGTGCAAGTGTGGGGGGGTTAAAGTCCCAAAAATTGCCAACAGGTCAGAAACCTACCCACTTCCGGAGTTAACCGGAGTGCATTTGAAGGTCAGCGGGAAACCCCCGGAGAGGTGTCGGGTAAGTATTGTCAATATTTAACTCGTCAATATATTGTGAATTTAACCCAAGATTCTGGCTTTAACAGCCAGAAAATGTGTTTCCAATGTATCAGGATCAAGAAGGCAAGAGCAAAGTGAGGAGTTGTTGTTCAATGAAACTGACAGGCTTGAAAGCCTTTTTGAACAGTGAAACTGCATAGCTGCTGAGCTGCTGATGTCAAAAGCTTGTACTCACAGCAATTGTTCGGAGAACTAGATTTCACTGCTTCACAAATAATTTCCAACTGTTTGGAAGTCATTTCACCTAACTTGGAATTCACTCACTTTGATCTGATATTCTTTGCTGGCAGCCTTCAATGCAGCATGGGCACAGCTTATACAGCTTTACTTTAGATCTCGGATGAGGAACAAGAGGAGCAGCAAAACTAACACCAACATCACCTGAAGCAGCAAGAGCAACACCAGCAGTAGCATCTGCTGCTTTTCCTCAGTCACATGCCACTCCACAAGACAGAGGAGATGCAGACAGAGATCCAGCTGGAGAGAGGTGCCTACCCCCAACACAGGATCTATAGGCAGAAGATTTCATTTCTTGACATGTCATAAGAACATAAGGAATAGGAACAGGAGTAGGCCATTTGGCCTCTCAAGCCTGCCCCGCCATTCAATAAGATCATGGCTGATCTGCCCAAGAGTTCAGCTCCTCATAGCTCTCAACTCCCCAATGTTTCAAAAATCTATTGACCTCCTCTTTAAATACTTTCAGTGATCTAGCCTCCGCAACTCTCTGGAGTAGAGAATTCCAGACATTCACTACCCTCTGAGAGAAGAAATTCCTTTGCATCTCAGTTTTAAATGCGTCTCCCCATATTCTGTAACTATGTCCCCTAGTTCGAGATTCCCCCACTAGTGGAAACATCTTCTGAATGTCTACCCTATCAACCCCCCTCAAAATCTTGTATGTTTCAATATGTTCACCCCTCATTCTTCTAAACTCTAATGAATAAAGGCCTAACCTGTTTAGCCGTTCTTGATAAGTCAACCCCTTCATCCCAGGAATCAGCCTAGTGAATCTCTTTTGAACTGCCTCCAATGCCAGTATATCCTTTCTTAAATACGGGGACCAAAACTGTACACAGTACTCCAGGTGCGGCCTCACCAACACCCTGCACAGTTGTAACAAGGCTTCCCTATTTTCAAACTCCAACCCCCTAGCAATAAAGGCCAAAATTCCATTTGCCATCTTAATTACTTACATCTGAGCACTAGGACCTCATGAGGCTCAGGCTTTCACAGCAGGTCGCTGCTGACATCTCAGCCTCCTGGAGCAAGACCCCCTTCACTGTCGAACCAGTGGGCATGCATTGCCAATGTCTGTCAAGGTGGCTATCACTGGAGGGCCAGTTCCTCGTTCTCTGGTCTCCCAGAAGTTCTGTGCTCTCTTCTCCTGCAAGAAGAAAGAGCAGAGAATTGAGTGTGAGGAATGTATTGGATGGAGAGGATGCAATGACAGCATTTGTGGAGGATGACAATGAGACATGGGTGTGAGTTGTCAATAAGATGAAGTTGAGGGTGAGTGTAAGTGTTGGTTGCTTAGACGGGGAGGTGAGGAGGTGCCTGGAAAGATAGGAATAAGTGGAGCTGCAAGGTGTGTTGTTCTGAGGAGTGCTGTGCAGCAGAATGCTGGGGAAGCTGGCCCACAGACTAGTCAGCAGCAGACTGGCATAATCATACTCACAGAATCATAAATTACAGACAATGTCCCACCGGCAGGACAGACCCAGCAGAGGTAGCGACACAGTGGTATATAGTCAGGAGGGTGCTGCCCTGGAGTCCTCAACATCGACTCCGGATCCCATGAGGCCTCATGACATCAGGTCAGACATGGGCAAGGAAACCACCTGTTGGTTACCACCTACCGCTCCCCTTCAGCTGACGGATCAGTACTTCTCTATTTGAATACCACTTGGAGGAAGCACTCAGAGTGACATGGGTGCAGAAAGTACTCTGGTTGGGGAACTTCAATGTCCATCAACAAGAGTGACTCGGTAGCCCCACAACTGACGGAGCTGGTCAAGTCCTAAACGACATAGCTACTAATCTGGGTCTGCGGCAGGTGGTGAGGAAACCAACAAGAGGGTGATGAAACCAACGTACCTGACCTCGTCCTGACCAATTTACCTGTCGCAGATGCATCTGTCCATGACAGTATTGTGACTACCGCCACAGTCCTTGTGGGGACAAAGTCCCGTCTTCACATTGAAGATATCCTTCATCATGTTGTGTGGCACTACCACCATGCTAAATGGGATAGATTTTGAACAGATCTAACAACTCAAAACTGGGCATCCATGATGCACTGTGGGCCATCAGCATCTGCAAAAGTATACTCAACCACAATCTGTAAACCTCATGGACAGGCACATCCCCCACTCTACCATTACCTTCAAGCCAGGGAACCAACCCTGGTTCAATGAAAAGTGCAGGAGGACATGCCAGGAGCAGCACCAGACATACCTAAAAATGAGGTGTCAACCTGGTGAAGCTATAACCCAGGACTACCTGTGTGCCAAACAGCGTAAGCAGCATGTGCTAGACAGAGCTAAGCAATCCCACAACCAATGGATCAGACCTAAGCTCTGCAGCCCTGCCACATCCTGTCATGAATGGTGATGGATGATGAAACAACTAACTGGAGGAGGTGGCTCCACAAATATCACCATCCTCAATGATGGGGGAGCCCAGCACATCAGTGCAAAAGACAAGGCTGAAGCATTTGCAACAATCTTCAGCCAGAAGGGCCGAGTGGATGATCCATCACAGCCTCCTCCTGAAGTCCCCAGCATCACAGATGCCAGCCTTTAGCCAATTTGATTCACTCCACGTGATATCAAGGAATGACTGAAGGCACGAGACACTGCAAAGGCTCTGGGCCCTGACAACATTCTGTGCTCCAGAACTTGCCGCGCCCCTAGCCAAGCTGTTCCAGTTCAACGATAACACTGGTATCTTCCCGGCAATGTGGAAAATTGCCCAGGTATGTCCTGTACACAAAAAGCAGGACAAGTCCAACCCGGCCAATTACCACCCCATCAGCCTACTCTCAATCATCAGCAAAGTGATGGAAGGTGTCATCAACAGTGCCATCAAGCGGCACTTGCTTAGCAATAACCTGCTCAGTGATGCTCAGTTTGGGTTCCGCCAGGGCCACTCAGCTCCTGACCTCATTACAGTGTTTGTTCAAATATGGGCAAAAGAGCTGAACTCAAGAGGTGTGGTGAGAGTGACTGCCCTTGACACCAAGGCAGCATTTGACAGAGTATGGCATCAAGGGACATCAAGGAGAATCATGGGTTAAACACTCTGCTGGTTGCAGTCGAATCTAGCGCAAAGGAAGATGGTTGTGGTTGTTGGAGGTCAATCACCTCAGCTCCAGGACATCACTGCAGGAGTTCCTCAGGGTAGTGTCCTAGGCCCAACCATCTTCAGCTGCTTCATCAATGACCTTCCTTCAATCATAAGGTCAGAAGAGGGGATGTTGGCTGATGATTGCACAATGTTCAGCACCATTCACAACTCCTCAAATACTGAAGCAGTCTGTGTAAAAATGCAGCAAGACCTGGACAATATCCAGGCTTGGGCTGATAAGTGGCAAGCAACATTCACGCCACACAAGTGCCAGGCAATGACCATCTCCAATAAGAGAGAATCTAACCATTTCCCCTTGACATTCAATGGCATTACAATCACTGAATCCTCCACTATCAACATCCTGGGGGTTACCATTGACCAGAAACTGAACTGGAGTAGCCATATAAATACCATGGCTACAAGAGCAGGTCAGAGGCTAGGAATCTTGCAGCGAGTTACTCACCTCCTGACTCTGCAAAGCCTGTCCATCATCTACAAGGCACAAGTCAGGAGTGTGATGGAATACTCTCCACTTTCTTGGATGGGTGCAGCTCCAAAAGCACTCAAGAAGTTCGACAACAACCAGGACAAAGCAGCCCGCTTGATTGGCATCCCATCCACGAATATTCACTCCCTTCACCACTGATGCAGAGTGGCAGCAGCGTGTACCATCTGCAGTATGCACTGCAGCAATGCACCAAGGCTCCCTAGACAGTACCTTCCAAACCCGCAACCTCTACCACCTAGAAGGACAAGGGCAGCAGTTGCATGGGAACACCACCAACTGCAAGTTCCCCTCCAAGTCACAAATCATCTTGACTTGGAGCTATGTCGCCATTCCTTCACTGTCGCTGGGTCAAAATCCTGGAACTCCCTTCCCAACAGCACTATGCGTGTACCTACCCCACACGGACTGCAGCTGTTCTAGAAGACGGCTCACCACCACCTTCTAAAGGGCAATTAGGGAGGGGCAATAAATGCTGTCCTAGCCAGCGATGCCCACATCTCATTAATGAGTTTAAAAAATTCAGAGTGTGGGGTTGGCACCCGAAAATAGGATGTCACTCAGTTTTCCTGCCCTCATCAAGTCTTTGAACCTCTTGGGGCACTGTCTCCATTTTCAAAGAACTGCACACCAGCTGCTCACTTTCTCAACCACTTCCATACACACATGCTTGGCTTGAAAGGCTGGCCTCTTACCCCCATCCGAGGGAAACAACACTTTACTTCAGTCCCTCAAATCCCGCAGCAGGACCTCCAGGGAAGAATCAGAGGCCTTTGTGGGCTGCCTGCCCACATTTCCTTTCCATCCCTGTGGATGCTGAAGTCTCAGGAAGAAATGCAGAATTCAGCCATTCTGACCCTTGCAGGGTCCCTTTAACTAGAGATCCTTCCTTTGACAGAGTGTTGGTCATCATCATACACCTGCACTCGGTGATTGGTCAGAAAACCTAATGCTGTTCAAGAGGCACAGCAAAGACTGCTGATAAAGTAAACAGATTTCCCAAGCTGTTACGGGCACCCTACACATGCCCATTGGTGCAGAAAACTATCACAGACAAGACATTCGTTACCTTTCTGACATGTGCTAGTCTGTTTATCCCAAGCTATATGAAAATTAAAATCCCCCATTAAAACCACTCTGCTTTCCTATATATATAATATAAAGCTTTTCTACATGCTTGCCTGTGGTCCTGTACACAACTTCCACGACAGTCTTAAATCCTTTTCTCTTTCTAATTTTACTCATTAAGTCTCCATTGCCTGCTTCCTTCTCCTTATATCCACTCTTATTCTTGAAATGATTTCATCCTTGATCACTAAAACTACTCCTAACCCTCTACTATTTTCCATATCTTTCTTGTAGGCCTTATAACATAGTATATTTAGTTCCCAGTTCTTACTGTTTTGCTACCAAGGCTGGAATTTTATGTCGCGATGGTGGCCCCGCCCACTGGCTCAAACGTCAGGGGCGAGCTTGCCTCCGCCAGGCCTGGAAGGCACCCAACAATCTTACATGGCCCAGGTCTTTAATTGTCCTTGGTCAGGACTTCCACCCCTCTGAGGCAGGAAGTCCCGCCTCCAAGAGCTGCTGGCCAATCAGAGGGCCGGCAGCTCTTCAGTCCCAGCAGCGCCACCAGGAGCAGTGGCCACTGCAGGGACTGCATGCAGCGAGAGGAGCAACATGGATGTGGCCCTTGGAACAGGTATGTGAACATCTGGCCTCACTGGGGACAATCAGCTGGACCCCAGCGAGGGGGGTGGGGGTCGATCGAGAGGGTGGGGGAGGTGTTCTGGGAGGGGCGGCTTGTGATTCTGGGGTTACCTCCATGGGACACAGGGTGCCTGATCAGGAGGCACCTTCCGCCTTGCACTCGATTTTACGCACCGCACCCCCCCCACCCCCCGCCTCCCAGCCCATTCTTGGGCGGAGTGGGGAGGCATAAAATTGTGGCCCATGTTACTTCTTCATTGTGGATGTTCCCTTGAGCTGGTTTCCCTTCATAAATCCTGCAATGAAGAGGGAACCTCACGCAGGCATTAAGTCCCTTATAAATATTTCAAAGGCTAACATCTGCTTCAACTATTGGTGAACATGCCTCATCTTTGTCTGTGCCTAATATGACAATGTATTGCAATTTCAATGTCCATAGACCTTGCTGCCATCAAATACTCATAAAATTTGTCCCATTCTGTAAAAATGGTGATAGTGTTGTCTTTGATTTAATAGAAAACCATTGGTAGATGTTGCCTTTAGCCTTGGTGCCGCTGTAAAATAAAGGAAAGGGAAATGCAGCAAAAAGACTTGTTGCTACATGTGTGACGAGCTGTTGCTCTCCTGTTTTTGTTAGTACAAGTAGTAAACCAATCCCCATCTACCTATCAAAAGTCCCAAGTAATTGAGGAAAATTGATTTTTTTTGGTACTATGCTTCAATAGGTTACAGCCTTTTGTGAAAATGTGGTACTTATTTTTAGAAGCTTGTCATGGCAGGCCCCCACCTGTCAGAAGTGAGGCACATTAATTTTGTCATGAACATTCATTTTAAACTGGAGTGAAGAAAGGACTTGTTAAACAGATCAGCGTGGCTGGAAAAGATATTTGCATATTAACTGATGGTGCTTGGAAGGACAAAGGACCATTCCCTGGCACATTCAACCCACAATGGACCTTCATCATCAGGTATTGTGTGTAAGAGCAGCATTCCAGAGACTGTTAAGGTGATACAATCAAGGCGTGATCAGACCAGTTAGTCACATGACTAACTTGCTTGGCAACCTTGATTTTTCTGAATTGTACGAACAGTTCGAACTGAGAAAGTCTGTTTGCTCCTGGACTGAGAAGATCTTTCCTGTCTGCTCCCATCTCTTTCTCACAAGACTCTGTCTCCACTAAAGACACATGAACCCGAGGAGAGAAAAGTCTCCTATAGTGAACAAGAGTTAAGAAGAATACTGGGCACCAATGAAAAGCAAGATCTACCTACAATCAAGGACTCTACAGTGAGCTTGAAGACCATAACAAAAATTCTTCAGACATTGCCTCAAACTTTTCCACTTTGTTTCTTCTGCTCTTTTCTGTCTCTATTTGCATGTGTGTATCGCGTATGCATGCTAGCGTGGGCACAGCGTGCATCCATAGGCATCAAACAAATTAGAGTTTAAGATCAAGTTTAATAAATTTCAATCTTTCTTCTTTCGAGTCATAGAGTTTTACGGCACAGAAACAGGCCCTTCAGCCCAACACACCTGTGCCAACCATCAAGCACCCATCCAATCTAATCCCATTTTCCCGCACTTGGCCTGTAGCCTTGTATGCTATGGCGTTTCAAGTGCTCATCTAAATACTTCTTGAATGTTGTGAGGGTTCCTGCCTCTACCACCCCTTCAGGCAGTGTGTTTCAGATTCCAACCACCCTCTGGCTGAAAACGTTTTTCCTCAACTCCCGTCTAAACCTCCTGCCTTAAAGGGAATAAACCTAAGAAATTTAAACATATGAAAACCTGTTTGTGCTGGTTTTTTTGCCTTATAGTTGGAAAGCGGTGAACAAGGATTCATCAAGGGGGAGCTAAAAACACGGTGTGTTTAAAATTAAACCCTGTTACGGTAAGATCAGTGAAGGCTGAGAGGGTCCCCTAGATACCTTTCTCACCTGGTCGTAACAAGCTATTTACTGAAGTAGATTTGCAATATAAAAATAATACCCAATAGTTTACTGAGTCAATATCCAATCGGAGATGACTGAGCTGATCCCAATTACATTTGGAATTCCCACTTTTCTCTCCTGTAATCCTGGATAAAAACTGCATAGTCTGGACTTTACCAAGCCCTTGATGTCGGTCTCCATGGCAGGGTGGGAGGGCGGGTGGGGGTGGCCGAAAGATGGGGAAAACAGCGCTCTGCCACGGAGCCCGATGTCGAGAGAGCCTCGACTGATCCTCCCGGCAGTGGCGAGGCTCCGTGGTGGCACATCACCGCTGGGCAACGGGACCTGGATTTCAATATTTAAATTAATTACATACATAAATTTTAAATGGACTTACCTTCACTTTTCTGGGCCCGCCACAATCTTCAGCACAACGGCCGGCAGTCCCGTACCTTCAATTCCCCGTCCGGGGAAAGCCGGCATGATACTGGTGGGGAGGGGAGAGCCGTTAATATTTTCAGTGCGGGGGGTGTGGTCAAAAAAAGTAGTGGGTGTAGGGGATGGTGGGAAGGGGTGAACTTCAAACTTTGTGCAGTCTGACGGGGTGGGGGGTGGGGGGCACGGTCAGTGTTTTTTGTGGGGGGAAAAATGGAAAATAGTTAATGTAATTGTTATTGGGGGGGTGGTGGGAAAGGAGCATTAGAAACTTATTTAATAAATTTTTGGGGGGCTATATCTTTAAAAATTTAAATTGCCCTGCTCTTTAAAAATGGCTCCAGCGCCTGCGCACAGGCAGATGGCGCCATTGTCAGGGACAGACAACCTGCCCCCTTCATGTGATTGGGGGGAGGAGGGGGTGCAAGCCGTCTGGCTATTTAAATGAGCCGCCGCACGTGAGATCACGGCAGCTTTGAGCTTGCCACCGAAGTCGGCGGCAGGCTCTTAAAATCTAGTCCCATGTGTGTGGACATTGTGAAAGAGCAGAATTGTGCTGGGTTGCACTCTTCCCCATGGAGGAATAGGCCACAGGCTCTGTCAAAGTTCACGCAAGAAGAATCTCCACTTGACCGAGGTACCAGAGGGCAACCAACTGCTGTGGAAACTATACCCCCTGCATGAATCAGGAGACAATGGAAGGACGAGAGGAAGTTGAAATAAAATTGTTGCAAAATCCTGTAAGATCATAGCATTTATTTCCTATCCTCCCTTCAAATACTTGCAAAGAAGCATATTCGCACAGCCAAGCAAACAATAATAATCAAAATTCTTTCACATGAAACACACTTAGACACTGAAAAGTATGAAGTTAAGCAAGCACATTCAAGCTAGGAAATATATTCAGCCTGGCAGATTCTGACAAGTACATTCAAGCAAGTATTTTCTATTTAGAATGTCATAGTATGTGAGGACATATACTTAAGGAAGCATGCTCAAGCATACACATTCACGAAATCATATCAACCGCATTTGAAAACAGTCATACAATGAATTCAGGTAAACATTTTGGTTGTATTTTGGGCACAACTTAAGAACAGGTGAACAACTCGAGCTTACTGTGGAGCTGTTGATTGATTCAGTACATGGATTATTTTTATGATAGAAATCAGTCAATGCCCAGCAAATAGTAAGCAATTCAGGAATCTAGGAAAGGAAATGTTAAGCAGATTGAGACAACTACATTCGAAACAATTCATGAGATGGTGCAGTGCATCAAAAGAGGGAGCTTAATGTTTAAAAGCAGCACTGTTTGCGTGCATGAAAGGAAATGCAGACTCGTCTGTATGTATTCCAACATGGGATAAAAATACAAACAAGACACTCTTAATTTTGGTGATGAAGTAAAAAAAAAACTAGAACAAATATATCTAGATAGACGTTGCAAGATACTGACAACTTGTACACTTTGAAGAGTAAATGTAGACTTCCTGATAGCGCAGTGAGTTTATCCAGTCAAAAAAGCTCATCAATACTTGATGGAAAGTTCCCAGGTTCAGCCCCTCATCTGTAGTAAGTTAGCTGATCATACTTGAAACAGTGGTAGGAGTGCAGTCGTGCCTTGGGTTAAGAGGGGGAAAGCAGGGCTTGGTTGCTATCCATGGATCCCTGAAAGAAATGTACATGTACATGGATATTGAATGAGGACAGATTTAGGATTGACTCAGATTTCCTCTGAAACTGAATAGCCTGCTGAGACTTACTGTTAAAGCTCACACATGTGTAATAGCCACATGGATGAGGTGCAGGATGTTGACCATGGAACTGTACCCCAACATGGAGTGAAAGCTTTCAAAAGTGGAAGAGACGGGCCAAAATTGATGAAAGAGGGAAAACAAAGTGGAAATGTATAAAGTGCTGCAAACTTCTTTGGAATGACTAAAAAATATGCATTGTAAGAACAAAGTATGTGCCAAGATTGTAACAATGCTGAGATTTTTTTTTTTCTTAAACATATACTAATAAGCCAGCAATGTTATTCATGGTTCAGATGTTGTGAATCACAATGAAGGACTGGAGGAATGGTTTATTGAAAATGTATGTGATATGTTTGGGTCTTTTCTACTCAATGAAGATCAGGTCATTTATGAAACTGCTGTTTATAGGATTTCTGTACACAAATTACCTGCTGTTTTTCCCTGTATCGCAGGGTGATTGAGGGCCAGTATATCAGCAGCAGGCTGATGAGGGCCCTGATCCCAGAGGAAGTGTATGACCCCTTTAAGAACCTCCACTTCAAAGATAACTGCACCTGGAGTGGCAGCACCTGGAGCAGGAGGAGACTTTCCCCAGCGACTAAGCATAAAAGTGGAGGTTCAAGCAAAGTAGGTCCTGAAAGAAGTGTTATTGGTAGGAGTGATCACCGTACAGTTCTTGTGGAGATGATGTCCCGCCTTCACATTGAGGATACCGTCCATCGTGTTGTCTGGCACTATCACCGTGCTAAATGGGATAGATTTCGAACAGATCTAGCAATGCAAAACTGGGCATCCATGAGGCTCAGTGGGCCATCAGCAGCAGAACTGTACTCAACCACAATCTGTAACCTCATGGCTCAGCATATCCCCCACTCTAACATTACCATCAAGCCAGGAGACCAACCCTGGTTCAATGAAGAATGCAGGAGAGCATGCCAGGAGCAGCACCAGACATATCTCAAAATGAGGAGTCAACCTGGTGAAGCTACAACAAAGGACTATCTGCGTGCCAAACTGCTTAAGCAACATGCGATAAACAGAGCTAAGTGATCCCATAACCAATGGATCAGATCTAAGCTCTGCAGTCCTGCCACATCCAGCCGTGAATGGTGGTAGACAATTAAACAACTAACTGGAGGAGGTGGCTCCACAAATATCCCCATCCTCAATGATGGGGAAGCCCAGCACATCAGTGTGAAAGATAAGGCTGAAGCATTTGCAACAATCTTCAGCCAGAATTGCCAGGTTGATGATCCATCTCGTCCCCCTCCTGAAGTCCCCAGCATTACAGATGCCAGACATCAGCCAATTCGATTCACTCCGTGTGATATCAAGAAATGACTGAAGGCACTGGATACTGCAAAGGCTATGGGCCCTGACAATATTCCGGCAATAGTACTGAAGACCTGTGCTTCAGAACTTGCCGCACCCCTAGCCAAGCTGTTCAAGTATAGCTACAACACTGACATCTACCCGGCAATGTGGAAAATTGCCCAGGTATGTCCTGTACACAAAAAGCAGGACAAGTCCAACCCGGCCAATTACCACCCCATCAGCCTACTCTCAATCATCAGTAAAGTGATGGAAGGTGTCATCAACAGTGCCATCAAGCGGCACTTGCTTAGCAATAACCTGCTCAGTGATGCTCAGTTTGGGTTCCGCCAGGGCCACTCAGCTCCTGACCTCATTACAGCCTGGGTTCAAACATGGACAAAAGAGCTGAACTCAGCCGGGTTGGCCGGGTTGGACTTGTCCTGCTTTTTGTGTACAGGACATACCTGGGCAATTTTCCACATTGCCGGGTAGATGTCAGTGTTGTAGCTATACTTGAACAGCTGTGGTTGTTGGAGGTCAATCATCTGAGCTCCAGGACATCACTGCAGGAGTACCTCAGGGTAGTGTCCTAGGCCCAACCATCTTCAGCTGCTTCATCAATGACCTTCCTTCAATCATAAGGTCAGAAGTGGGGATGTTTGCTGATGTTTGCACAATGTTCAACACCATTCGCGACTCCTCAAATACTGAAGCAGTCCGTGTAGAAATGCAGCAAGACCTGTACAATATCCAGGCTTGGGCTGATAAGTGGCAAGTAACATTTGCGCCACACAAGTGCCAGGCAATGACCATCTCCAATAAGAGAGAATCTAACCATCTTCCCTTGACATTCAATGGCATTACCATCACTATCAACATCCTAGGGGCTATTATTGACCAGAAATTGAACTGGAGTAGCCATATAAATACCGTGGCTACAAGAGCAGGTCAGAGGCTAGGAATCCTGTGGTGAGTAACTCACCTCCTGACTCTCCAAAGCCTATCCACCATCTACAAGGCACAAGTCAGGAGTGTGATGGAATACTCTCCACTTGCCTGGATAGGTGCAGCTCCAACAACACTCAAGAAGCTCGACACCATCCAGAACAAAGCAGCCTGCTTGATTGGCACCCATCCACAAGCATTCACTCCCTCCACCACTGACGCACAGTGGCAGCAGTGTGTACCATATGCAACATGCACTGCAGCAACGCACCAAGGCTCCTTAGACAGCACCTTCCAACCCGTGACCTTTACCACCTAGAAGAACAAAGGCAGCAAATGTATGGGAACACCAGCACCTGCAAGTTCCCGTCCAAGCCACACACCATCCTGACTTGGAACTATATCGCCGTTCCTTCACTGTCGCTGGGTCAAAATCCTGGAGCTCCTTTCCTAACAGCACTGTGGGTGTATCTACCTCACATGGACTGCAGCGGTTCAAGAAGGCAGCTCACCACCAGCTTCTCAAGGGCAATTAGGGATGGGCAATAAACACTGGCATAGCCAGTGACACCCGCATCCCATGAATGAATAAAAAAAAGGCGACTGATGCCTGTGAGGAACCCACACGTAGATGCCTAAGAGAGATACAAATCCTGCCATGGGACAATGAGAGCAACCAAATAGCAGGCTATTGGTCTGCTGACGATGAGATCAGTCTGGTGGAGCCCTTCAGTATGTCCCGGCAAGGGTTTCACTTATCATGGTGGTTTGCTGTGCACTGCACAATCTGGCACGACAGAGTGGGGAGGCGTTGAACAAGGAGAAATGCGAGGATCTTGACACCACTTTGGACTATGAGAATGCGGAGGAGGAAGCTGGGCAAACAATGCTAAGTGAAGGAGCCCAGAGACAACAGGAGAGATGATGCCTTGGCTCCTGCCTCTTCACAGAGGCTAGGTTGATATGAAGGGCCAAAGACCTTATGGAAGAGAAGGGAGATTTTGGTTTGTTTCAAAAATCTTTAATGACCATAACAGCAAACACTACCCTTCACATCTACAACACACAAACACCCATGACAGCCCCATGATTCCAGTTGCACGTCCTCATTCTTTTGCATGACCTCCTATGTGGTGCCCCCCTGAGCTGTCAGCTAAGGTGGAGGCAGGCTGCTGACCTTGCTGCCCTTCGGCTAGGGATGACCTTGGCTGTCATCCTCTCGTTGCCTGAGGCCTGATGCCGGCCCACCCCCCCCACCCCCCAACAGGTTGGGTGCCCTTCTGCACAGAAGCAGTAGCACACTCTGTATCAGAGATGAAGGAGGATCTGGCATTACTGACAGAGGGGCAGAGGAGCGTCTGGCTATACCAGAAGCACCCTGAGAGCACCCTCCAGCAGTGTCATAGAGTTATAGAGTCATAGAGTTATACAGCACAGAAACAGGCCCTCCAGCCCATCAAGCACCTATCTATTCTAATCCCATTTTCCCACACTTGGCTCATAGCCTTGTCTGCTATTGCATTTCAAGTGCTCATCTAGATACTTCTTAAATGTTGTGAGGGTTCCTGCCTCTACCACTCCTTCAGGCAGTGTGTTCCAGATTCCATCCACCCTCTAGGTGAAAATGTTTTCCTCAGATCTCCTCTAAACCTCTTGCCCCTTCCCTTAAATCTATGCCCCCTAGTTATTGACACCTCTGCTAAGGGAAAAAGTTTCTTCCTATCTGCCCTATCTATGCCCCTCATAATTTTGTATACCTCAATCAGGTCCTTCCTCAGCCTTCTCTGCTCTATGGAAAACAACCCTAGCCTATTCAGTCTGTCTTCATAGTGGAAGTGCTCCAGCCCAGGCAACATCTTGGTGAATCTCCTCTGCACCCTCTCCAGTGCAATCACATCCTTCCTATAGTGTGGCGTGTGGCGACCAGAACCGTACACAGTACTCCAGCTTTGGCCTAACTAGCGTTTTATACAGCTCCATCATAACCTCCCTGCTCTTATATTCTATGCCTCGGCTAATAAAGGCAAGTATCCCATATGCCTTCCTAACCACCTTACCTGCCGGTGCTGCTGCCTTCAGCGATCTATGGACCACTACACCAAGGTTCATCTGACCCTCTGTACTTCCTAGGGTCCTACCACCCATTGTATACTCCCTGGTCTTGTTAGTCCTCCCAAAATGCATCACCTCACACTTCTCAGGATTAAATTCCATTTGCCACTGCTCTTTCCATTTTACCAGCCCATCTATATCATCCTGTAATCTAAGTGGTGGGTTGTTCCTCCCTTGCAAGGCAAACCTGTGCTTCCCTGCTGACCTGACAGGGCAAAGGACCTGGTTGTGACTCCAGGACCCCTTCCCTCTCGCGGCTTGCCACTGGCATCTTGCACCCATGGTCAAGACAAGGCTCCTTCCTCCCCCTCAGAGGTGGGAGGCTCTTCCACAGTCTTGGAGGGTCTTCCAGTAGGCACCTCATGACCTGCATGAGAGATCAGAGACATTGAAGCATCAAGGGCCTCCCCTCCTGACATAGCAAACACCCCTACATTGGAGATCCCTGTAGGCATTGGATGCCTGATGAGCAGCATGGCTGCGTCACTACAGAGACACTGTTGTGCCCCACTGTCTTGGGAAGGTGCCTCTGTCTCCCCATTTGTAATGCTCTGTTCATCCTGCAGTCCAACCAGCTCCATGGCCCTCCATTAGGGTCAGGAAATGGCAAATCGGCAGACCACTACTTGTCTTGGACTGGTCTCTCTGATTGTGTGCAATCTTCTCCTGCAGACAGAGGGATGGAAGCTGTTGGTCCACCTGCAAGAACAATGCCAAGACATCGGCTAATGGTGGTCCAGTTGGCACTAATGGAGGCATACAGATGCCTCCCGCATGCGGCCCCTTTCCAGGGACGTTATGTGAATGTCTCCACTGACAAACGGCCTCCTTGCAGGGCTATTTCATCATGCCTCAGGGAGTTATCCTGCATATTCTAGCCATTTATCCATGTCTGAGTGAGCACTCCCTCTCCACCCATCGCACCCTTCTGCTTTGTCAGATGTAAGGCCTGAGAGCTGAAGGCATTAAGAGGTACTCACTTTCACTGCCCGGATGTGGTGCTTGTGGCACAGTATCCAGGTCCTTGGTGTGACCCCACGGCTGCTGATCTCCTCTGTAATCTGCAGGCAGGTTTGCTTGGTCAGACTCCCAGCTCCCCTTCTCCCTTACCTGGGGAATAGCAAATCCCACCTTTCCCTGGCAGCATGTAGGAGCACTTGGAGGGAGGCATCACTGAAGCCTGGGTCTGCCCGGGTCTACATTCTGCCATCACACTGCAGCCTCTCTGAACTCTGCCACTCCTATGACTGCAGACAGCAAGATTGAATGCAGGGTTGGCAGACCTTTAAAAATGGTGTCAGTACCTGCCAAGGCATCAGCTGACACCGTCATCTCCGCCTCGGCTCCCCCACTGAACACTCATGGCCGTTAATTGGCCGGCTGCCGCTGGATTGCGTGTGGCTAGGCGCCAAAATCAGCAAAGGAGGACCAAGAAAAAAGAAAAGAGACTATGAGAGTAGACTAACAAAAGACATAAAACAGATTTTAAATGTTTCTACAAGTATGTAAATGGTAAGAGATTAGTGAAAGTAATTAGAGGCACAAACAGGTGAAATTATAATGGAGAATAAAGAAAATGGCAGAGACATTCAACAAATTCTTTAGGAACATAGGAACATAAGAAATAGGAGCAGGAGTAGACCATACAGCCCCTCGAGCGTGCTTCACCATTTAATAAAATCATGGTCGATCTGATCTTGGTTTCAATTCCACTTTCCTGCCTGTTCCCATAATCCTTGACTCATCTACAGTTCAAAAATCTGTCTGTCTGAGCCTTGAATATATTCAATGAGTCGTCTTCCACAGGTTTTTGGGGTAGACAATTCCAAAGATTCATGATTCTCTGGGAGAAGAAATTCTTCCTCATCTCCATTTTAAAGGCCAACACCTTATTCTGAAACTATACCCCACTAGTTCTAGATTCCTCACAATGGGAAACATCCTCTCAGCCTCCATCTTGTCAAACCCCCTCAGAATCTTATATGTTTCAATAAGATCACCTCTCATTCTTCTAAACTTCATTGAGCATAGTCCCACCTGCTCAACCTTTCCTCACAAGACAACTTCTTTATCCCAGCAATTGAACCTTGAACTGCCTCCAATGCTCCCTCCTTAAATACAGAGACCAAAACTATATGCAATACTCTCGATGTGATCTCACCGACACCCTGTGCAGTTGTAACAAGACTTCCCTATTTTTATACTCCATCTGCCTTACAATAAAGGCTAACATTCCATTTGCCTTCCTAATTACTTTTGTACCTGCATGTGTTTTTGTGTTTCATGTACAAGGACAACCAGATCCTATTCTGTTGGCTCTCTCCATTTAAATAATATTTTGTTTGTCTCTTCTTCCTGACAAAGTAGACAATCTGATATTTTCCCACATTATACTCCATCTGTCAAATGTTTGCTCACTTAACTTATCTATATCCTTTTGCAGACTCCTTGTGTCTTCCTCACAGCTTGCTTTCCTACTGATCTTTGTACAGTCAGCAAATTTGGCTACAATATACGTGGCCCCTTCATCTAAGTCATTAAATAGATTATAAATAGTTGAGGCCCCAGCACTGATCCTGTGACACTCAACTAGTTACAATTTGCCAACCTGAAAATGATCCATTTATTCCGATTCTCTGTTTCCTGCTAGTTAGTCAATCCTCTATCCATGCGAATATATTACCCCGAAAGATGGGTTTTAATACGTTTCCTTATATTATTATTTTTTTATTTACTGTACTTTATATATGTGGTGTGGGTTCTTGTTTGACATGCTCAGTATTTACTTCACACAGTTTTTTTTTTATCAGGGATGTGGTGTGTCCATCGTTTATGCAATAGCTCTGTCACCCAGTGGAAGAAGCAAAATGCAAAGCGTCCGGGTGGCATGCATCTCAGATTGCTAAAACAAATGGGGATGGAAATAGCGGAAGGGCTTGCCATCATCTTCCAATCTTCCCTAGATACATGGGAGGTGCCTGAGGATTGGAGAGAGGCAAACATGACATCCTTATTCAAAAAAGGGTGTAAGGACATTCTGAGTAACTACAGGACTGAAGGTGGCAGAACATATTGAGAGAATATTAAACAAAACCTAATGGATCTTGCACCTCATAAATAGAGGTATAAAGTACAAAAGCAGGGAAGTTATGCCTAACTTTATAAAGTTCTGATTAGGCCACAACTAGAGTATTGCATCCAGTTCTGGTCACCATACTTTAGGAAGGAGGTGAGGGCCTTTGACAGGAAGCAGAGGAGATTTACCAGAATGGTTCCAAGGATGAGGAATTTTTAGTTGCAAGGTTAGGTTAGAGAAGCTGGAGTTACTCTCCTTGAAGCAAAGGAGATTGAGGGAGATTTTATAGAGGTGTACAAGATTATGACAGGTTTAGGTAAGGTACACAAAGAAAAGCTGTTCCCATTAGTTGATGGTACAAGGAATAGGGGACAGACATTTAGGGCTTTGGGAAAAAGATGCAGGGGGATGTAAGGAGGAACCTTTTACATAGTGAGTGGTAATGTCCTGGAACTTACTGCCAATGAGGTTGGTGGAAGCAGAGACTCTGAATGATTTCAAAAGGAAATTTGTTGGGCACATCAGGGAAATAAACTGACAGGACGATGGAGATAGAGTGGGGGAATGGGACTGATTAGATTGCTCTACAGAGAGTCAGCATGGACGCAATGGGCCATATGGCCACATAGCTGACCAAAAGGTCACGGAGCAAAGGCAAACAATATGTTAATGGTGTGTTGAAAGACAAAGCATTAGTACAGATTAGGTGTGAATATACTGAATATTGAACATCAGCAAGTGCAAACCTGAAGAAAAACAACCTGAAAAAAACAGTGGGTGAGCAAACTGAACAAACTAAGATAAACTGAAATAAATACAAAAAAAGATTGTAAAAAATGTAAAAAGGAATGCCAAAAAAAAAAGGAAGAAAAAATAACTAAAAATGAAAGTAAAGTGGGGGGCTGTCATGCTCTGAAATTATTGAACTCAATGTTCAGACCGGCAGGCTGTAGTGTGCCTAATCGGTAGATGAGATGCTGTTCCTCGAGCTTGCGTTGATGTTCACTGGAACACTGCAGCAATCCCAGGACAGAGATGTGAGCATGAGAGCAGGGGGGAGTGTTGAAATGGCAAGCAACCAGAAGCTCAGGGTCCTGCTTGCGGACTGAGCGGAGATGTTCCGCAAAGCGGTCACCCAGTCTGCGCTTGGTCTCCCCAATGTAGAGGAGACCACACTGTGAGCAGCGAATACAGTATACTACATTGAAAGAAGTACAAGTAAATCGCTGCTTCACCTGAAAGGAGTGTTTGGGGCCTGGGATAGTGAGGAGAGAGGAGGTAAAGGGGCAGGTATTACACCTCCTGCGATTGCAAGGGAAGGTGCCCTGGGACGGGGACGAGGTGGTGGGGGTAATGGAGGAGTGGACCAGGGTGTCGCGGAGGGAACGATCCCTTCGGAATGCTGACAGGGGAAGGGAGGGGAAGATGCGACTGGTAGTGGCATCACGCTGGAGGTGGCGAAAATGGCGGAGGATGATCCTTTGGATATGGAGGCTGGTGGGATGAAAAGTGAGGACAAGGGGAACCCTGTCACGGTTCTGGGAGGGAGGGGAAGGGGTGAGGGTAGAGGTGCGGGGAATGGGTCGGACACGGTTGAGGGCCCTGTCAACCACAGTGGGGGGAAATCCTCGGTTGAGGAAAAAGGAGGTCATATCAGAAGCACCGTCATGGAAGGTAGCATCATCAGAGCAGATGCGTCGGAGACGGAGAAACTGGGAGAATGGAATGGAGTCCTTACAGGAGGTAGGGTGTGAAGAAGTGTAGTCGAGGTAGCTGTGGGAGTCAGTGGGCTTATAATGGATATTGGTAGACAACCTATCCCCAGAGATGGAGACAGAGAAGTCGAGGAAGGGAAGGGAAGTGTCAGAGATGGACCATGTAAAGGTGAGAGAAGGGTGGAAATTGGAAGCAAAGTTGATAAAGTTTTCTAGTTCGGGGCGGGAGCAGGAAACGGCACCGATACAGTCATCAATGTACTGGAAAAAGAGTTGGGGGAGGGGGCCTGAGTAGGACTGGAACAAAGAATGCTCGACATATCCCACAAAAAGACAGGCATAACTAGGACCCATGCGGGTACCCATAGCGACACCTTTTACTTGAAGGAAATGCATGGAATGTAATGGTCTGCTGACATAACTGTGAATGGGCTATTGATTGTATTAATTATGGTATGAATGGTAAGAGTTAAAGTTCATTAGTTTTACCAAATATGGTTGGAGAAATCATAAATCTGGTGGGCCTTGTTTAAGCTGGAGCACCTATTGTAATGCTTGTAAACCTTATACTACCTCCCTATAAGACAGTGTACCGTCATTCTTATAAACTTTATGCTTTAGTAACTATAGAGTTGGCAACTATTGGGAAATTACAGCTTGCTTAAAGTTAGGGTCGACAGTGTTACGTGATCAGACAGTGCGTATATACAGAGAAGACAGATGGTGCGGGTTAGGACAAGGTGTAAATGAAGAGTAGAATGTATTCCCTCTGTACGAATAATAATGTGATGAATAATGTGATTAACCAGACTGTTGGGCCCAACTGAAAATGTAGATTGGGGAAGGGGCTTTGTCACTAACAAAAAAATGAAGAATTAGAAACTAATGAGAAAGTAACTAACGAATCTAGGTCCAAAAAAGGAATGTATGAGACCAGAGGCTGAACCACCAGAATATGCGATTAGAAATTAATGGAATTAAGTGGCAACAGATCCCCTGGACTTGACCTGCCTCCTAAGGTTTTAAAAGAGATAATAGATGCATTGGTTTGATCTTTCAGAATTCCTTAGATTCCAGAACAGTTCACAAAGATTGGAAGGTAAACTTGCTATTTAAGAAAGGAGGAAGAGAGAAAAGGGGGAACTATAGGTCAGTTAGCCTAACTTCATTGGTGGCATCAGCAGCATACTTCCATCTAGGTGAGATGATGGGCATGCAGCAAATCCATTGGCATTGGGATAATTTCACAGGGTGCACTTTTGATGATGACTGAAGAAACCAATCCATGAGAGGTAGGTTCTGCTACCTCTGTAAACTGCTATAAAACGGCTGTAGCCACTGATCATCATATTGGTGCACACCGGCCAAGTAATGTCACCATTTTCCTCTGTTGTTGGCTCGTGTCTCCCATGTGTGAAAATCAATGTTTAGGGCCTTCATCTCTTGCAAGCATCCTTGAAGCAGAGCTTTGGGCGTCTGACTGGTCTTCTGGCTCCGGCGACCTCTCAATACACAATATCCTTGGTAATTCATCTGTCTTCCATCTTGCAAACGTGTCCAAGCCAGTGACATTGTCTCAGATTGATGAGTGCTAGCATACTTGAGAAATTTGTCTTTGAGAGGACTACTGCATTCTTAATATTGTCCTTCCATGTGATGCCGAGAAAGTGCAACAGACATCCAAGATGAAAATTATTGAGCTTTCTTTCTTGATAGCTGTAAGCTGTCCATGCTTCACAACCATTCAACAAGGTCTGAGAACACAGGCCTTATAAACCAGCATTTTGGTCCTGAGGGTCAGCTTGTTGTTTTTCCATGCACGTTTCGTGTTCCCTATGCATGCGTCAAGTTCTGCATCAAGCATTAGATTGTCTTTCATCTTGGATCCAAGATAGCAGAATTTGCAAACCACTTTCAGCAGAGTGTTTTTTAGTGTAATCGAGGGCAGAGATGTGACACCATGTCCCATAACCACAGTTTTCTTGATGCTCATACTAAGGGAGAACAGAGAAGGTGGAGGTCATGAAGTTGTGGCTGTCGATGGGGCTTTCCGTGCTTAAGTAGTTTGGCTAGAATTCCATCTTTGTTGGGTGTCTTTCTGCTTGCTAAGGAATCAATGGCCTCTTCAAGCTCGAGCAACGAGGGTTCTGCATCTAACTCATCCATGACAGAAAGCTATGGAAGAGCGTAAAGCACAGACTGGGAGATGTCTGTCTCACAGGCGTACATGTCACAGCAGTGTTCAACCCAGCAGGACACCTGTTTGCTTCTGGTGGTGAGTACTTCACCATCTGTTGATTTCAGAGGGGCAGCTTAGGTAATGGCAGGATCAAGCGCCCTCTTGACCCCTGTTACTTGCAGCCCCATGTTCCACCATCAGTAACTTGAACAGTTGGAATTTGTCCATTCCTGATCTACTTTCCTTGAACTAAAATTAGTTAAGCTTTCTGAATTTAGAGAGAAATAAGCTTGGAACTGTTGGCTCTGCACCAGGAATGAAGCTTCTGGAGAAAGAATCTTTTGTCCATTGATTTATTAGAGGAAATTATACTCAGACAATATTGATGATAATGCAAACACAGCAGGAAACCTCATATTACAATCGTTGAGCACAATTGTTGTTCAGCCCCTGGTCTTCCTAACTTTGTATTACTTTATCTCCTCAGCTAAAAGGCAATATATTGTACCTCCACCATAACCTTTAATGTCAGTTTACATTAACATGCATCCACTCACCTTTCCAAACAGTGGACGAAAGTTCCACAGTGGGCCTCAGGACGTTACATAATCTGATATAAAAGCACGAAACGCTGGAAATACTCAGCAGGTCTAGCAGCTTATGTGAAGAGAGAATAGAGTTGACGTTTCGAGTCAGATATGACTCTTCTTCAGAAACGTTCAATATAGGAAAAATTCCGTTCAGTGGGGCATTAACAGGCTGAAATAATGGGTCTATCAGGACAATCCTGTTTGTGGATTTTGGGAAGAAGGTAGAAGTGGACTGTTTGGGGTTGTGAGACAATGAGGTGGGAAGCTGTCGAGGGAAGATCTTCAGAAGAGATGAGTTCAGTGACAGTCCTGGGGACAGTGGCTTGATATTTGGTAGTGAGGTCATGGTTGAGGGGAGGTAGGAAGAAGTGTCTGATAGTTATCATTCAGCCTCGGCAAGGTAGAGGTTGGTATGCCAGACAACAACAGCACCACCCTTGTCAGCAGGTTTGATCACAATGTCGGGGTTAGACCTGAGAGAATCGAGTGCAGCCAGTTCAGAGGGAGACATGTTAGAATGCGTGAGGGGTGCAGAGAAATTAAGACGGCTGATGTCACGCCGACAGTTCTCAATGAAAAGATCAAGAGTGTATAAGAGGCCAGAGGGCGGGGTCCAGGTGGAGGGAGAATACTGGAGGCAGATGAATGGGTCTGCTGGTTGGGGGAAGACTCCTGGTCAAAGAAGTGAGCCCAGAGGTGAAGGTGATGGAAGAAGTGCTCAATGTTATGCCGAGTGTGAAGTTCATTGAGGTCGGAGCGTAAGGGGCATGAGGGTGTTGTCTCCTTATGTGTACAGAAAAGATAAACATAAAGTCATTAAGCTGATACATTTATTTACCAGAAGGTCAGAGTTATGCAGAAAATAAAACTACTATCTTTATGACTCTTCCACACACATGTAAAGGCATTGAATGTCTGAGTTTGATCTTTTGACATTTTTCAGTGTGCTGTTGTCAGCATATTCTGGAAAAATTGTCTGTTACGAAACAGACTCAGACATAAATGGATTGCTTAATACAACTTTTCCTGCTAGTGTTTCTGACAGCTGCCCCCCTCCCATCCCCACACCCCCCTCCCCCCCATGCAGCAGCCTAAATGGATCCAGGCTACTTATTCTTAATTTAAAATATAGGGCCAATTTTCAAACACTGTATTGGTGATAATGCAAAAGACTTCCCAATTCCTAACATTGCTATCTGAAGTGACAGTACCACAGATGCACTATAAAATTATTTATAGTTTATGTCTCTGAGCTTTAAAATTATCCTCTCACTGTGTGGCAAACTCAATCCAGCTCCTCAATGTCTTTTTTGAAATATAATTGACAATGAACAAGGAGTTTACTGAAATCTACAGCTCGATAGCAGAGAACCCTAAATGGGAAAAACAGGAAAACTATAAAGATCTTGATAATGGGAGGAAAAATGTTCTGTATGTTTCACAATATTTAAAATATCACCTAAATTGAGAAGGAAATCTGAGTGTGTAACTTCTATAGGGGTTCTCCCAATCTCCCACTGCAACTTCACTGGGAGAAATCTCAAGAAATAGTTTATGCCTTTTCTTTGGGGTTTGTGCAGATCTTCCACCAACATTTACAGCAGACTATCAGGAGTACCATTTTGTTTTATTTGTTTGTGGGATGTGGGCATTGCTGGCTAGGCCAGCATTTATTGCCCATCCCTAATTGTACATGAACTGAGTGGCTTGCTAGGTCATTTCAGAGAGCATTAAAGAGTCAACCACATTGCTATTGGTCTGGAGTCACATGTAGGCCAGACCAGGTAAGGACAGCAGATTTTCTTCCATTTGTGAACCAGATGGTTTTTTACAACAATCAACAATGGCTCCATGGTGACCATTAGACTAGCTTTTAATTCCAGATTTATTAATTAAATTCAAATATCACCTTCTGCCGTGGTGGGATGCAAACCCATGTCCCCAGAGCATTAGCCCTGAGCTCTGGATTACTAGTCTAGTGACATCACCACTACACCACCACCTTAAATAGTTAATGGACTATAATTTTCGGTCGAAGGGCAATGAGCAGTGTCTGCTATTAATTACACTTGTGTGCACCCATTTAATTGCGATATTTTGCATTGCAATTTGCTAAAAGTCTGAGCTGATAATGTCACAATGAGGGAAACCGAGTATCTGGGACCTGAGGGCAAGCCACAGTGTATCTTCTTAACCAATTAGATTGAAGGATTATGTAGTTAACAGCACATGGACTGAGTAGAAAGTGTAAATTAGAAAGGGTGAATTCAATGTCAAATCAGGTACAGAGAGAAAAAAGAGACAAAGAGAAGGGAAAAAACATATAAACATTTTTTAAAGCTCCAACAACAATTAAAACTTGTAGGAGTGAGACTCATACTGATAATAGTTAATTTTCAGTGCCAGAGATGTTGTTTGTCACTAATTAACACTTATCACGTCATTAAAGAGTACTTAGACTAAAATGGACAAAACTTAATTTTCTGGGGAAAGTTTAGTTCATGTCTACTATGCAGGAACAGCAACATCATAATGTTCAATGCATTTCAGTGGTGATGCAGACAACGTGATGCCGCTTTTGGGAAGCTGATGCTGAGCAGTGGATCTTGGACAGCAACCTTTCTGCATTTAGCCAGACATCTGTCCTCACCTGAAGTTGCTGTAGCATTTGCACATAATGAATGGGAAGTGCCGTTAGTTTCATCATTACTTTGACAGCAAATTATAGGCCATTAATTCTAGCTGTTAAATTCAGGCACTAAGTTTGACACTTGCTTTCAGAGACATAGTTATTATGAATCGATTATACCCTTGTTGTTAGAGAACACAAATAAAAACTCAACATTTTGCATAAAAGTGCTGTATTACATTTTATTTTGATTATACTTGGTACCGTTCCTCAATGCTCATGTTGCCAATATGGACTATGAGTGCTTAATTTCACATCTCCATATGAATAATGTAACCTTAGCTCAGTGGTTCAGCAGCTACATTCAGCATGTATTTGAAATGTACCAACCATAGGTTCTAGATTTGATCCCCATTTGTGTCTTAGTTAGCTGAATGTTGCTAAAGTGGTACTACAATTGCTGCAATTGATCTCAACACCCTGGGCGACCAAGGAAGAAATTGGCCAGAGTTCCTGATTCTAATTGGAAATGAGAGTTGTGGTAGACAATCAACCACAATCTTATTGAATAGTTAAGCAGGCTTGATTGGTTGCATGCCCTCCTCCTACTCCTATTTCTTATGTTCATGCATAATTGTTGGCCGGGATTTTATGTGGGCAAGGGTGTTCTTGACCTCTGGCAAAATTGCCACCGAGAACCCCGTGTCGCTTCTTCTGTGGGAGGCCCGCCAAATGAAGTGCCTGTTTTGCACTTAACTGGACAATGGCAGACCTACCATAACATCAAGGACCCTGGTGACCAAAGTCCTGCCCTCTGAGAGCTTGCCGGCCAATCAGAGGCTGGCAGCTCTTAAACTGAGCAGCACCACAGCGGAGGCAATGGCTGCTGCCAGTGGAGCACCCACCCGAGGCAAGGAGCGTCGCTGGACCCGGGCCACAGGTAGGTCAGGGCAGGAGGGGTTTTGCAGTGTGGGGATCATGGGGGAGGGAGGTGTAGGGGGGTCACCAACAGGGGCAGGGGGAGTGGCTCTCAGCAAGCCCCCACACCCTTCCCAATCCCTCATTCAGACACAAAGTGCCTTTTAACAAGGGACCACCAACCACCATCCCCCCTCCCCCAACCACCATCCCACTCCCCCACCCCCCACCCCAACAGCCAGCAAGCAACCTGTACGGTTTTTCATGCAGTGCTTCCCGTGCAGCGACAGGCGCACCCACCGTTGGGCTAATTGCAGTGGCGGTGGGCTGAGGCCCTTAATTGGGCATTAATTGACCACTTAAGGGGCTCAGTTGGTGGTGGGCCTTCACAGGCCTTCCTGTCCCGGACTTAATTTCGGCGTAGGCGGAAGGTGGTCGATTTCCCCCCACCCCAAACACCACCATCCCACCTGATTATATGCTCTCCCCAACTCCAAACCCACTGTGGGGAAGAGCATAAAATTCCCCTCGCTATATTACGATCTCCTTGTGGAAAGTGTGTGTTAATTTGATAGAACTACAAGAACGGATGCAGCAATCAAACAATCTCCCAACATTAAATTTATTTCAGAAAATAACTTTTTGAGATACAGTATTTGAGTATTTTGAGAAATGACATATGCTAAGTGTAACATGCTTGTAAGGAAAAAGATGACTTTGGAACTATGGTTCCCAAAGCTCTCCATCATTGTGGTTTCCCTCATGTCATTTCTGGGTCTGTTGTAGACTAATAAATAGAGATTGATAGCTTTGATTAGGCGCCAACGTCATTATCATTGTATCATCCAGCTATCAATATGGTAGAAGGAGCAGTAGATGGGATTTGGTCTTTTTTCATCTCGCAATTTCGATGTAACATTGATCTTCTGGTCTCACACATGAAGATAATCGTGCTAACATTGGCCACATTCTAAGAACAAATGCATGCAAAAAATTGCCTTATTTGTATTGTAAAGGGCTTTAAAAACTGTTTCCCGCCATTAATAATGCAGAATGCGAATATTCCAGACTATTGGTTTTACTTCTTTCAAAACAAAATGTTGAAAAACTAATGTCAGCTGTTTGACCTCTTGAGTAACTGAGCTTATTTCAAGAGTACTTGAGATTTTGTCAAAAGCAATATCAAAATAACCTTTTTCTGTCACTTATAGAATCGTTGAAGAAGCATTGATGCATTTATTTGCTTTCATGTTTCTGCTTTTTAAGATCAGTAATGTATAATCAATTTGATATCTCTCTTGAGCAGTAGTTATTGCCAATAAATCATTAATAATTAATTGAGGTCAATCGGATCAAAAAAATCTAAATTATTTTGAAACTTAATGTTAACAGCCAATAGATTTACAATGTATTTAAATACTTCTAACATGTTCAGCACATCTTCAAATTTAATTTATCCTGTGAGGGACAAAAGAATATTAAAACATAGAAATAAAGAAGTAAGACTTTAACAAGAAGCTGGATAAATACTGTATTACAAATGGGATTATGGGTAACAAAGAGAAGTGCAGATAAAAATGATCAAATGTTGAGCGTGTTATGATTTGTAACCTGAGTTTATGAAACCAAGGAAATGTCACACGAAAGAAAACTTTCCACTGGTTGGGGTTACACCTAGCACAAAGGAAGATGGTTGTGGTTGTTGGGGTCAATCATCGCAGTTCCAGGACAACACTGCAGGAGTTCCTCAGGGTAGTGTCCTAGGCCCAACCATCTTCAGCTGCTTCATCAATGACCTTCCCTTCATCATAAGGTTAGAAGTGGGGATGTTCACTGATGATTGCCCAATGGAAAGCACCATTCACAACCCTTCAGATACTGAAGCGGCCCATGTCCTGATGCGGCAAGACCTGGATAACAGTCATTGGGCTGATAAGTGGTAAGTAACATTTGTGCCATACAAGTGCCAGGCAATGACCATCTCCAAGAGAGAATCTAACCATCTTCCTTTGATGTTCAATGGCATTACCATTGCTGAATCCTCCACTATCAACATCCAGAAACTGAACAGGACCAGCCACATAAAGGCTGTGGCTACAAGGGCAAGTGAGTGGCTGGGAATTCTGCAGCAAGTAACTCACCTCCTGTCTCCCCAATGCCTGTCCACCATCTACAAGGCACAAGTCAGGAATGTGATGGAATACTGTCCACTTGCCTGGATGGGTGCAGCTCCAACAACACTCAAGAAGCTCAACACCATCCAGGACAAAGCAGCCCACTTGATTGGCACCTCATCCACCACCTTCAATGTTCACTCCCTTCACCACCAATGCACAGTGGCAGCAGTGTGTACAAGATGCACTGCAGCAACTCACCAAGGCTCCTTTGACAGCACCTTCCAAACACACGGCCTCTAGCACCTAGAAGGACAAAGGCAACAGACGCATGGGAACACCACCACCTGAAAGTAGCCTTCCAGGCCACACACCATCCTGACTTGGAACTATATTGCCATTCCTTCACTGTCGCTGAGTCAACATCCTGGAACTCCCTTCTTAATAACACTGTTGGTGTACCTACACCACAAGGACTGTAGCGGTTCAAGAAGGCAGCTCACCACCACCTTCTCAAGGGCAATTAGGGATGGGCAATAAATGCTGGCCTAGCCAGTGATGCCCACATGCCATGAACGAATGAATTAAAAAAAAAACTAAAGAAGACTGCTAGTCAAGAGTGTGCATTGCAAGAGGTACATTTAAATGTTCTGGAATTTTGTTTGATTTATTCTTGAGAGGCAAGAAGAAACTTTCATTTCCATTGAATCTAGATTAATGAAAGGGATCTGCAAACATTTCACAGCTAATGTCATACCTCCAAAGGAAAACAACTCTCAACTATTTTTCTCTTAATACAGGAGTTATTTTTCTTGGTATAACCTGACAGTAAGAAACCTCATCTGTTGTCAACACTATCTGAAAATGATGAATGTGTTTGTTTTGTGAAGTGCGCTCTCAAGAAACAAGTTTCTCTATCCTCAATATGTTTTCTCAACATAGCCCCATTATCTTGAAGTACATGAACTGTTATTTTGGGTGGTATATTAGAACTGTGTCTTAAATACATGGTGCAATGCAGAAGGAATGCAGAATGGGAAATCACAGACTCTCAGTCAATAATTATCTGCAATTAGATTCTTTCTTTCTTTTGGGCCTCCTTATCTTGGGAGACAATGGATACGCGCCTGGAGGTTGTCAGTGGTTTGTGAAGCAGCGCCTGGAGTGGCTATAAAGGCCAATTCTGGAGTGACAGGCTCTTCCACAGGTGCTGCAGATAAATTTGTTTGTCGGGGCTGTTGCACAGTTGGCTCTCCCCTTGCGCCTCTGTCTTTTTTCCTGCCAACTACTAAGTCTCTTCGACTCGACACAATTTAGCCCTGTCTTTATGGCTGCCCGCCAGCTCTGGCGAATGCTGGCAACTGACTCCCACGACTTGTGATCAATGTCACACGATTTCATGTCGCGTTTGCAGACGTCTTTATAGCGGAGACATGGACGGCCGGTGGGTCTGATACCAGTGGCGAGCTCGCTGTACAATGTGTCTTTGGGGATCCTGCCATCTTCCATGCGGCTCACATGGCCAAGCCATCTCAAGCGCCGCTGACTCAGTAGTGTGTATAAGCTGGGGGTGTTGGCCGCTTCAAGGACTTCTGTGTTGGAGATATAGTCCTGCCACCTGATGCCAAGTATTCTCCGAAGGCAGCGAAGATGGAATGAATTGAGACGTCGCTCTTGGCTGGCATACGTTGTCCAGGCCTCGCTGCCATAGAGCAAGGTACTGAGGACACAGGCCTGATACACTCGGACTTTTGTGTTCTGTGTCAGTGCGCCATTTTCCCACACTCTCTTGGCCAGTCTGGACATAGCAGTGGAAGCCTTACCCATGCGCTTGTTGATTTCTGCATCTAGAGACAGGTTACTGGTGATAGTTGAGCCTAGGTAGGTGAACTCTTGAACCACTTCCAGAGCGTGGTCACCAATATTGATGGATGGAGCATTTCTGACGTCCTGCCCCATGATGTTCGTTTTCTTGAGGCTGATGGTTAGGCCAAATTCATTGCAGGCAGCTGCAGACCTGTCGATGAGACTCTGCAGGCACTCTTCAGTGTGAGATGTTAAAGCAGCATCGTCAGCAAAGAGGAGTTCTCTGATGAGGACTTTCCGTACTTTGGACTTCGCTCTTAGACGGGCAAGGTTGAACAACCTGCCCCCTGATCTTGTGTGGAGGAAAATTCCTTCTTCAGAGGATTTGAACGCATGTGAAAGCAGCAGGGAGAAGAAAATCCCAAAAAGTGTGGGTGCGAGAACACAGCCCTGTTTCACACCACTCAGGATAGGAAAGGGCTCTGATGAGGAGCCACCATGTTGAATTGTGCCTTTCATATTGTCATGGAATGAGGTGATGATACTTAGTAGCTTTGGTGGACATCCGATCTTTTCTAGTAGTCTGAAGAGACCACGTCTGCTGACGAGGTCAAAGGCTTTGGTGAGATCAATGAAAGCAATGTAGAGGGGCATCTGTTGTTCACGGCATTTCTCCTGTATCTGACGAAGGGAGAACAGCATGTCAATGGTCGATCTCTCTGCACGAAAGCCACACTGTGCCTCAGGGTAGACGCGCTCGGCCAGCTTCTAGATTAATGGACAGAAAATCATGTGTTATGAGCCCAAAATTTCCTGAACTGCAATACATGCAAGTGCTGTTCCCCACTAAGTCTGTCCAAGCCCAGTAATGAACATGTGAAGGCCTCAGGAAATTAAATACAGGCAATCTACAGAATCTCTGGCAGATTTGGATATGATGGTTGAATGGCAATTTTTTTCCTTGCCCACTCGATGTTCTGACCGTTCACCTCCATCATGCAGGATAATCATATATTGCATCTTGTTTATCCCATTTCCAAATCCTTTTTATTGTTAGCTAAATCAGAAATTGATTAAATTTTCTTCAAATGCTTCAGTTGCGCTAATATTTACTGCTGTAGATAATGTCACGTCAATGTGCTTTCTTGAACGATAATTTTCTTTAATCCACAGACTGGAGATCTGAATTTATATTTTTTAAAGACATTTAAAAAGGAACGGATAAAAGATGATTTTGCTAGCAGCTTAAGATGGCCGCCTAATTTACAACGCTGGATCCTACATCGCAAGGCCTGTGAGGAGGGAGACAGAATGTCTGCTCATATGAGCAAGGATCAAAAACAAGAAAGTTTAAGGGAACCTCCAAAATCCTGCTGAAGGATGGAAGGTGGGAAGGTGATAGGATGTTGAACAGCCATGGGAGAGAAGGGAGAGCTGGAAACACAAGGGGCCCTCCTCAGGCCAAAAAGAAAGGTGCTGAGTACAGGAGTGATGCTCAAACACCTGTATGTTTCTATTGTAACAAGGTGTGTCAGCTTCGATCTGACTGCTGGAAGTTATGGGGAAAATCCATAGGTTTAGTCAGGGTACACCAGACTAGTGCAGGAAAAGGGGACCTGATGGAAAGCACAGCAGACCAGGCTGTGGCTTTAACTGCGGCAGTAAAACCCTGTAAACCTACCGTTGAGAGTATGGAAAACTTATCAAAATCCCTGAGAATTACCAGAATTTTGTGTCCAGAGGAAAAGTGACTCCATACCCCTCGAGTGAGGCAAGTAGTCATACTTAGGGATACAGGGGCCACCCAATCCCTTCTGCGAGTAAAAGGCATGATCTTTCCCCCCGAGAGTGCATTAAATGCTAGAGTGTGTGTAAACAGTTTCGGTGGAAAGTATATGCCCATACCTTTATACTGGGTGCACCTGGAATGTGACCTTATTTCAGGACCGGTAAACCATGGGTCTTGTTCCAGTTTACCTGTGGACAGGGTCGATCTGCTCTGGGTAATGATCTGGCAGTGGCGAAGGTGGTAGGGAGACCAAAAGAAGTTAGGGAGACAGAGCAGTTACAGGAAAAGGTCCCTGGCATTTTCCCTGACTGTGTGGTGACCCGATCCATGGCCAAACAAGCTCCATCAGAGGAGGCTGAACTGGCACTGCAGACAGATGACCCTGCTGTCTAGTTATCTGAAAACCTTTTCAGGAATAGGCGATCCAAAGGAATTGTTCGGCAGGTTTTCCTTGGTCAAGGCTTAGCAAGCCGATCCAGGGTTAAAAAAGTTATCACAGACTGCCAAAACTGAAGCTGAAGCAGATGGACATACGAACGTACCAACATACGAATTAGGAGCAGGAATAGGCCACTCAGCCCTTCGAGCCTGCTCTGCTATTCAATAAGTTCATTGCTGAACTGATTACTCCATATTTCCACCTACCCCCAATAACCTTCCACCCCCTTGTTGATCAAGAATCTATCTACCTCTGCCTTAAAAATATTCAAAGACTCTGCTTGCACTGCCTTTTGAGGAAGAGAATTCCAAAGACTCACAACCCTCTGAGAGAAAAAAAATTCTCCTCATCTTTGTCTTAAATGGGCAACCCCTTATTTTTAAACAGTGACCCCTCGTTTTAGATTCTCCCACAAGGGGAAAAATTCTTTCCACATCCAGAGTGCTACTATTTTGAGGATGATGTGCTGATGAGGAAGCAGAGACCGCCTCACAGACCTGCAGATGAAGAGTGGACAGTGGTCCAACAGATAGTGGTGCCGCCAAGGTACCGTAGGGCAATAAAGAGAATAGCCCACGAGATTACAATGGTTGGACAGGTCAGTATCAGGAAAACCCAAGCCTGCATAAGACAGCATTTTCACTGGCCACAAATCCACAAGGATGTGGTAGATTTCTGTAAGATTTGCCACACATGCCAGGTTGTGCGGCAGCCTCAACCTGCAATAAAACCTGCACCCCTAATTCCCATACCGGCTTTTGGGGAATCATTCAGCAGAGCGCTAGTGGATTGTGTGGGACCCCTGCCGAAAATAAAAGGGGGCTACCAGTATTTTCTCACCATTATGGATGTGGCTACCCAATTTCCAGACGCTATCCCTTTAAGAACTATCTCTGCCAAGGCAGTGGTGAAGGGACTAACTCAATTCTTCACTCGATATACTTCCTGCTGAGATTCAGTCAGATCAGGGCACAAATTTTATACCCAATGTTTTTCAAAAGGTCACGGGTAATCTGGGCATGAGCCAGCTAAAGTCCACAGCCTAGCACCCACAGTCATAAGGGGTTTTGGAACAGAATCACCGGACCCTAAAGACAATAATCAGTGCATACTGCTATCAGCAACCCCATGACTGGGACAAAGGGCTGAGATTTCTCCTGTTTGCTACCGTGTACTCACTCAATGAGGTCACTGGGTTTAGTTCTTTTGAATTAGTTTATGGACACGAGGTGAAAGGTCCTCTAAAACTAATGAAGGAAAGATTCTTGGGACACAGGGACGAATCTTCCCTGTTAGACTACATCTCCATGTTCCGAGGACAGTTCACGAGAGCTGTGTGATGGCTCAGGAACACCTAAAGACCTCCCAGACAGCTATGAAAAGATCAGAACATTTCATCCCGGAGACCATGTATCAGTGCTATTACCAATGCAGGGAGAACCATTAAAAACCCTGTTCAGTGGTTCTTACAGAGTAGTAAAGAGAATTAGCAAGGTGAATTATATAATTGACACCCCAGGTCGTAAGAAAAAGCAAAGGCTGTGCAGCATCAATATGTTAAAGGGTATCATAGCTGGGAAGAGGACAAACAAGCATAGATATGTCAGGCAGTCAAGACAGAGGAAGGCAAAAGGGACAGTGAGGTCAAGTTAGAGAGAGGCCTGGAGGATTCCCAAATCAAACCTCCTGCAGTCAGGTTAATTAACACTGAAATGGCTGCTCATAGCTTTTAAAAAGATCTGCAGGGAAAACCAGGGTGCACAACACTGACCCTACATGATGTGGATGTAGGAGAGACCCCTTCCATAAAACAAAATCCTATTGCCTAGGTCCCAGGAAACTGACCAAGATTTGGGAGCAAATTCGGTAAATGCTGGAACACAAGCTGATTGAGCTCAGTCAAAGCAGTTGGAGTTCCACAGTTATGCTCATGCCCAAGCCCGGATGAAAAAAATAATGAACCCGAGTATGGCTGTGAATTGAGACTGGTGAGGATGAGTGTGTGTGTACAGTTTCTTTTTAATTTGCAACCTCATAATGAAATGCTCTTGTCATCACATTCCTTTTCGCGTGGTGGGGAGGTGCTACAACAACTTGTTTTGTTGAATGATAATTTTCCTTAATCCACTGACTGGAGATCCGAACTTATATTTTTAAAGAAATTAAAAAGGAGCAGATAAAAGATGACTTTGCTGGCAGCTTATGATGGCCACCTAATTTGCAACACTGGCTCCTACATTGCAAGGCCTGTGAGGAGGGAAACAAAATGTCTGCTCATCCCAGCAAGAACAAAGACCCAGGAGGTTTAAGGGAACTGCTTGTTCTTTTTCTTTAAGCAAGAAGAAATAGTGCTAACTACTATGTTTGAATCACTGAGTGACTGTCATGTGACAAGCCCTTCCTCATCTGTGGTTTTTAAGCTGGTGTTTTTCTGCAGCAACAAGGAGACGCATCAGGACTCTGACACGTGTAGACCCAAGTTGGGGTGTCTCTCTCTCACTCTCCATTCCAACTTGCAAACTTCAAATCCTGCCTGTTGACTGACCACCTTTGCATACTCTCACTACAATGGGGAGGTGGTGGCGTAGTGGTAATGTCACTAGACTAGTATTCGTGAGTCCAGGCTAATGCTCTGGGGACATGGGTTCAAATACCACCATGGCAGATGGTGAAATTTGAATTCAATTAATAAATCTAGAATTAAAAGTTAGTCTAATGGTGACTATAAACTATTGTTGATTGTTGTAAAAATCCATGTGGTTCACTAACGTCCTTTAAGGAAGGAAATTTGCCATCCTTGTCAGGCCTGCCTATATGTGACTCCAGACCTACGGCAATGTGGTTGACTCTTAAAATGGCGTAGCAAGCCACTCAGTTCAAGAGCAATAAGGGATGGGCAATAAATGCTGACCTAGCCAGCAAAATCCACATCCCAAAAACGAATAAAAAAAAATCAGAAACCCCATTGGAGGAAGTCATCTGAATCGCTGTCTCCAAGAGACCTACCAAATCTGTCATCCATCACTTCAAACTAAAAGCCTCAGGACCACTGACTTCAGCTAGAAGCTAGCCAAATCACAGACTGTACACTTTTTTTCTATGGACTCTAACTGAACCAATCTACCTTTTACCACTCTCTAACATATTTGTATGTGTGCGTAAACCTCTAGTGTGTGTGAGTGAAAGTTGGCGCATAGTTTATTATTTTAATTAGTTCGGTTTAGATCCAATAAAGTTAACTTCTTTCTTTGTTAAACTCAAGAAAATCTGTCCAATTGATTCTTCTTATGACCAACCAAGTAAGTAATCAAACACCTACTGAATTGGCCAGTACATCCACTTTAAGAAAATAAATAAACCTGCTGTGGTCAAACAAGGAGAGGGAAAAGAGGGAAGCCCTTTGACCCCCTCCTCACTTGACCGTAACAATAATAAAATCTATAATTAAGGAAAAAAACTCTAGGTGACCGTTTCTGATTCTGGAAATTTATTTTGAGCAGATTTAGTCAGTTGTGGACAAGATCTCAGAATTCATTGACTGAGATCAAATTAGTAAGCATGTATGGAATAATCTGAGACAACCAGCCTGAATTTACTGTTGTAAAATCTGCCCAGTTTTTTTTATATCTGATTGATTTCAATGGGATGAAAATTGTGTAGATTCTACAATGAGCACCAAATCCACTCGAGCAGATTACTGGCTATGCAGTGAAGGGAAAATTATTCTGTGGTGTTTGGAGAAAATATAAGAGCATGGATAGAAGGTTGTTCAACAGACAGTACAATGGGAGTAATTTAAAATTTTGGTAATATTTGATCAGCCACCCATTCTACCCCTCTCCTGATTTTAATTTCTGTCATGAATGCATGAAGCTGACAAGTAGACAGTGAGAAATTAGCTTGGAAAATCGCAACCAGTGTTCAGTTTGGGAGTCATGAGCAGAGAGAATATGGATCTAGGAATCATTGGAGGGACATAATATCAACTGAAGCATTGGTAGAGGCTGCTCAGCAGATTCTGAAAGCTGAGGAACAGTGAAAAGTTGACCCGGGGAGGCAGAAGTTGATCTCACAGAGATATCTATTGGCCACAGCTATTGTTAGCATTCACCAGCAGGCCTGATGAACTAGCAGAGAAGTAAGGAGTCATAGTAGTAAACCTAAAGATGAAGAGCAACTGTTATCAGAGAACCAGAGCAGGTGAAATATTCCTCCAAAAGATTAGTAAGGATGAGGAATTTAGTTCGAGGACTAGTTGAAGTGTGTCAGTCAGCAAACAAGATGAGGAGCCTGAGAAGCTGGTCAAATCCAGTACAGTGAAAAGTGATGGAGGAGTTATAGAGTCATAGAGTCATAACAGCACAGAAGGAGGCCATTCAGCCCATTGTCTCACGTCTATGCAGAGACTGCAACCTTAATCGAGCACCTTAAGAGCGTTAGGCCAGAGTGGAACAGAGTCAGCAACCGAGGAAAGTAATCAGAGCTTTGTTAGCCAAATGATAAACTAGCCTCAATATTAACCACCACACTGCCCCTAATGGGTGGGAGCAGGTTTAGGGGGTTAAAATGCATAATACGACCCCAACCCAACGCATACGTATCTGCCCCTATCCTTAAAGGGATGGTCGCGTGCTGTATAAGAGTTTCATCTTGGAAAGGTGAGACACTTCATTGGTGTATATTTAAATCAGACTTTCACTGTGCAATTGGGAGTTTGATTTATATCTAACTGTTGCCAGGCAAGTTTTCCAAGGCGTGAAAAATACGCAGCGATATGGAGTGATATGCCAGGAGGATTAGAAATGCCACCCTCCCAACACCCCATTGGTCTATCAAGGAAGCTTGTGGCGTCCCTTCTGCTGATCACAGTCTCTGTCACAATTGATGACCCCGCCCCACCCATCCTCAATTTGAGGCCTCCTGTTGCTGGTTTTCTTGCCCGGCAGCTGGCCAACCTGCCAATTTGTCCATCTGTTGAGCAGAAAACGCAAGAAAAAAATGGTAATGAGTCCTGTCTTTAAATTTGTCAAGGCTTGCTGTGTTTCCTCTGCAATGTCTCATACCTGCAGCACATTGGCGCAGTGGTTAGCACCGCAGCCTCACAGCACCAGCGACCCGAGTTCAATTCTGGGTACTGCCTGCGTGGAGTTTGCAAGTTCTCCCTGTGTCTGCATGGGTTTTCCCCGGGTGCTCCGGTTTCCTCCCACATGCCAAAGACTTGCAGGTTGATAGGTATATTGGCCATTAGCAATTGCCCCTAGTATAGGTAGGTAGTAGGGAAATATAGGGACAGGTGGGGATGTGGCAGGGATATGGGATTAGTGCAGGATTAGTATAAATGGGTGGTTGATGGTCGGCACAGACTCGGTGGGCCGAAGGGCCTGTTTCAGTGCTGTATCTCGAAACTAAACTAAAAACCTTGTTCATAAATATCAGGGCCACTGTATCTCTAAATAAATTTCAGCAGTAGGCCTGTTTAATTGGACATGACAACATATATGTCGATTAAAATCAATTTAATCTTTAAGTGGAACAGACTTGAAAATTAGCACTGCAATTGGAGGACATCTCACTTCCTTCTACCATCAGGCAACATCACCTAAAACCACGACACAGCAATCACAATGATGCTACCTCTATCCTGAGAACTATGCCAGCTGAGGGTATTATATGAAGGATTCCCCTTTGCTCAATTCCAAGTTGCACACTCTCTCCTTTTACACTTTTTCTTATCACTACCATGTGACTGTCAAGATGTCTCACCAACTGTATTCCCCTTAGTTTCCCAAACTATACATGAACTTGATTACATTTGTCTGAGCAGATAGCACTCTCTTGCTGGTATCTCCTATCAATGGGTACTCACAGCTTATCATCCCACACATTCTTATTCTGCCTAGGAGGTCTGTTCCTACAGCTAAAATGTGCTCAATGAACAAACCGTTGCCAGTACTACACTGGAACCCTGTTGCTGCCTACAAACATTTGCTTCCTCTGCTCAGCTACCAATTCCACCAATCATTTTGATCTCTATTCTCTCCATTCTTGTAAATCTTCTAGAAAAAATGTACGTCACTTACAATCTGACGCAGCATTTGACCTTACCTATCTAGTAACTCTTACTCTCCTGTTTCATCATTTACTCCCATTGCAAAAAAGATATTACATCACTGATCTCTACATTTAGCCAAAGAGATAATGGTATTGTCATTTAGTGTAGGATGATAAAGGGTCTTCAGGATAAGAACTTTCAGAACTGAATAGAGCGTTGTACGTTTCTCAGCTGGTACAAATAGAGATTCAATTTGTTTGTAAAATCCTATTGACCTTTTCTATCAAAAAGAAAACATGTGTCTCCTTTCCTGTCGACTTGATCTCTCAAGCTAATAAAAATAAACATCCTGTTATAATGTGGCCTGAATTTCCTTATTGTCTTCAGCACTTGCAACATTGGTACATGATTATTGTGTCAAAAAAATTGAAGTCATGTTTTGGTGCATTACACAGCTTATGTACTAAACACAGATTTCCTGTATGCTTTTAACAATGTAAATCTTACCTCCATCAAAACTCCTCAAGGCTCATTTCTATAAATGCACTGCTCAAGTTCACATCATTTTCTGGGTTTACCAGATCAATGTAACTTTGCACCCAAAAAATTGACACAACAGCTCCTAGCACTTCCAGCAAGTATAAGTGAGGTCTTGGTGATCTGAAGTGGACATCAACGGCTGAATTTCCATTTTGGGGTCGGGAACCCGACACCCGGAACATTTTGGTTTGCTGACATGGTGCTATTTTGAAATGCAAAGGGCCCAACTGGCCAGTGGGTGAATTTTGCACCCAATTAGCGGCACTGGGAGCGACCTGGAGACAAGACAGAGTAACAGGGCGCCTTTTGAAAAGGGGAACGGCAGCCATGACTGGGCTTGCCATTCACTGAAGCAATGGAGCAGCCTCAGAGGGCCAGTGCTGGTTTGTGCAGCCACCCCTGGTCGGCACCATAATTTTCAGATGCCTCCCTTGAGGTTTTTTACAGACGCGCTGTCCCACAGTAGAGATGTTTTGTTCCCCCGTCTGGAAGAAGAAATCTACCTTGAGAAACAAAGAGGGCCTGGATGGAGGTGGCGACAGAGGTCAGCAGCCAAGGAGTCATGTGAATGTCATGCTGGAAGAGGTGAGGGAGGGCAGCCTACTCATGAATCATTCTTCCTTCATCCTGCAGGAAAAGATAGCCCACAACCCAATCCAGTTACTCTGACATTGAACGTGAAACAATACCTCTGGTTTTTGGTATCGCTAGGTTTCATACCGACTTGTTTGGAGACTGACCACAAGCCACTTGAAACCATATGGCGCAAGCCACTCATGAGTGCTCCTCCTCGGTTGCAGAGACTTTTAGTGAAGGTCCAGATCTACGACTGTGATGTCCAATATAAACCAGGCAACACAATGGTAACAACCCTGAGCAGGTTACCTAACCCGAATAAAGATACAGATGTCTCGTTAGATTTGAGGATGCCCTCCAGATTGACCTCATGAATTTTGGACCCCACAAATGCGAGCAACTAAGAGATGAGAGAGCATTGTTGTGGAAGGTGATTATGGAAGGATGGCCTGACACCATACAGGAAGTAACCAAAGGCCTACGCCGTTTCTGGCTGTATTGAGACGAGCTCGGTATATCACAAGGGGTGATTTTCAAAGTGAAACAAGTCCTGAGACCTGAAGCTCTGCATTCTGATATTCATACCAACTGCAGCAAGGACATTTAGGAATAGAAAGTACCAGACGCCATGTCAGAGAGACGGTCTACTTGCCAGGAATCAACAGTGATGTTGAGACGGTGGTGAAATCCTGTGAGGCATGTCAAAGTTGTCAGTCAAATCAACAGAAGGAACCCTTGATTCTGTATGAAACACCTTCATATCGATGGGTGAAAATTGGCACAGATTTATTTCATTTACAAGGTGATGATTTCCTCATTGTTATGGATTACTTCACCAGGTTTCTGATCATCAGGTGGCTACAAGATACCCCAAGTGCAGTGCTGACTGATACGGTTAGCGCTCTGTTCAGCCTATTTGGTGTGCTGGAAGAAATTATCTCTGATAATGGGTCCAATATGCCGGAAGACCATTCTAAGATATGTGTGCCAGTTGGGGAGTCCATCACGTGACATTATCACCACATTATCCAAAGTCCAACAATATGGTTGAACGTATGGTGCACACCAACAAGTCACTAATTTTGAAGTATAGGCAAATAGGACAAGATCTCAAGGTTGCAATGCTGCAACTCCAAGATACTCCATCGGACATGGGCTTACTGTCGCCTGCAGAGTTGATGTTTGGGAGGCAAGTAAGAACTACCCTGTCCAGTCATCACCTCTCTAAATTTTCCACAGTAAAGGAAGATGAAGACATCATATGACAGGCAAGCGGTATCAGAATTAGCTCAATTGTGAGTAGGACAGAAGCTTCGGGGTCCTCAATCAGGTGTCGGAAACTTGGTATCCTGCAGTGGTTGCTAGGATAGTCAACCAGCCCATACCATACGAGGTCCAGCCACCTAGTGGTACAATTCTCAGACAGAACCAAAGTCAACTTAGAGAGCTGTATGACAACTCTACATGTGACAACCCTGTGGCATCGCGGACACATTCAAAGACAAAGTCTGGAGATGAATGCAGAGAGGCTATGAGCACAGAGGAACATAGAACACAGAACAAAGAACATAGAACAGTACAGCACAGTACAGGCCCTTCGGCCCACGATGTTGTGCCAACCCTTTAACCTACTCTAAGATCAAACTACTGACATGCCCTTCATTCTACTATCATTCATGTACCTATCCAAGAGTCGCTTAAATGTCCCTAATGTATCTGCTTCTACTACCACCGCTGGCAGTGCATTCCACGCACCCAACACTCTCTGTGTAAAGAACCTACCTCTGACATCTCCCCTAAACCTTCCTCCAATCACCTTAAAATTATGCCCCCTGGTGATAGCCCTTTCCGCCCTGGGAAAAAGTCTCTGGCTATCCACTCTATCTATGCCTCTCATCATCTTGTACACCTCTATCAAGTCACCTCTCATCCTTCTTCGCTCCAATGAGAAAAGCCCTAGCTCCCTCAACCTTTCTTCAAAAGACATGCCCTCCAGTCCAGGCAGCATCCTGGTAAATCTCCTCTGCACCCTCTCTAAAGCGTCCTCATCCTTCCTATAATGAGGCGACCAGAACTGAACACAATATTCCAAGTGTGGTTGAACCAGGGCTTTATAGAGCTGCAGCATAACCTCGCGGCTCTTAAACTCAATCCCCTTGTTAATGAAAGCCAACAACCCATACGCCTTCTTAACAACCCTATCAACTTGGGTGGCAACTTTGAGCGATCTATGGACGTGGACCCCAAGATCCCTCTGTTCCTCCACACTGCCAAGCATCCTGTCTTTAAGCCTGTATCCTGCATTCAAATTCGACCTTCCAAAATGAATCACTTCACACTTTTCCAGGTTGAACTCCATCTGCCACTTCTCAGCCCAGCTCTGCATCCTGTCAATGTCCCGTTGCAACCTACAACAGCCTTCCACACTATCCACAACTCCAGCAACCTTCGTGTCATCGGCAAACTTGCTAACCCAGCCTTCCACTTCCTCATCCAAGTCACCAATGTTCCGCATCCTGAGATCCACTCTCAGTGCTATGCGCCGCCACATGCACAGACTGGACCTCTCTCTCCAGCAGCACCGTCTCACCTTATCTCAAAGCTGTTCTACTCCGCACATTGAGTTCAATAATTTCAGAGCATGACAGCCCCCCATTTTGCTTTCATTTTTAGTTATTTTTTCTTCCTTTTTTTACATTCCTTTTTACATTTTTTACAATCTTTTTTTGCATTTATTTCATTTCATCTTAGTTTGTTCAGTTTGCTTACCCACTGTTTTTTTCAGGTTGTTTTTCTTCAGGTTTGCACTTGCTGATGTTCAATATTCAGTGTATTCACACCTAATCTGTACTGATGCTTTGTCTTTCAACACACCATTAACATATTGTTTGCCTTTTCTCCGTGACCTTTTGGTCAGCTATGTGGCCTGGTCCAATCTGCACCTTCTCCTTTGTTATCTCTTGCCCCACCCCCACCTCACTTGTTTATAATCTGTGACTTTTCTAATATTTGTCAGTTCCGAAGAAGGGTCACTGACCCGAAACGTTAACTCTGCTTCTCTTTCCACAGATGCTGCCAGACCTGCTGAGTGATTCCAGCATTTCTTATTTCAGATTTCCAGCATCCGCAGTATTTTGCTTTTATTTTCTTGTAATCCAAGGTTCCTTCACCCTACCATCCCTTCCTTGCCTCATCGGGACAAACCTATCCAGCAGTTGCAGCAAGTGCTCCCTAAACAACCTCCACATTTCTGTCGTGCATTTCCCTGAGAACATCTGTTCCCAAATTAAGCTCCCCAGTTCCTGCCTAATAGCATTGTAATTCCCCCTCCCCCAATTAAATATTTTCCCATCCCGTCTGCTCCTGTCCCTCTCCATGACTATAGTAAAGGTCAGGGAGTTGTGATCACTATCACCGAAATGCTCTCCCACCGAGAGATCTGCGACCTGGCCTGGTTCCTTGCCAAGCACCGAATCCAACATAGCCTCCCCTCTAGTCGGCCTATCTACATATTGAGTATGTTGGAAACCTTCCAGGACACACCTGACAAAATCTGCTCCATCCAAACTATTTGCCCTAAGTAGGTTCCAATCAATATTAGGGAAGTTGAAGTCACCCATGACAACAACCCTGTTACTTCTGCACCTTTCCAAAATCTGCCTCCCAATCTGTTCCTCCGTGTCTCTGTTGCTATTGGGGGGTCTATAGAAAACTCCCAACAAAGTGACTGCTCCTTTCCTGTTTCTGACTTCCACCCATACTGACTCAGTAGACAAACCCTCCTCGACGACCTCCCTTTCTGCAGCTGTGATACTATCCCTGATTAGCAATGCCACTCCCCCACCTTTTTTACCTCCCTCCCTATTCCTTTTGAAACATCTAAACCCCGGAACATCCAACATCCATTCCTGCCCCTGTGATCTCCAAGTCTCCGTAATGGCCACAACATCGTAGCTCCAAGTACTGATCCATGCTCTAAGTTCATCACCCTTATTCCTGACATTTCTTGCGTTAAAATAGACACACTTCTACCCATCATACTGGCTGCAACTTTGCCCTGTCAACTGTCTAACCTTCCTCACAGACTCTCTGCACTCTGTATCTGCCTGTTCAACAGCTACTCCATCCATTTATCCGTAGCTGAGGTTCCCATCCCCCAGCCAAACTAGTTTAAACCCTCCCGAAGAGCTCTCGCAAACCTCCCGCCCAGGATATTGGTGCCCCTCCAGTTCAGATGCAACCCGTCCTTCTTGTACAGGTCCTACCTTCCCCAGAAGGTATCCCAATGATCCACATAGCTGAAGCCCTCCCTCCTACACCAGCTCTGTAGCCACGTGTTCAGCTGCACTCGCTCTCTGTTTCTAGCCTCACTAGCACGTGGCACCGGTATCAATCCTGAGATTACTACTCTGCTCGTCCTGCCTTTTAGCTTCCAACCTCATTCCCTATATTCGCTTTTCAGGTCCTCATCCCTTTTCCTAGCTATGTCATTGGTACCGATGTGTACCACGACTTCTGGCTACTCCCCCTCCCCCTTAAGAATCCTGTAGACTTGATCCGAGACATCCCTGACCCTGGCACCCGGGAGGCAACATACCATCCTGGAGTCTTGTTCGCGACCACAGAATCTCCTGTCTGTTCCTCTCACCATTGAATCTCCTATCACTATCGCTCTCCTATTCTCCCCCCTTCCCTTCTGAGCCACAGAGCCAGGCTCAGTGCCAGAGACCTGGCCGCTGTGGCTTTCCCCTGGTAGGTCGTCCCCCCCAACTGCATCCAAAACGGTACATGTATTATTGAGGGGAACGGCCACAGGGGATCCCTGCACTGTGCGCCTATTCCCTTTCCCTCCCCTGACGGTCACCCAGCTACCTTTATCCTGTAACTTAGGTGTCACTACTTCCCTATTACTGCTCTCTATCACCCCCTCAGCCTCCTGAATGATCCAAAGTTCATCCAGCTCCAGCTCCAGTTCCCTAACGCGGTCTGTGAGGAGCTGGAGTTGGGTGCACTTCTCACAGGTGAAGTCAGCAGGGACACAAGTGGTGACCCTTACCTCTCACATCCCGCAAGAGGAGCATGCAACTGCCCTAGCTTCCATCCCCTCTGCTCGAAATTGACAAAAGAGATTAAAAAATTAAAAATAAATAAAAGAAAGGAAAACCTTACCTTACCAAACCCTCCACACAAGAGTCCTTTTTTATTGGTTACAGGAGGAGGATGGGTGGGAGACACGACACGTGTAGTGTTTCAGGTTTAGCCACTGCCCGAATATATAAGTTCACTTACCCAGCAGTCCCCGTGTCCGCGTCCGCCGAATCACGAAGTAAGTACTTTATAGTGAAACGTACCTTCCCGGCTGCTCCCCGGCTCGTGTTCTCACCGCTCCCGCTGCCCAAATGGAAGAAAGAAATACCCACCAATCACTTACCAGCTCTCCTGTGACGTCACACTTCAATTTTTGCTGGTCAAGCAGGTCCACAGAACAGGAAAGAACAGAGCGCTCTCGCTGCTGCTTCTGGTCTCTGGCTTCGGCTCCTTTTATCTCCCGGCTCCTCTCGCCTGTTCCCGCTCTCACTGCCGCGGCTCTCGCTGCTGCTTCTGGTCTCTGGCTTTGGCTCCTTTTATCTCCCGGAAGAACCAGAGTTCTGAGTCACCAGAGTCTCAGAGAAATCATCACGACAAGCTCAGCTCTGGGAAGAGGTTCATGATAACAAGATTGGAATGCATAAACAAACTTCCTCTCCATTTACACACATGTAAAGAACATTTTGTTTTCATCATGTACAGTTAGTCCAAATCACAACATCATTGTATATTGTTCTTAAATTTTTATTTTTGGAAAAAAAGGGATATTGTGGGATCCTCTTAAGGGCAACCCACCTAAAGAGCTGTAAGTGAAGGTCACCGGAGGAAGTGATGTCGTATCACACATGATGGAAGGATTTTATGTGGCCCCCTGGTCGAAGGTGGGGGGCATGGAGTATCGCACGACAAGTGACGGGGACGGGGGGGCAGAGAACCCATCACCTCCCCATCACCAAGCGATCTTCCTGAGGACGGGATATGCCAATGACGGCCTCCCCAGCCAAAGGCCAATTGCAACCATTGAGTGGCCTATTATTAAGGGCCAATTAATGGCCTCTTCCAACCACCACTGGAGCTTACCAGCAGTGGGTGTCCATCTGCCACATGGGGAGGATGCCTTGTGACAAGAGATGCCCTTCCTGTGGGCTTGGGGGGTGTTCCTCCTCTGACCCCGCCTCAGGGGGCCACATAAAATCCTCGCCACGAACCAGTTTACCTCCCAGGACCGCTCTCTCTTGGGCTGCACGAACAGCTCCCCACCCCCTCTCGCCTGGGCTTGCTGGACTGGCTTCAGTGACATCGCCTCACTTACCTGAGGTCCAGTGTTCCATCACTGGGCCGAGGTCCAAGGCCTCTGCTGTATTGGCAGTGGCCACCGCTCCTGGTGGTGCTGCCGATACTGCTGAGCTGTCGGCCCTCCGATTGGCCCTCCAATTGGCCAGCAGCTCTTGGAGGTGAGATCCCCATCTTTAAAGGGACAGGGATCCTGGCTCCTGAAACTTTGATTTAAAAAGACTGGAGCATTGCTCCGGGGGACACATAAAGGCAGATGTTGACTTTCCCTGCCATTTCGGCCTGGCACTGGGAGCCCCACCTCCAACACAAAAGCCAGCCCGACCAGGAAGTTGTAGGTGTATCCCAGCAGAGTGAGATGTGTTTGGATATGCTCATGCAGTAAATAGTTGAATGTATATGTTCGAATTAAGTTGGAATAAAAACCCACATTTTCTTTGGACATTACTTGTAGTTCTGTGAGTCTGCCAATAGTTCACATGCTAAAGGAACAAGCAATATTACATTCTCTGCCAACCCCAGCTGCCCTTTTGACACCGACGGCATTATGTCCCTCTTCAGATTCCTTCCACTTACCACACATCACTCACAAATGCAAGTCTTTCAGCTCTAGCAATGGCTACACTGTGGCACTGTTTCAGCAGCTGAGCTTTTTTTTTGGGCTTCTACAATATGTTAAACAGCCCTGATGCCACCCTGCAATGTTAATGACTTCGAGACCCTGCTGCGTTCCAGACATAGCATTTTCCCCATGTCCTCCTGACATACTTTCAATGAGCTCCTCAATGAACTCAACAGCCAAATTAATTGGAGGTTTGTGGGCTTCCTGTTCCCTCCCTCCCAGCGGCCCTTTAAAAATTCCTTCATGTTCTGGAGGTGCGGGAGCCAGTTCTGACCTTCCAAGAAAGCAATTTTCAAATCATGCACGTATTTTTTCCCACCAGCATTTTAAAATTCAGCCCCCAATTTGCTTACTATTTATAGGCTTCCACAAAACTTTTCACAACCTCTTCCCTCACATTTTTAGTCATTGGCACCTGCACTTCATTTTATTGTTTTTTATCTCTTCACATAAAAAAAGATTTTGGGATCCCCAACTTTTCTCACTCCCAAACCCACATTCTGATGACCTCAGACAAGAACAAAGAACAAAGAACAGTACAGCACAGGAACAGGCCATTCGGCCCTCCAAGCCTGCGCCGATCTTGATGCCTGCCTAAACTAAAACCTTCTGCCCTTCTGGGGACCGTATCCCTCTATTCCCAACCGATTCATGTATTTGTCAAGATGCCTCTTAAACGTCACTATCGTACCTGCTTCCACCACCTCCCCCGGCAGCAAGTTCCAGGCACTCACCACCCTCTGTGTAAAGAACTTGCCTCGCACATCCGCTCTAAACTTTGCCCCTCGCACCTTAAACCTATGTCCCCTAGTAACTGACTCTTCCACCCTGGGAAAAAGCTTCTGATTATCCACTCTGTCCATGCCACACATAACTTTATAAACCTCTATCATGTCGCCCCTCCACCTCCGTCGTTCCAGTGAAAACAATCCGAGTTTATCCAAACTCTCCTCATAGCTGATGCCCTCCAGACCAGGCAACATCCTGGTAAACCTCTTCTGTACCCTCTCCAAAGCCTCCACGTCCTTCTGGTAGTGTGGCGACCAGAATTGCACGCAATATTCTAAGTGTGGCCTAACTAAAGTTCTGTACAGCTGCAGCATGACTTGCCAATTTTTATACACTATGCCCCGACCGATGAAGGCAAGCATGCCGTATGCCTTCTTGACTATCTTATCCACCTGCGTTGCCACTTTCAGTGACCTGTGGATCTGTGGACCTGTACGCCCAGATCTCTCTGCTTGTCAACACTCCTAAGGGTTCTGCCATTTACTGTATACTTCCCACCTGGATTAGACCTTCCAAAATGCATGACCTCACATTTGTCCGGATTAAACTCCATCTGCCATTTCTCCGCCCAAGTCTCCAACCGATCTATATCCTGCTGTATCCTCTGACAATCCTCATCATTATCCGCAACTCCACCAACCTTTGTGTCGTCCGCAAACTTACTCATCAGACCAGCTACATTTTCCTCCAAATCATTTATATATACTACAAACAGCAAAGGTCCCAGCACAGATCCCTGCGGAACACCACTAGTCACATCCCTCCATTCAGAAAAGCACCCTTCCACAGCTACCCTCTGTCTTCAATGACTGAGCCAGTTCTGTATCCTCCAGCCAGCTCACCTCTGATACCGTGTGACTTCACCTTTTGCACCAATCTGCCATGAGGGACCTTGTCAAAGGCTTTACTAAAGTCCATATAGATAACATCCTCTGCCCTTCCTTCATCAATCACCTTTTTCACTTCCTCAAAAAACTCAATCAAATTAGTGAGACACGACTTCCCCTTCACAAACCCATGCTCCCTCTCGCTAATAAGTTCGTTTGATTCCAAATGGGAGTAAATCCTGTCCCGAAGAATCCTCTCTAATAATTTCCCTACCACTGACGTAAGGCTCACCGGCCTATAATTTTCTGGATTATCCTTGTTACCCTTCTGAAACAAAGAAACAACATTGGCTATTCTCCAGTCCTCTGGGACCTCACCTGTAGCCAATGAAGATGCAAAGATTTCTGTCAAGGCCCCAGCAATTTCTTCCCTTGCCTCCCTCAGTATTCTGAGGTAGATCCCATCAGACCCTGGGGATTTATCTACCTTAATGCTTTGCAAGACACCCAACACCTCCTCCTTTTTGATAATGAGATGACTGAGACTATCTACACTCCCTTCCCTGGGCTCATCATCCACCAAGTCCTTCTCTGAATATTGATGCATAGTACCTCGCCCATTTCCTCTGGCTCCACACATAGATTCTCTTCTCTGTCCTTGAGTGGGCCAACCCTTTCCTTGGTTACCCTCTTGCTCTTTATATATGTATAAAAAGCCTTGGAATTTTCCTCAATCCTGTTTGTCTTCCTGACTCCTTGCTTAAGTTCCTTCCTACTGTCTTTATATTCCTCAACGGATTCGTCTGTTCCTCGCCTTCCAGCCCTTACGATTGCTTCCTTTTTCTTTTTGACTAGGCTCACAAATATTTCGCATTATCCAAAGTTCCCGAAACTTGCCAAACTTATCCTTCTTCCTCACAGGAACATGCTGGTCCTGGATTCTAATCAACTGACGTTTGAAAGACTCCCACATGTTAGATGGTGATCTACCCTCAAACAGCCACCCCCAATCTAAATTCTTCAGTTCCTGCCTAATATTGTTAGAATTAGCCTTCCCCCAATTTAGCACCTTCACCCGAGGACTACTCTTATCCTTATCCACAGGTACCTTAAAACTTATGGAATTATGGTCACTGTTCCCGAAATGCTCCCCTACTGAAACTTCGACCACCTGGCCGTGCTCATTCCCCAATACCAGGTCCAGTATGGCCCCATCCCTAGTTGGACTATCTACATTTTGTTTCAAGAAGCCCTCCTGGATGCTCCTTACAAATTCTGCCCCATCCAAGCCCCTAGCACTAAGTGAGTCCCAGTCAATATAGGGGAAATTAAAATCACCCACCACTACAACCCTGTTACCTTTACATCTTTCCAAAATCTGTCGACATATCTGCTCCTCTACCTCCCGCTGGCAGTTGGGAGGCCTGTAGAAAACCCCCAACATCATGACTGCACCCTTCCTATTCCTGTGCTCTACCCATATTGCCTCGCTGCATGACCCCTCCGAGGTGTCCTCCCACAGTACAGTTGTGGTATTCTCCTTAACAAGTAATGCAACTCCCCCACCCCTTTTACATCCCCCTCTATCCCACCTGAAGCTTCTAAATCCTGGAACATTTAGCTGCCAATCCTGTCCTTCCCTCAACCAAGTCTCTGTAATAGCAACAACATCATAGTTCCAAGTACTAATCCAAGCTCTAAGTTCATCTGCCTTACCTGTTATACTTCTTGCATTGAAACAAATGCACTTCAAACCACCAGTCCCACTGTGCTCAGCAACATCTCCCTGCCTGCTCTTCCTCTTAGTCTTACTGACTTTATTTACTAGTTCCCCCTCATTTATTTCACTTGCTGTCCTACTGCTCTGGTTCCCACCCCCCTGCCACACTAGTTTAAAACCTCACGAGTGACGCTAGCAAACCTCGCAGCCAGGATATTTGTGCCTCTCCAGTTTAGATGCAACCCGTCCTTCTTGTACAGGTCCCATCTGTCCCTGAAGAGATCCCAATGGTCCAGATATCTGAAACCCTTCCTTCTACGCCAGCTGTTCAGCCACGTGTTTAGCTGCACTATCTTCCTATTTCTAGCTTCACTGGCATGTGGCACAGGGAGTAATCTTGAGATTACAAACCTCGAGGTCCTGTCTTTTAACTTTCTACCTAACTCCCTAAACTCTCCCTGCAGGACCTCATCACTCTTCCTGCCTATGTTGTTGGTACTGATGTGTACCCCAACCTCTGGTTGTTCACCCTCCCCCTTCAGAATGCCCCCTGTCCGTTCAGAGACATCCTTGACCCTGGCACCAGAGAGGCAACATACCATATTGGAGTCTCTTTCACGTCCACAGAAGCGCCTATCTGTGCCCCTGACTATAGAGTCCCCTATAACTATTGCACTTCTGTGCTTTGTCCCTGCCTGCTGAACAACAGTGCCAGCCGTGGTGCCACTGCTCTGGCTGCTGCTGTTTTCCCCTGATAGGCCATCCCCCCCCAACAGTATCCAAAATGGTATACTTGTTAGAGAGGGGGGTAGCCACAGGGGATTCCTGCACTGACTGCCTGCCCCTTCTAGCGGTCACCCATCTATCTGCCTGCACCTGGGGTGTAACCACTTCTCTAAAACTCCTGTCTCTGACGCTTTCTGCCACCTGCATGCTCCTAAGTGCATCCAGCTGCCACTCCAACCAATCCATGCGGTCTGTGAGGAGCTGCAACTGGGTACACTTCCTGCAGATGTAGTCGTCCGGAACGCTGGAAGCGTCACGGATCTCCCACATCTCACAGGTGAAGCACTTTCCCCTCTAACTGACATTTCTAGCACTAATTAATGAATCAATTTAAAATAAATAAATACTTATTAAATCCTTACTAAATTGTTATCATTAACTATATGGTCCCTCGTGCTAGAATCCAACTATAAATATTAAATGCTAACTAAATACAGTAATCTCCTCCCTCTGGTTTAGTTACAAGGGATGGCTTTCCCCATGAGGAGAGCATTTAATACGATCATAATGGAGGAGGAGTTGCAATATCAGTGTGTTGAGGCCAGGAGAGTCAGGCAGAGGACAGAAGACTACCAGGTACAACCTTCACCATTATCTGTACAGGTGAGACCTCTCTCAGCTGCTGTTAATCCAGTGGCTGCTCTCTCTCAGGATGCTACTGGACATCTTTGTCACATTTACTGTCCTGTCTGTGGAAATTAAAGTGACAACAGCCCTCAACTTTGGCTCAAGATATATCACAGGGGATCTGTGCAACATTAATCAGAAAGCTATCAGGAAATGCATCCGCTAGATAACAGATACCTTAGGCTGAATAGTGCTATATTTCTAACAGGAGGCGGCTTAATTTGCAGCTCCATAACCCGGAGGCACATCTTCTGGTTCAATATTCCAGAAGGTGTCCAATTAAGAATTAGTGTCTGGGATCATCGTGCAAATAGGGACAGTGCGCAGTTGAGGAAGCGGGAGGGCGGAATCAGCATTTACAGTTTAAAGGGCAGCTGGCATCGTTCACTGTGGCTGCAGTGAGAATGCTGCTGAAGAGAGTGGCACACAAAAGGGCAGAGCGAAATGGACGCGAGATGAGACACAAATGAGGAGCTACAGGTGTTTCTTCACTCCAAGCATCAACCGTGCCAGCAGTCTCGATGAAATACCACTGACTAGCAAGCCTCTGCCTATGGATTACCTCAGGATTGTCACTTTCCACATTTAAAGTTCAGATTGAGAGTCACTTTTATGCTGCACTGACCTCCCGCTCTGCTCTCATTTCCTGTGTGTTGACAAGTTACAGACACTGCATGAGTCCTATGCACAACTGGTAAAATCCCATTGTCCTGGGAAAATAGCTCTTAATTGCTTCCAAAACAACCACTGCCATATGGGTTGTTTACATCGCACTCAGCCTGCCCCCAGGAAAGCAGTTGGAGGTGGGATCACATTGGCAAGTTGGCCTGACACATTTTTTCAAATGCTCCTGGCCCTCCCACCTCTAAACCTGCCACCAAATCTGCCTCCAAGGGCCTGGGAAAACTCCCCTCCTCTTCTTTCACAGAACAGCCAAATTCATCCACTTTAGCATCAGTCCTAGGCAGGAGAGGTACAAAACCCAGGACTTCAACTGGATAGATGGATTCCCCATGGTATTAGGTGCCACGATGGTATGTACATAACACTAAAGACACTGACCGAGCAGCCACTGATACATATGAATAGGAAAAGGTTCCATTGACAGCAAGCCTAGCTTGTCTGTGATGCAAATCAGACAGTATTCTCACTGGCTGCTGTAAGGCGCATCAGAGAGAAGATTCTACAGGATATCTTCAGTAATTGGCAGATTGCAGTGGAAGCGCCTCAGCCGTATTGCTTTGTACACACTCTACCAGATGTGACTAAAGCAGATCTCTTTAGTCCAGCAAGGTCTTCCCAGAAATCTTCAAATGAGTGAAAAAGACTGATCCTGCTAAATAGTCTATTTGCTGATTTATTGTAATGTTTATAAATAACAAATCACAAGACACGTTCCCACTTTTCAAAGCAAACATTTTGGTGTAGCTAAATTCTTGGCAGGTTATGTTTGTCAGGATAATTCAGGAATGTATGGCAATTGTGATGGACAGGTGAAGTGAGAGATGTAGGGATGAGAGGAAGGTAAACAAAGGCAAATGTTTTATGATTGTCCAAGGAAGGTGGTGTGTTGCAAGAGTTGTAGGCACCTTTACCCAAAATGTGGCATGAAGGATTAGTAGCGTGAGTGTTGCATTAAGAAGGTGAAGAGTGTGGCGATGCCTTGGGCGACCCTGGGGTAAGAGAGAGCATGATATCATGGAACCCTTGCCTGTAGTCGCCTGGTGTCTTCACTACTTTCTACACTGATGATCAGTCCTGGATGTGAGGGGTTTGAGAGTTGGTAGTCAGTGCTAGTGATAACTCCCTGCAGGTGGCAAGACTGATTTTTTAAAGTCTGGCTTGTAAATGGAAGGCACCTGAATATGACGCTCCTGTCTAGTACCTCTTGGAGGTCTTCATCGGACAAGCAAATTGGGTTTCTTCTCCCTGTTGCTCAGATGTGTTGTCCAGTCACTACAGCTAGCATCTAAGCAGACATGATGTCAAGCTGGACTGATGCAGGGGCTAAAAGATGCGGTCAAACGATTAGATAGAAATTGCCCGTGGAACAACTTGTTGGATGCTTACCTTGCTGCCGACAGTGTTTGCTACTGCTGGGCATTCATACAGTGCTTTTAAAGAGTTACATCATTGTTGCACGGCAGTTTCTGGAGGAGGGGCAGGAACATGCACAGTTTCTACATTCAAATTACACCAGAGCTGCACCAAGAATATTTAAATGAACTTACCCCAGGAAATGGTATGACTTTGCACATAATGGGCAGAATTTTGTGCAGCTGTTTGAAGCAGGAATGGTGGCATGGTGGACGGAGAAGTGCATCGGAATCATTCGCCTGGAAATCCGGCATTGTGATTCCGAATTTAGCCAGCGGCGGAAAGCACCAAGGCAGAATCGCCACTCTGACGCGATGGGAAGGTACTTTAACTTTCCAAGCAGTTAATTTTAATGCATTTGCATCTAATTCATCGTGATTCAGTAGGGGGCTTGAGATTAAGTGGATGGCGGACGGCACTCATTTGTCTTCGGGTTCATGACCATTAAAAAAGAGTGGCACCGAGGCAAGGCTTCAGATCTGTGATGGGTAGGCAGCCATAAACAACCCTGCATTGGGGAAGAGGGGAGAGCAGAGTCTATTTTCGGACTGCAGTGCTGTGCGCTCTGCAAGGGGGTCAGGATCTCGGAGGCTCTGTAGTGGGGGTTAGGGCGGGGGGTGTTGGGTTTGGATGGCTGTGTCGGGTGACCAAACTGTTGGGTGAGATGTTTGGTTGCCCATACTGCTGGATAAGAGGGTCGGCTATCAGCAAGGGTGGGCACTGAGGGCCATCAGGGAGTCTGCTGGGAGAAGTAACAAAAGCTCAGTTGCCAAGGCGGGGTCATCAACAGCACTCTGTAGGGCCACTGGTCACCTGGCCTGGGGCTCATCCACTCAATCAATGTGAGGAGGATGAGGAGGAGGGAGAGGAGCAAGCAGGACTGGATGTTGAAGCCCTTGCACCGGAGGCCAGGAAGAATGAGCGACAGGGGCCAAGGAGACAAGAGACAATCTCATAATTACCCACTTCCAGCCACCTGATGCCAACCCAGAGAGAAACCAATGCATGTAATCTTTTGCCTCCTTTCTATTTGTGTTCCATGACCTGCCCCCAGCTGAAACAAGTGCTAGTGCCCATGGGAGATTATATTTACATGGGGGCTGTGCTCACATTCGCATTCCACTAAGGGGAAAGGGTGAAGTCAGCAGCTCACAATGAAGGCATGATAGAAGAAACAAGTATCCACAATAATTGTTCATGGCTTGAACAAAATAACTTTATATGAAGCACCGCGTATCAGATATCAAACATCTGTGAAATCCCAAGTGTGTCTAGGTGCTTTTCTTTACATAATTAGGAGTGCTTCTATGAGGTGTGAACCCATCGCTAATAGCTGGCCTGGAGCCAAGCTGCTGATCAGGCTACCCGTTGGCCCTTAATGACCGATGACCATCCTCTGGCTGCCTGAGACCTGAAAGGCCTCAGCTGCCTGAGGGCTTCTTGCAGTGGTGCAGAACACTCCTCAGGCATTGCAGCTACTGGAGCTGAGCCAGCGTCCACACTCGGAGTGCCCTGAGGGGAACCTCCAACTATAGAGGCAAGCCTCTCTACCTCCCTTTTGAGGCTCACTTGAGCTCACCAGAGAAGGATGGGGAGCTGGAGAAGACTCCAGATGCCTTGACCTTCTCTCGCCTTGCCACTGCTGCGTCGAGCTCATGAGCAAGGCGATGGGGTGCAGGTCTGCGTGTATCTGTGGGATATGGCTCTCCATGAGGGTCGCCAACCTCTCGATGGAGGAAACCATGTGCTCAAATGCCAAGGACATGACAGCAGTCATGGTATGGATGGACTCCTCCATTGTCCGCTCATGGCTGCGCATTGCCTTCGGCATCTCCGCCAGATGTTTCCTTAGTTCTCTCTGCAACTTCAGCATGCCCTGTGCCGTTGACCCCAGAGGCTCATCATCAGTCTGGGCCTGGTCACCCACAGTCCTCCTACCGTCAGAGGCCTCGGCGGTCTCAGCCTCTGCCAGCTGCTCGAGCATATGAATGGTACTCTCACCATCTAGTGACCCTGATTTTAACGCCATGCAGAAACTCACCGAGATGTGCATCTGTGCTGGTGGAAGATGCAGGAGAGTCATAGGACAGTGCATCCTCTAAGTGCTCCTCTTCCTCCTCAGAGGTAGATGTCTGGCCCCCTTCTGGTTGAGTCTGCTGTGGATGCTGACCTGCATAACAGAACACAAACATGTGTGGGTTAGGCTGTGCAAATCTCATCATGCCAACCATACCTGATGTGGGTTTCCCGAAGTGAACTGTCTGTCGATGGAAGCCAATCCTCATTCTCTTGTGCGGCGACTCCAGTCCCTCCATCTAATATGGCATGGCCGCCCTAGGGCTCTGCGAATTCTGATGTCTCTTCCTTGGCTGTGGTGAGCGGCCAAAGAGCCAGTATGCCTCCTGTAGTATGCCCTCTTGTCCTGCAAGTGGAAAGATGGAGATAGTCATATTTCACAGATAAACACGACAGCTCTGCTATTGTCAGCCCTGCGTCCGCTACTGGGCTTTCACATATAGCTCATACTGCTTTCTGCTCTCAGGGGAGTTAATGTCGGTGAGCTGTGAAAGAAGGTAGCCTGTGGACAAAAGGCATCTGTCAGGATGAAGTGATGACTAACCCCCTCTGCATTCACCGTTGTTGTGCCTCCCTCCCCATGTCCCGCTTCCTCCTGTATAGCCACCGGCAATCACTAAAGAGAAAGGTGAGGAGCACTCACCTTGGCAAAATGAAGCAAGTCATTAACCCTCTTGTGGCACTGTACTCACTTCCAGGCAGTGACTCCACAGTTGCTGCCTTCCTCAGCTATCTCCATCCAGGTTTGCTTAGTCAGGTGGGAGTACCTCTTCTTTCCATCGCTGGGGAAAAGGACTTCCCGCTTTTCCCTTACAGCCTGGAGGGAGGCATCACTAATCCGTGGGCCACTCTGAGTCTTGCCTCTACCATCCTGCGGGGTCCGCCTTGGGGGGTGGGGGGGGGGATGATACGATGGGGGGGGGGATGTTGGCGGGTCCAAAGTCACTGTAAAATGGGTCTCTGCTTTGAGCAGCTAGTAGCAAATGAGTGCAAAGAAACAATCCACGCAGGGCTGGCAGGCTTTAAATATGCTGCCAGCACATGCTCTGGAGTCATCTGATGCTACATTCGATGTCTCGCATCTCGCCTCTGCCACGTGATTGGGTAGGCCCTCTGCCTCCATTATGCCAAAATGGTCACCCATTGCATGATTGCGGTGGGGCAGCTGCCCACATGACATCCTGTTAATATGATATTCCACTAAATTATAAAGCAATGCTCCTACATCAATTACTGATGATCCAGATTGCTGTTGTATTTTATCCTCTAGTAAAATGCAAGAACATCAAATAAAGCCCAAGAAATCTATTCAAGTCATGCCATTGCAACCCCATGACACCTATAGAAGCCAGCAACCTACATGTCAGTGTGAAGATGACCCTCTCTGAGGTAATTGGAATATGTCTGTAAGCAGATTTTAAGTATGCATGGTCAGCTGAAGTGGGCCAATCACTTTGAACACTCTTGGCTCTTCCAAAAATCTAAGCAACATTCTGCTCGTGCATTGTTTAATGCACCTCACTTGAGTGAGCACCCTGAGGTGTTTGCAGTATGGGACTGACATGATATATCATGCACTTTGATGACAACATATACCTCAACAAATTCATCAGTGTCACACTCGAGCATTATCCAAAATATATTGTGGCAACACAATTATATGATCTGAACTAATACTCCTTCCATATGATTTCCAGATATTGGGTATATTTAGCAATCTCAAAGCAATAGTGCAGTCTGCAATTCTGTTCTACAGAACCAAGTGGCAGAAGAGGCATTTCTTTATGTATGACTGCAGACAAAAAAGATGAGATAGTTCAATGTTTATGTAATTGGATTAGTAGTATTACCTAGCTTCATGATTTGCTGGTTAAAAAAATCCTGTTTGAGTATGAGGAGGTCTAATGAATTTACCACTGAAAGGCTGATCTTACTGGTCTGCACCTTAGGTGGGAAACCTCTCCCAACAAAAGTGAGTATCAGAAATGTTGGCACATATGTGCCCCTTTCATTTTAATAGTTGCAAAATCATGCTCAGTGCACCTCCTGGTTTTAAGGTATGTGTTAGCAGCAGGCAAGACTCCCAGCAAACAGCATGGACAACTAAAATGACCCCTTTGATCTCAATTTCAAGTTATTTTTAATGTTTGTCTGTAACGAGGCGAGAAGCAGCACACATCACACATCAGGGTCAATATTAAAACAACTGTCACACTTGGAATGATGACTTGATCACACATTAGTTAATAGGTCTTCAAGAATTTGGTATTTCATTTTCTATCCAGACAACTCTTAATTGTTCAATTCAAATTATCTGTTAATTCAAACAGAAATCATGTAGAAATCACCACCTGTGCTATTTGATTTTAAATTGCTTAGTTTGAACTATTGAATAATTCAAAGTTTTTGAGCAAAAAAAATGACCATACAGTTTTGAAAATCTTTCACAGATCTAAAAGTACAATGCTATATCTATCCCAACGGAGTATGAATACATGCAAGAATTGACTCCATTGTGTTACTACAAAGAAGATGATTGCATAAGTTCAAATCAAGCAAATTGCATCTACTCAGTCAATTTCAAGTCACCAGGAAATTTTATTTTTTGACCTTGCCACAATTTGGAGTTGTGCTGAGGTGAAGTTATTGATGGTCAAAAACAGAACTACTGTCAGTCTAATTGTCTCAAATTTTCCTGTTCCGACCTGTCTTATAGTTGAAGCATTTGAATGCCACGTTTTGGAAATACTTACTGAAACTGTGGTTCTCTATCTGTCAGAATAACATTGGCTTGGTTCAAAAAATGTCGCATTAAAATAAATGTACAGCTGTTGACAGACATAAAATTTAAAAAAAAACAAATGTTGGGTTCATTATATTTTGTTGAGTACAGGGATTCCAATTATGGTAAGTACATCAAAAGTACTTAATTTGTCATTCGAATAGAATATAATGACCTGAAGCAAATAGAAGGCAGCCTTACAGGCTATGACCCCCATGTTTGTTGGCCATTATTTCTATTCTTCTGCTGGCGAAACCTCTCCATCCTATAAATGAGGCAGTTTTATCAGCAGGGAGTTGACGCTAAATATTTCACAGACAATTCTAAAAGTATTAGACCTTCAGCAAGGTTGTAATCAAGTTTCTCACTGAAACCTTATAAAACTGCTTCAGGTGAGCATTTAGGTCAAAAGATTGGCTAGGAATTATTCCACATTTAGCAAATGCTAACAATATTTTTCTAAATTTGAAGGGTAATAGGTCACATTCAGTCAAGTGTAGAATGATCAAGATTAAACAGAAAATCAAAATTAAATATAGACAGTTGCTCCAAAATTCCTGGGGTAGAGAATTTTCATCTGGGGAGCCGAGTATTTGGGACAGAATCTGGTTATTGTTCACTAAATTCTAGTCACCGTGACATGCATGGGTGTTTTTCCAGCCTCCCTCCACAAAGTGGGTATATCTGGGGGAGCTCTCAGCCTTCCCCGTCCTTTATGCCCTCCACAAGACTCAGTGGAAACTCATGCCTGTTGAAAACTAGTGTGAGTCCTGCTGAGGCCTGCAAAAAAAAGGTCCAAAGCTTTATTAGAGGCCTCATGGTAGTGATCCTGCCGCTCAGCAATGGGATCACTATTTCCACATGTAAATTAATTTACATACCTGATTTAATGAAGGTCCCGTCGCCTCCTTAATTGCCGCACCGATTTTCATTTGGGCGACCATCACTATTTCCACATGTAAATTAATTTACATACCTGATTTAATGAAGGTCCCGTCGCCTCCTTAATTGCCGCACCGATTTTCATTTGGGCGACCGACAATGCTGTGCCTTCATATCCTCGTTCGGGGAAACAAGGCGCGACACCTGTGGGGAAGGGGTGGAAGATTTTTTCTCTATGCAGCAGGGGATTCCGGGGAGGGGGCGAGGGGGGACGGCGGGGTTACAACAGTGCGGATTGGTTGAGGGGGTGTGATGGGAAGGAGTGAAGGACAAAGGTGCCAGACTTCGGGAGGGGGTTGTAAAGGACAAATTCTCAATATCTGTATTCTGGGAAGCGCGGGGGGTGGTGGAAAAGGGCAGGAATGTTGCGATATGCCATTGAGGGGAGGGGTGGGGAGGTGGGAGAGTGCATCGTTAGGTTATTTTATTCAGTTTCACGAAACTTGACATTACCTGACCCTTTTATTTCAAAATGCACTTAAGGGCTGTAAACCCTTTAAAAATGGTACTGGCACCTGCACATTAGCGTCAGACGCCGTTGTCGGTGATGGCTCGCCCACCCTCTCCATGTCATCGCGGGGCATGGGAGCCACCCCATTTGAAATTGCAGCAGCTCCGTGATTTGTTCCCCTGTGCGTGAGCCGCATTTTTTTACGTCCACTGCCTACTTCGGTGGCGGAGTCTTAAAATGCAGCCCATTGTCTCATATAATCTTCTGTGTGGCAAACTCAAGAACCAGTCTCCGTGCACTCTTTAGTGGGGAGGTACGTTATTGAGCAGAGATACCCAGATCCTTATAATATCCAGCTTGTTATAATCTGGCTAAAACTTGTTAAAATGATTATCTAGAGGATGGTAATATTCTCAGCTGGTTCCTTTCATTTGGGGAGAGTTGGATAAGTTCTTCAGACCCATTCAAGTGTCTGTGAGATCTGTCTTTCTCAACCTTAAGTGAGAGTACGCCTGGGGAGTACGCCTGATTTGGGATAGTCCCAAAAAAGGGCTAGGATTATAATCCACTTCAGTATCATGTGAATTGTGTTAATGATTGAAAATCAATGTGGAAAGACTGGAGATAGCTTTCACATTCCCAATTAATTGTGTGGCAACAGTTGTGGAGGCTCAGCAGACGATGCAAATAAAATATTCAAATTAAGCAGTGATACTGATTATTATGAAGGGTTAATTCAATGATTAAGATTTAAGTTTTATGTTGCTAATTGCTGAAAAACAGAAGAGCTTATACTAAACAAATGAGCAGACATTTTCTGTATGATAAGTGTGCCAAGGGGACAATATGGAAGAAAGAAAATGGCTCGCACCTTTGCTGTGGATTATCTGACCTTATCCCACAGAAAGAGTATACAATCTTGGAACTTTCTACAAATTAAGCAGAAGTTATGGGTGGATGAGAGACGTTTCCCAGTAAATGAATATGAAGGAGGAGAGAGATGTTCTCATCTCAGAGACACAAAGAATTCTGCGACATAAGATAATTAGTCAATAGCTGTGTGCTTCGTATTTTCAGTTGTTTGTGTTTGAAGTAGAAAAGTCCATTGCAAGTTTCATTAATTGTCCAAACAACACTCTGGAATTTCCATATTTGTTCTTCATTCATAAATGCTTCAGTTGCTGAGATGAGGACAAGCCAGAAAATTCATAGATAGCAGAAATTCAATTCCAATATCCAAATGACTCCATAGTAATGTCTCTGAGAATACTGTCTTGCCATCAACATGGTTAACATTGCCTACCAGGTTTTAGTCAGTTCTGGAGCCTACTGTCTAGTCTGAAATTGCAAAGCTAAATGAGTAGCTGGAGCCTGAGTAATTGCTTCACATATCTGTGATTAAATATCTCAGAACATATCCAACTGTGGATTAACTCAGCGGAAACTTTTCCCAATTTCCGTTAAAATAGTTTTTTTTCTCATCTTTGGAATAGATGCATGGAACAATATAGATTACAATATAACTTTGATTTCATTTTCCCCTGCAATGGTAGAGGTCTACTTAAGAGTAAAACAGCAGCAACTTAAAATTTTCCTTTGCACAGCTCTCCTAATTGCTCTGTTGATAAAAATTAAATTGAATCATACAAAGCAGCATGGCCCAGTTGATTCCCAATATGTGTTGAATTAATTTAACTCAGTTCAGGTGGCAATAGGAAGGATACAATCAATCTCAGATACCCTGGATGATGGGGAATAACAAAATCAGTCATGGAAAACGTATCCTCTATTTTTTTTTTGTAGTGTGCGGGCGATTTGTTTAAGTCTACGGGCTTTTTAAAGTGCTTTTGCGGGGCCGCACTCTCGTGGTAACTTAAAGGGGCTGACTTGTGTGCGGCCTGCATGGGAACTTTCGGGTTGCTGCGTGACTGTGCGGCCATGCAGCGTAGATGGAACATTGGTCATGGGCTATGGTCCTGTGATTCCTGCTGGAATGTGCGTGTGCGTGTTTGTGTTGCGTGTATATATTGGCCAAGCTTGGATTCAATGGTGATACTTTGCATAATTGAATAGTTAGCTGACACTGTCTAGATACATACTTGAAAACTAGCTGATTAGGTGAAGTAACAGAGGGTGACCAATACTCCTGGAATGGTATCAGGTATCTGAATATATTTATGAACATATTTTTTTAAAGGAACTGTTTTGTAGATTGATGACTCACCTCAATGTTTATGATTGTTATTATGATCAGTCATTTGGGACAGAATGATTGAGCACTTGGATAAATATGAATTGATCAGAGAGAACTAACAGGGATTTGTAAAGTTTGATGAACCTAGTTGAATTTTTTGAGGATGTAACTAACATGGTTAAATAAGCGAGTGTCTATGGATGTTATTTATATGGACCTCCAGGAGCATTTGATAAGATTCAACATAGGAGACTGTTAACAAACATAAGAGTGAATGGAATTGGAGGCAACTTATTGACAAGGGTAGGGAATTGGTTAGCAGGCAGGATATAGAGATTAGGGATAATGGGTATGTCCTCAAAATGGCAGCATGTGACTGGTGATGTTTCTTAGGAACCTGTAGTGGGGCCTCAGCTTTTCACTATATTCATAAATGACTTAAATGTAGGAATAAAGCACTGTATATCCAAATTTGCTAATGATACCATGTTTGTTGGCAGAGCAAACAGAGTAGATTGGAGCATAAAGTTGCAAGAGGACCTTAATAGATTAAGTGAGTGGCAAAACTGTAACAAATGGAAATTAACATGGGCAAGTGTGAGGTCATCCACTTTGGACCAAAGATCAGAGTATTTTCTAAATGATGTGAAACTAGGAACTATGGAGCAGCAGACGGATTTGGGGTCTGAATACAGAAATCGCTAAAAGCTAGTGGACAGGTACAAATAATAATTTAAAATGCTAATGGAATGTTTGCCATTATCTAAAGTGGACAGGAATACAAAGTTATGTAACAGTTGTACAAAACTCTTGTTCGACCCCATTTAGATTACTGTATTCAGTTCTGGGAAACACACCTCAGGAAGGAGATGTTGGCCTTAGAGGTGGTGTGGCACAGATTCACAAGAATGATACCAGGCCTAAAATGATTAGATTATGATGGCAAGGTTGCATAGATCAGGCTTATATTCCTTTGAGTATAGAAGGTTAAGTGGCAATCTAATTGAAGTGTTTAATGTCGCGGGAGGGTCGCACTGTCTCCTTCTCAGCTGCTGTGAACTGATGAGCAAGCATTTCCTTGGAGTTTGGAGCAGCTTCTTTTTCATCAGACAGCCTCCTCAGGGTGCACTTTCTCCAGGCCAGTAGGTTGCGGTGTTGGTGGAGAATGCTGGGTTGGGGCAGTTTGTGGTGCCCAGAAGTCCCTTTGGGGATGGGAGCAGTGTTTTTGATGGGCTCAAAGGTGGAGCCAGAGAGCCCCTGGGGAGCAGATAGCAGTTTGGGTACCAGAAGAAAGAGTTGTAGGGAATAGCCTAAGGTCTGCACTGGTGATTAGGAAATGGTGCCAGCAAAGGGGAATTGGGGTGTGCATCCAACTATCAAGGGCAACGGAGGACTACCTAGGGAGCATGGAAGCTCCAGAGATCGAGAAGTCCTGAGATGTTGAAGAGGCTTCTGGTGATCTGGATATCAAGGTAATCTGTGTATCAAGTGGAACTAACATCAGGAGGGCCACGGGCACACCTGCTCTCAACATTGTTCTTGTGGTGCTTCAAGTACTGTACTTAAGTCTAAAACACCCTTGCAAAGAGGTCAAGAGAGAAAGGCTCAGGATTACAAACCTGTACTCCTGCTGAAGCGAGGCATTCCTGCATCCCAAAACAAGTCTACAACACTGTTGATTCAAAACAAAGAGTTTAATTCTTATTAGTTTTCCTTCTTTGGGGTGGTGAGCAATGGTCATCCACTGTAATGAGTTTGTTTCTTTAAGATAAGTTTTTTTATTCTTCATCAGTGTACTTCTTTGCCAGTGGAATAAAGAGACACTGAGCTGGAACCTTCAAACGCTCATTGTGCTTTTTCCTGCATTTACATTAACATGATAAAAGGATTTGGTAGGGTACATAAAGATGGAGAATGAGAGAGTTGATTCCGAGACTAGGGTCCTAAATCTAAATAAAGGAAACTATGAAGGTATGAGGCGCGAGTTGGCTATGATAGATTGGGGAACGTTACTTAAAGGGTTGACAGTGGATAGGCAATGGCTAGCATTTAAAGAGCGCATGGATGAATTACAACAATTGTTCATTCCTGTCTGGCACAAAAATAAATCAGGAAGAGTGGCTCAACCGTGGCTTACAAAAGAAATTATGGATAGTATTAGATCCAAGGAGGAGAAATATAAAATGGCCAGAACAAACAGCAAACCTGAGGATTGGGAGCAGTTTAGAATTCAGCAAAGGAAGACAAAGGGATTGACTAAGAAGGGGAAAATAGAGTATGAGAGTAAGCTTGCAGAGAACATAAAAACTGACTGTAAAAGCTTCTATAGATATGTGAAGAGCAAAAGCTTAGTGAAGACAAATGTGGGTCCTTTGCAGTCAGAAATGGGGGAATTTATAATAGGGAACAAAGAAATGGCAGGTCAATTAAACACATACTTTTGTTCTGTCTTCACAAAAGAGGACACAAATTACCTCCCAGAAATGTTGGGGAACATAGGGTCTAGTGAGAAGGAGGAACTGCATGAAATCAGTATTAGTAGGGAAATGGTGTTAGGGAAATTGATGGGATTGAAGACTGATAAATCCCCAGGGCCTGATAATCTACATCCCAGAGTACTTAAGGAAGTGGCCCTAGAAATAGTAGATGTATTGCTGGTCATTTTTCAAAATTCTATAGACTCTGGAACAGTTCCAATGGATTGGAGGGTAGCTAATGTAACCCCACTATTTAAAAAAGGAGGTAGAGAGAAAACAAGGAATTATAGCCTGACATTAGGAGTGGGGGAAATGCTCGAGTCCATTATAAAAGATGTAATAGCAGAGCACTTGGAAAAAAAATGACAGGATCGGACAAAGTCAACATGGATTTACGAAAGGGAAATCATGCTTGACAAATTTACTGGAATTTTTTGAGGATGTAACCAGTAGAATAGATTAGGGAGAACCAGTGGATGTAGTGTATTTGGACTTTCAGAATCCTTTTGATAAGGTCCCATTTAAGAGATTAGCATGCAAAATTAAAGCACATGTGATTGGGGGTAAGGTACTGACATGGATAGAGAACTGGTTGGCAGACAGGAAACAAAGAGGAGGAATAAATAGGTCTTTTTCCGAGTGGCAGGCAGTGACTAGTGGGGTACGACAGGGATCAGTGCTAGGACCTCAGCTAGTCACAATATATATTAATGATATAGATGAGGGAATTAAATGTAACATATCCAGGTTTGCAGATGACACAAAGCTGAATGGGAGTGGGAGTTGTGAGGAGGATGCAGAGAAGCTCCAGTGTGATTTGGACAGGTTGAGTGAGTGGGCAAATGCATGGCAGATTCAGTATAATGTGGATAAATGTGAAGTTATCCACTTTGGTGGCAAAAACAGAAAGGCAGATTATTATCTGAACGGTGATGGATTGGGAAAGGGGGAGGTGCAGCGAGATCTGGGTGCCCTTGTGCACCAGTCGCTGAAAGTAAGCATGCAGGTGCAGCAGGCAGTTAAGAAGGAAAATGGTGTGTTGGCCTTCATAGCGAGAGGATTCGAGTACAGGAGCAAGGATGTCTTGCTGCAATTATACAAGGCCTTGGTGAGACCACATCTGGAGTATTGTGTGCAGTTTTGGTCTCCTTATCTGAGGAATGATGTTCTTGCTATGGAGGGAGTGTAGCGAAGGTTCACCAGATTGATTCCTGGGATGGCAGGAATGACGTATGAAGAGAGATTGAGTCGATTAGGCTTTTGTATTCGCTAGAGTTTAGAAGAATAAGAGGGGATCTCATGGAAACCTACAAAATTCTAACAGGACTGGACAGACTATATGCAGAAAGGATGCTCCCGATGGAGGGGGAGTCCAGGGCCAGGGGTCACAGTCTAAGGATAAGGGGTAAGCCATTTAGGACTGAGATGAGGAGAGATTTCTTCAGCCAGTGAGTGGTGAACCTGTGGAATTCTCTACCACGGAAAGCAGTTGAGGCCAAATTATTAAATATATTCAAGAAAGAGTTAGATATAGCTCTTAGGGCTAATGGGATCAAGGGATACGGGGAGAAAGTGGGAACAGGGTACTGAGTTTGGATGATCAGCCATGATCGTATTGAATGGCGGAGCAGGCTCGAAGGGACAAATGGCCTACTCCTGCTCCTATTTTTCTATGTTTCTATAAAGAGAAACTATTTTCTCTGGTGGGGGAGTCCAGACCAAGGGGGCATAGCCTTAAAATTAGAGCTCGACCATTCTGAGGCAATGTCAGGAACACTTCTTCACGCAATGATAATGTGGAAATCAGGAAAACTCTCGCATCCAAAAAGTTGTTGGGGGACATGATTGGAAAGATCGGCCTGAATGGTAACAAGAAGGCAGCTTCTCATTTTTCTGGACATTTGCAGACCTTCCAGTGTTCCTGTTCTTGGTCAACAATGAAAGTAGTGAAGTTAATGGTCCTGCTTCTGTGGCGTCCTTGACATATCTGTGGTCAGCAAGCTGGCTGATGCTGCAGATGTTCCCAGTTTTGTCTCCAAGAAACCTGATGCATAAATCTTGAGAGCTGTACTTATTTAGCTGCCACTGGCAATACCTCAGATATGTTAGGTTGTGTGGATGTTTTCCTGAAGGAAATGGCACAGCTCAATCAATGCTTCTCTACTAAATGCTAGCTTCCTTAAGCAATTTTCGCAGTCATGACCAGGAATCTATGCCCAGCATGGAAGACCCATGGTCCAGTGAACTTGTAGTGCACTTACTTGTCATGAGACATGGCAGCTCTTTCCCACTTTTGTAGTCTTTTCCTGCCAAATGCAGCACCAATAGATAAGTGAATGCAGTACATGTAGTAGCCAAAAATTTAGATTGTGGGGAAAAAAATTGAAATTGCTTGTTTTTAAATAAAACTTTATTGATCTGCTAGTGCACAATTTGGGTGAAATCACTTCAAATACTCAGTTCGATCCCTTAATTGCTTCATTGAATGATTTGACCACAGTAGCACTCACATTTTATTTTTATGTTTCGACAGTTTCCTTTGGGGATGTGTGGCATGTGAGCACTGTATCACAATCCTTGCACTGCTGACCCCATCATTCAGTTGCCACTAATGTAGAGCTTTACACAGGCAGCACTTTCTAGGTCACAAAGTGATTTTAATGACACATTACAATATTGCTAAGAACTTTGACTTGTCAATCTTAGTTTAACTGAAACCACTTCATAAAAGTTTCGGTACCAGTTTGACCCAAGGTGAAGAACACACATTAATGGTAGCAATAAAACTGTTCTGACACTTGCTAAAGTAGATTCAGTGGAACATTGTGAAATTTCCATGATGGGCTAAACTGTAACCATAATTATAAGGGAACAGATACACTGAACTTTCCCTTCACAAAAGTAGCAGAGATCTGACACACATTTAGGCACGCAAGGTATTCTGATGTTAGATAAATCAGTTGTTGGAATTTGTGTCATGGAACTGTAGTGCAGGAGTGAGCCTCACAGCCATCAGCAATGCAGGCTTTCTGACTTTGAATGACTCCAGAGCGCTCCTCAACTCTTCACATTAATTAAGAGTTTTCCAGTTAAGGCAATCACTCTGCAAAATCTATCTTGGGCCCTGTCATTCCTGAGGCTCAAATGACAAGTACTAGCCATCTCCATTCTGCTCTTTTGTCTAGCTGCTGTATTTCTTCTCAGTGAATGTTCTATTGTGGGAGATCCTGCTCTATAGTGGTACCTGATTTAAATTTAACAGTGGCGGCACAAGTTACCAGGGTTTGGGAAACACAGCAGTAAAAGGAAAGCTGTTGGCTCATGATAGTAAGTGACTTTTCCAGCGCTCCTTGACTCCTTGTGGCCAGGTGGAGCCAGAGAGCCAGAGAGCCAGAAGCTGCCGGCCTGCACTCTCCCAATCGTGGCCTCTCTTTCCCCTCCCCACCTTCTGTTCTGATTGCAGACCTCCTCCTCCCCTCACATCCACCAGCTCCAATCTCCCACTTTCCATTCCAAATTACCTCTCCCCACATCCCGCAAGCCCCACATCTCTGGCCTCTGGCTATCCCTCCTCCAGATTGTCTCCTCCACCCCCACCCCTGCTAATTTCTGAGGACTGTACTCAAGGGGTGTGTAAATCTACTGCTGCAGGTTTTCTCTTCTGGCCACCAGAAAGCCTGTCAATTTAGCTGGCTTCCTGGTGGGAAATAGAAGATAAAAATTATCATGAGGTCCTGCTGTTAAATTCAGCAGAACCTCTGTGTCCCTGACTGTAACATGTTTCCCAGCTGTATTTACCCTCCCCATAAATATCAGGGCCATTGTTGTATTAACAAGGTTGTCATTGGAGCTATTGCCATTAGTCAGGTTTCAGAGCCAAGCATTAATTGAATAAGGAACTCTGTTGTATTGTTTTGAGGATTGGTTTAGTAGTGTTCCAATTTATTTTAGTTTCTTAAAATCTGCTTTGCCAATTCTACCTAATAATTCTCTTCCTATATTAGCAACATACATACCATCTGTGATTGATAAAGTGGTGTTCTTTCTTTGTGCTTGTTGTTAACACTAGTCTTTTGCTACAACTGTAATGATCACTGTTTGCTTCTGAAAGACCTTGAGTACAGCCTCTTGCCCAATTTAATTGAACAGGGCATGTGAACATACATACGAACATGCAAATTAAGAGCAGAAGTAGGCCATTTGGCCCCTCGAGCCTGCTCCGCCATTCAATAAGATCATGGCTGATCTGTTTGTGTCTCAAATTCCACACTCCCATTTACCCCCGATAACCCTTGACTCCCTTGCCTAACAAAAATCTATCTAACTCCACCTTAAAAATATTCAATGACCCCGTCTCCACCACCTTCTGAGGGAAAAAGGTCCAAAGTCGCACAACCCTCTGAGAGAAAAAAATTCTCCTCATCTCTGTCCCAAAAGGGCAACCCCTAATTTTAAAACAGTGCCCCCTAGTTCTGGACTCACCCACAAGGGGAAGCATCCTCTCCACATCCACCTTGTCAAGACTGTTCAGGATCTTATAAACTGCAATCAAGTCTCTCCTCACTCTTCTAAACTCCAGTGAAAACAAGCCCAGTCTGACCAAACTTTCCTGATAAGACAACCCGCTCATTCCAGTTATCAATCTAGTAAACTTCCTCTGAACCACCTCCAATTTATTTTTTTTATTCGTTCATGGGATGTGGGCATCGCTGGCCAGGCCAGCATTTATTGCCCATCCCTAATTGCCTTTGAGAAGGTGGTGGTGAGCTGCCTTCTTGAACCGCTGCAGTCCATTTGGGGTAGGTACACCCGACTTCATAGCGGTTAGATACAACTGAGTGGCTTGCTAGGCCATTTCAGAGGGCATGTAAGAGTCAACCACATTGCTGTGGGTCTGGAGTCACATGTAGGCCAGACCAGGTAAGGACAGCAGATTTCCTTCCCTAAAGGACATTAGTGAACCAGATGTGTTTTTACAACAATCGACACTGGTTTCATGGCCATCATTAGACTAGCTTTTTAATTCCAGATTCATTAATTGAATTCAAATTCCACCTTTTGCTGTGGTGGGATTTGAACCTATGTCCCCAGAGCAATACCCTGGGTCTCTGGGTTACTAGTCCAGTGACAATACCACTACGCCACCACCTCCCCTAATGCATTTAAATCCTTCCTTAAATAATGTCATGCAAGCCCCCGCCTGCCAAGACTGAGACACATTAATTTTGCCACGTGAACATTGATTTTTAAACTGTTACTGGAGTAAATAAAGAGCTTGTTTTTTTTTTAAAAATCCACCAGATCCTTGACTGGAAATATATTTGCATAGTAACAGACAGTACTTGGAAAGGACAAAGGGGCTACTCCCTGCTCCAAATTAATCCACAATGGACTTTTGATTACCAGGCGTTGAAGGTGGAGAGGCTAGCATTCCAGGTTAACTGCTAAGATGGCCAAATACACAAACAGATGTGGTCAGACCAGTTTAGTCACATGACTAACTGGCTGTTGGAGTTTTTTTGAATTTGAACACAGAAAACTGTTTGCTGGAAAAGACCCCTCATGGCTGCATTGCTGCCACCTCTCTCCTGTCTGCTCATCTCTTTCTCACTAGCTTTGAAATCCATTGAAGACACAGGAACCCCAAGAGAGAAAAGTCTCCTACAGTGAACAAGGTTTAAGAGGAATACTGGGTCCCAACAAAAAGCAAGAATTACCGACAAACAAGAAATACCTACAAAAGGACTACAGGTAGCTCGAGGCACAGTAATAAGAAACTCTTCTGGTATTGCCTCAAACCTCTCCACTTTTTTTTTCTTCTGCTCTTTTCCATCTCTATTTGAATCTGGACGAGTGGGATGGTGGCATAAAATGGAGCGGGATGCACCGGGGGAAATTCCTGACCCGCTCACGCCTCCGCCGCCACTTTACGCAGGGCAGCGGCGGCAAAAAATGGCCCGCCCACTCCAGAGCAATCAAGGCCATTAAGTGGCCACTTAACGGCCCCACTTAAGGGCCTTCGCCCGCCTCCATATGGATTTTACACATGGCAAGCGGGCATCCTGGAGCTGGGAGACGTCGCCTAACGAAACCAGGTGGCTTCTCAGTGTCCTGCCGTGGCCCTCATGATTGGGCACTCTGTGCCCGATGGAGGACTACCCCCGCTACCCCAACCACCCCCAAGACCCAACACGCCAACCCCCCCCCCCCGCCAAATGACTATCCTGGCCTCGCCGGGGCCCGATCGATTACCCCCCGCGAGGCAACTAAAACTTTCCTTCCTTCCTGGCTCCCAGGCATCTTCATGCTGGGCTGCAGTCCCAGCAGTGGCCATCGCTCCCAGTGATTGGCCGGCAGCTCTATTAGGCCGGACTTCCTACCTCAAGTGGGTGGAAGTCCCGCCTCACACTAATTGAAGCCCGGGGACTCGCAAAATATGGGTCGATCCCCAGGCGAGGCGGAAGCGGGTTCGCCACCAACTTTTCAGTCAGTGGCCGGCTCCCGTCCGCCTCGGGTAAAGTGTTGGCTGTGCTCTCATCAATGCCTTGTATAACTAAAGCATAACCTCCTTATTTTATTTTCAATTCCTCTCATAATAAAGGATCACATTCCATTAGCCTTCTTTATTACCTGCAGTACCTGCATACTAACCTTTTGTGACTCCTGCATCAGAAAACCTAGATCCCTCTGCACCTCGGAATTCTGCAGTCATTCTCCATTTAAGTAATGCTCTGCTTTTTTATTCTTCCTGCCAAAGTGAACAGCTTCACATTTTCCCATATTATACTCCATCTGCCAGATTTTTGCCCACTCACTCAACTTATTTATATTGGTCTGCAACCTCCTTATGTCCTCTTCACAACATATTTCCTACCTTACTTTGTGTCATCTGCAAATTTAGCTACCATGCCGTTATTCCCTTCATCTAAGTTATTGATATAAATTGTAAAATGTTGAGGCTCAATGGCAATCCCAATGCAGAGTGTTGGGTCTGGGAGCTTTTATCAGTACATCAAGTGCAAATGCAGCATTTTAATGGGCAGAAAATTTACTTTGTGAATGGATCTCCACACCAAGCTCTTAATATATGCTTGCATCGCACAGAGTTCTGAGCCGGAGCCTCTAATTTGAAAATCTTAACCCGCAATCTTTTTATTTTGTATTTATTTACAAAATCTAGATGTCCCATTATTTGGTGTTAATTTCATCAGAGACCAATGTTCTCCTCTTTGCTGTCGAAGGTTTAAACATACTTCCTGTGTAAGTAACAGGAATGAAGAAAAAACAAGTACCAATTAAATTTTCAATTACTCCATTGATCCATCCTGCAACTTAATACACTAGATCATAGAATCGGCTATAATGTTCTCCTCCAACATAAAGGTCTTAAATGGTGTTAACGTATTTCTAAGGAAATATGTAATATTGTAAATTTTCCAGTGTAATTTGTTTAGATTTTAAGGACCTTTACAAAATCAGTGAAGTACTCACAATGTTGACTGCTTGTTTATCCGTGGCGTTCTCAACAATATTGTGGAGGGCAAAGATTTCAGTGTTACAAGAACAGTGTGAAACTTAACTTCCAGCCTATTCTTCATCCGTTCTCTTGTCAAGAGCATTACTAATCCTTTTCCGCAGCATGATGCTGCATTTGTTTCCAGAGTCTCCTAGTAAAATCACCCCATGCCAGTGTTTATACTTTAATGCGTCTCATATTTATTGGTAGCTCTTGTGAGATCCTTGTTGCAGTACACAGGATTCTTGTACATATAACAACAGTGACTATGGTTCAAAAGTCCTTCATTAGTTGTAGAGCACTTTGGGTGGTCCTGAGGTCATGAAAGGTGCTGTATACATGTGAGTCTTTTTACATATAACATATAGATGTGATATCTATTTTACTAATGTAAGGCAGATTTTCCAGTTGTGGCTCTTTTGAAGATCTGGTGGGCTAGATTTTAAATAGCCCTCGACGTCGAGATCCGTAGTGGGGGTGGGGGCGGGGGGGTACTGCCTGAAGATGGCTCCGGATGAGAACTGACCTGGACCTTGATGCCAACAGGGCCGGGCCCTATCCTCCAGGTGGTGGCGAAGCACCATGGCGGCCCTCCACTCGGCGACGGGACCACAATCACCATATTCAAATTAATAAAATTAATGCATTTACATCAATTTACCTCATATCTTGAGGGCCCACCATGATCTTCAGCGTAGTGGCTGGCACTCCCACACCTTCGGATCCCTATCCGGGGAAACGAGGTGCAACACTGGAGGAGAGCGGGAAGGAAGTAAATTTATCAGTGTGGGGTGGACGGGGTCAAATAAATGTCATTAGCATAGGGGATGGTAGGAGGGGTTGTACTTTAAACTTTGTGCAGTTTGGGGGCAAAGGTCAGAAGTTAAATGTAAGTGTTCTTGGGTGGGAAAGGGCAAATAGTTAATGTCATTGTTGGGGGTGGGGTGGGAGAAGGGCAAAAGAAATGGATGTATTTAATTTTATTGAATATGTCTTCAAATATTTAAATAGGGCAGAAGGGCTGACTGCCCTTAAAAAAGGGCTTCAGTACCTGCGCACAGGCAGCTGATGTCATTGCCAGGGACGGACACCCCGCCCCCTCCATGTGATTGGGGGTAGGGCGGGCTATCCTGACTATTAAAAATGTGCCGCCGCACTTAAGATCGCGGCAGCTCTTTGGCGTGTGGACCGCGTGGGTGGGCCTCCATTTTCTGAGCTCGCTGCTGAGATCGGCAGTGGGCTGACAGAATCTAGCCCATAATTCTTTAGTGAGATTTGTGCTGATGCATTCTGTGCACATCCAACCCCATTGGCTCTTCCAGAGTCTGCTCTAGTTTACATTTTCATATTTGTGTTCTTGGGTCTGGTCACTTGCTCCACAATATTTTAATTTCTAGTGTCAATAAATTGTTAATTACCAAGTCTTTCACTTGTTACATACTCTTGACACCATCTAAGACAGCTTGATTGTCATCCTACCTACAACTTTAAATATTCACGGCCTCCATCACCAGTGTACATTGGCAGCAGTGTGTACTATTTATGAGATGCAATGCAGCAATTCACCAAGGTTCCTTCGACATAACCTTTGAAACCCACAAACTCTACCGCCTAGAAGGAGAAGGGCAGTCGACTCACCGGAACACAACCACCTGCAAGTTCCCCTCCAAGTCACTCGCTATCTTGACTTAGAACTATAATGCTGTTCCTTCTGTTATGGACAGGTGGTAAGGTGTGGGTGGTTCTCAATGTTCACCTCCCAACTTACCGCAATGGTGTTTTGTTAAATTGAGTTGTTAGCCCCTGAGTCTCTTTCGGATCAAATAAACAGACAAATGACAGGTTCTCTCCCAAGTAATGCAAAGATGAAGTATTTATTTTTAAACAATTCCCAAAATGGTCGCAACCTCATCCATACACACATTCACTCACACACACATACACAAGAATAGATAGATAGAGAGAAAAGGGTAGGAGGTAGTTGGTAGTTCAAAGTGAGGTAAGTGTTTGTGGTTTACAAAATATTGTTGAGTCTTCTCAGGAGGAAAAATCTTTTTTAGAAGTTTCAGGCCTGATTATTCGCAGTCTTGAACTTGTGGATGTATTGTAGAGCTCTAGTTGCAATACAGCCCAAAGCTGTAGTGTAGTTTGTTACCATCACATATGATTAGTCACAAAGTCACTTTGCGATGTCACTGCTGTCGTCACTGTTCAATTTCAGCAGGGTTCTTCCCTTGCCTGGCTGAATCCTTCAGACAGCTCTTAGCTGGACAGGCTTTCTGTGATATTGTCTTGATCTCTCACTATCCAGAGGGCTACCTTATAATGTAAAAATCTCTCACATTGGAGTTTCTGTTAGGAGATGCATGGCCCTCTCCCCTGTTGTAACCACACAAAGGGCCAGAATGTGATAACCAGGGCTATTGCTTAATGTTTAAATGAGTAGTATTCTGTTATGATGTTGCTACTTCACACACATTCATCCTGGTTTTGGTTGTGAGTCAGACTATCTCCAGCACCCTTTGTTAATCCATTCATGTTGATGAGGGTCATTATTATGTGATAGTCCTCCTTTCAATTTCAAAGGGGTTCTCCCCAGAGTTATTTTAGACAAGGCAGACAAGTTTGGTTATTTCCAATACAGGAGGGGTCACATGGCCCCTACTCCATTTTGACTGTGGTTCAAATGTCCAAGTTCTTGTGATTTAGTTTTAACAGTTGACTTTTTAATTTCATAATTCCTCCATTTCATTGTTTATCTCATCACGGCTCCTTTGTGCATGACACTTCACCGTCACTGAGTCAAAATCCTGGGGCTCCCTCTCAAACAGCACTGCGGCTATTGTTATGACCAAGGTTGGAGGATTGCACTGTCCTTGTCTAGTTCCACTACTCCACTGGTCACAACATACATTTAAATGTTTTACTCAGTTACCGAGATGGCCAATTGTATATTTGATCTATATTAGATTCAGAATGAAAATCTGCCAACCAGGTTATTTTAATAAACAACAAAAGTGTTGATTTATTATAAAACAAGACTTGTTCAATAAAGATGCAAAGCTTATTAACACACAGTTTGAGATATGAAAGTATAAATAACTACCTTTTTAAAATATCCGAACGCACACACACGCACACACACACACCAGTTAAAGAGTCCAGGCATTTCCTCAGGTATTTTCCACAGTCTTTTCAACACAAGTCCTCTAAAATTAGCATAATGGAAGCACCTTCATGACAGTGTACTTATACCACATGGAGTGCAGTGGTTCATGAAGGTAGCTCACCATCACCTACTCAAGGGCAATTAGGGATGGGAAATAAATGCTGGCCTTGCCAGTGATGCCCACATTGCAGGAAAACTATATTTAAAAAATCATAGAAAAAAATCAGAAGAATCTCCACACCAAAGCAGAGGGCCATTGCAATGATAAACAACAATTTCTAATTGTAAGTTACTCCATAATCTGACACTGAAATAATTGTACTGGAAATAAAGGTCATCTTTTGACAATAAACTAAAATTAAATCATGAAGCAACCTTGTAAGGGAATCGTTTCGGTGCTTCACCTCTCAAAATTTACCCTATAATGAGACAAGTGCCAACATATAGGTCTAACTGGGTGACCCATGAGTGAAATCTTCATTTGGTTATAGTCAGCCTTGATGGATAGATATATTTCTTATAACATTCACAATTTCTTCATTTGCGAGTTATCTAGTAAGCCTCAAACAGTGGTCATTTTATTATTGCTTTACTGACCATAATGAACTTTCCATGCAATGACTATAAATGGGCATAAATTCTCATTATCTTTAGGAAAGGTAATTCTTTAAAATTGCATTTTTAGTAAGGAGCATCAACTGGTGGGATTGCGATTTTATAAAATTGCTCCTATAATGTTAAATACGAACAGAGATTTGAAAGTGAATTTAAAATTGTAATTCCATCCTAGTCTTTGGATGACCAAAATAAAAGCCAATTTTGCTCTGCCTGCTGACCAAGGACTGTTTATTTCCAAGCAGTGGAAAAAAGGAGCAAAGATTCCCGGCAATGGGCCTCAATCCCTTTTGGTCTGCCTGGGATGACAGCAGCATTGTAATTCTATGTTGATGAGACAGGAGAGTCTTATAATGCATTCTGACATATTTCACTGGGTCTACACTTCGCCCAGGGTCACTCGGCTCCAAACCTTATTACAGCTCTTGTCCAAGGATGGGACCTGAAGACACGTGTTGGGTTCAGGTCGGGTCGGGCCTCACTTCCGGGTCCGGCATTTGGCTTCGGTCGGGTTTCCTATGCAGTCCTTTACCTTCTATATTCAGCCTGGTTCTCAATAGTTTTTTCTATCTGGCATCTGTCATAAGCACACTTTTTCTTCTTTATCTTAATCCCTACCTCTTTTGCCATTCAGGGAGCTCTGGATTTGTCTGCCCTACTTTTCCCCTTCGAGGGAACATACCTTGACTGTGCCCAAACTATCTCTTCTTTGAAGGTAGCCCATTGTTCATCTATCAGTTTTCCTGCCAGCTTTTGACTCCAATTTATTCGCCCCAGCTCCATTCTTGCCCCACTGAAGTTGGCCTTCCCTCAGTTAATTATTCTTACACTGGATTGTTCTTTGTCCTTTTCCATAGTCACCCTAAACCTTATGATACAATGATCACTATCCCCTAAATGTTCTCCGATGGATACTTGATCCACTTGACCCACCTCATTCCCAAAAACCAGGTCTAGCAGTGCCTCCTTTCTCATTGGACTGGCAACATACTGTTGTAGAAAATTTTCCTGAACACACTCTAGGAACTCTTGCTCCTCACTGCCCTTTACACTACTATTATCCCAGTATATGTTTGGATAATTAAAGTCCCCCATTATAACTACCCTATAATTTTTGCACCTATTTGTAATTTCCTTGCAAATTTGTTCCGTCATGCCCTTCCCACTAGCTGGTGGCCTATAGACAACACCAAGCAATGTAACTGCACCTTTTTTGTTCCTGAGCTCTAACCAAATTGATTCTGTCCTCGACCCCCTTTTTCTCCAGCACTGCAATGCTCTCCTGAATCAATACTGCCCCCAGTCCCCCTTTCTTCCCTTTCTTATCTTTCCTGACATCTTGTATCCAGGAATATTTAACACCCAGTCCTGCCCTTCTTTGAGCCAGGTCTCTGTTATAGCCACAACATCATATTTCCACAAGGCAATCTGTGCCTGTACCTCACCAGTCTTATTAACCACACTCTGTGCATTCACATACATGCACATTAACCCTGATTCAGACTTTATTACTTTCTCCCTTACTCAGACCCCACCTAATAATGTGCTAATGCCTACTCTTGTGCTATCTATCTCCCCCAGTATTCTGTGCACCTTGTTATTCCTCTCTGATACTTGCTCCTGGTTCCCACATCCCTGACAATTTAGTTTAAATCCTCACCAAAAGCACTAGCAAATCTCACAGTTCTCAAACCACACCAGTTCTTCAGCCACCTGTTCAATTGCTCAATTCTCCTATTCCTTTGCTCACTTGCACGTGGAGTGGGAGTAATCCTGAGATTTCTGCTTTTGAGGTCCTGCTTTTTAATGTCCTTCCTAGCTCCCTAATTTTGCTTTAAGGACATCATCCCCCTTCTTACCTGTGTCATTGGTACAAATGTGGACCACAACCTCTGGCTGTTTACCCTCCCCCAGGCCGTACTTCCTGAAGATGGCGGATCATATCAAACAACATGTCCCTTCCGCTGTTCACAACAGGCAAGGTACAGTCCATACTCAACTAGCCGTGCTTGCAAAAGTCAAAACACAGTGTTCAACATTAGATGTGATTCTGTGATTAGACAACATTTACCAAATAATCTCAGTGTGCTATGAATTACACTAACAACCAATTTAAGAATGTCAGTCAGGCTTGTTGTGTGGCAGTGTGGCGTGTTTGCGTGTACTGGATGCTACATATATTAATACACAGGACCCTGTTCTTTGTAGACAGAAAGAACATGTACACATATTGTGCTTGTTTCAACTAAACAAAATAAGTGACAGCTATTCGCTGGTTCATTCCTTAGGGCAATGCCTTGACCAATCAGAGTCAAGCTGCCTGGTTTAAATTTCAAACAAAGCTTGACAGTTAACTGTCAGTCACCATAACCTGGTGCATTCTCCATGGCAATGCCTCTGCCAGTCAGAGTCCACTTGCTAACCAATCATCACTCCCTTCTCATACAGTATAAATGTGTTGCTTTCCCTTACATTGGTATTCTTGTGCATTGTCCTAATGAGTTCAAGATGAAAAGCTTCAACAAAATGTCTCTTTTTTCCGCAATACTCAAGTTCTGTACTTCCAAATGACTATTTGTATATCAATGAGATTTGTTGATTTCTTTCTATCCCCCTCAGGCATGGTCATGACTCTTAAAATGACAACTTACAGAAATGCTTCATCTTGATGGGAGTGATGATGAAGCTCATGAGTACACATTCATCTAAACTGCATGCATATTCCTCTTCATATCTTTGCAGCAATGGTAGCATAATCATAGACCAGATCTTCTGTAAAACACGTAAAAAATACCTCATGAGGTGCCCCGCCACAATTTCTAAGCTTGGCATGCAGTTGTCCAGTTTGATCCACTCAAGGGTAATGTATGATTATGAGGCTGGCACTGAGATGGAATCACTGATGACTGGAGGACAGGAACCAGTAGAGCATGAGGACAAGAAGAAGAGGCCCCTTAGCAAGGGATGAAAGATTTTTCTTCAGCAACTGCACAGGCTGTGGACCAAGTACCTTGTAGTCATGCTTTCAATGGAAGGGTGCTTTCAGGTCATGACTTACTGTTGTAGTCAGCTTCCACACCAAGAGTTTGAGTGTTCCCACAAGTGTGCAATATTAATGCAGCACATTGAAAGCAGAAAGAAATCTTTGACACAAGTTGCAGGCTCGGGCTATTGGTAAAACAAACCTTAACAGAAGAGGCCTTATTGTCAGTGTTATGCACTCTCATGAATGCCCAAACTGCTGCGTGAAAAAACCTTTATCTGCACTGTGGCAGGCTCACAAAAGAGGTAGCTCATACCTGGAGAGAAATAGTCTCTGGTTTGCTCCCTGCCAAGTTTTGATGGGTTTTGATGACCTCTGAAGTTCAAGCAGAGAGGCAGAGGCTTGGAGAAAGATCAGATTGGAACAGGAATTTTGCACAGGAGCCTGAAAACAGCCAAGATCAGTTTATCCCTACAGAGCAGATGAGGTAGAGCCTGAAGCTGGCCCATCTGGTGTGAAAACTCACAAAGATTGAAAGTTACCATCCATCCTGGAACCTGACAATGACACAACCATGTCTTTTGTCCTGTTTCTGCCTCAGGAGAACCACTTAGACAAAGCACCAGACCAATTAACTATACACAAAACACAGTCACTGTTAGAAAGGGGAAATTACATGTTGAAAGAATTGGGTGACAATTACAATTAGATAACTGTGCAAAAAATGTGTTGGCTGCAATTTATGCAAAGACCCTTTGATGCTGTAGCAAGTTTTGTTTTTTGTAGTAAGTTGAATGAGAGGTACTATAGATTCATTCAGTGTGTTTTTCTGGAATGTCATCATTGTCAAATGAAGATCAAAAGCCTGGAATGAAATTTAACAGTTGTGTAGGAAGAAGGTTTCCAGGATGAGATTTCTCCAGATGTCTTGGTTAGTAGCTATCGGATCGCCCTGTGGACTGTCCAGAGTCCTGTCTTCCCCATCTGAGGAATCCTTATGCTCCTTCTCTACCCACTCCACCTCTTGCTTGTCCAGGTAGATGCTCCTTTTAATAGCTAGGTTGAGAAGAAGAAAAGAAAAGCCACAATGATTCTGGATACCTTCTCTGGAATATACTTCCGGGCACCTCCAGTAGGAATCAAGCATCTGAATGCTAATGGTATATTCAATGGTCACTCTGATGGAAGCATCAGCTTCATTATGTTTATGTTTAGAGATACAGCACTGAAACAGGCCCTTCAGCCCACCGAGTCTGTGCCTTGGCTGTCCTTCATTAGATGGGGCCTGTAGTACCAAGAATTCAATTTTTTTTATTATTCATTTGTGGGATGTGGGCATCGCTGGCTAGGCCAGCATTTATCACTCATGCCCATCCCTAATTGCCCTTGAACTGAGTGGCTTGCTAGCCCATTTGAGAGGGTATTTTAACAGTTTGGAGTCACATGCAGGCCAGACCAGATAAGAATGGCAGATTTCCTTCTCTAAAGGATATTAGTGAATCAGATGTGTTTTACAACAATCAACAGTGGTTTCATGGTCACCATTAGACTAGCTTTTTAATTCCCAGATTAATTGAATTCAAATTTCACCATCTACCTTGATGGGCGTCGAACTCATTTCCCCAGAGCGATGGGCTGGGTCTCTGAGTTACTAGTCCAGTGACATTACCACTACACCACTGCCTCCCCTTGCCTTTCATCAAACAAGGATGGAATGACAAATTGCCTGTGGATAAAGACATTGTGCGGTCTGCCAGAGTACCTGGAATCCACCTGCACAATTTTGTGTGAGTGATCACACACCAGCTCGACACCAATGCAGTAGCACACTTCTTTCTGGGAAGAGAAGCACAGGGATCCCATAACTCATGCAATACACACTGGGCAAGCCAGCAAGTCAGTAGAAACCAAGATCAGGTGCTTTCTGCTCCCTGCCATCCAGGGAGAACACAAAGTATTATGGCGTCCAATCTTTTTACATCTTCATTCCCCCACCAGGACAGTCTGAGGGTTGTCCACTTCTTCCTTGATCGGAGGCGCAACCAGTCCCCATCCACCACCACCCTCCTCCACCTGCCTGAACGTGTTCTCATATTGGAAATGTTACTGGACTCGTAATCCAGAGAGGCCCAGGCTAATACTATGGAGACATGAAATCAAATCTAACCATGGCAGCTGGTGGAATTTAAATTCAACATATTACTAAATCTGCTAAAGAAGGCCAATTTTCACAGGATCACGGAATTATTGCAACACAGAAGGAGGCCATCTGGCCCATTGGCCGGAATTTTACAGTGGATGGATGGGAGCCGGACTCCGACGTGAAAGTCGGTGGCGAACCCGGTTCCGTCTAGCCCGGGGATCTGTCCCGTATTTTACGGGTCATAGGCTTTAATTGTCCCGAGGCGGGACTTCCACCCACTTGAGGGAGGAGGTCCCACCTCAGTGAGCTGCCAGCCAATCAGCGGGCCGGCAGCTCTTACTCCCAGCAGTGCCACTGGGAGCGGTGGCCACTGCGGGGACTGCAGCCAGCCAACTCCATGGATCGAGGAGGGAAGGTAAGTAGGGGCATGCCTCACCAGGGGGATTGGTCCTTCCCTGGTGAGGCTGGAGTGGTTGTTTGGGGGGGGAAGGGTGTGTCTTGGGTCCCGGGGGTGAGTTGGGAGGCAGCGGTGGCCCTCAATCGGGCACCCTGTGCCCGACTGTCATGTTCCCCCCACCCCACACCCCACCGGGGCGCGGAAAGGCTGACAGCCATCGCTGGGCGACCTTTCACGTCCCCAGCACACCCGCTTGCCATGGGTAAAATACCCGTGGAGGCGGGCAAGGGGTGGCCACTTAAGGGTCTTCATTGACCTCGGGTGGGCAGGCCGTTTCCCACCACCTGTCTGACCGCTGTAAACTTGTCTGGAGACAGAAGCGGGGCAGGTCGGCCTCCCGGAGCCTGCCGCTCAATTTTACGCCACCCCCATGCCAACATCCGACCCGCTGGGGTGGCGTAAAATTCCGGCCATTATGTCTGCACAGCTCTCCGAATGAGCATCGCACCTAGTGGCATTCCCCACCTTGTCTCTGTAACACTGCACATTCTTTGTTTTCATATAACATTCTAATGCGTTTTCAAATGCTTCAGCTGAATCTGCCTCCACCAAATTCTCAGGAAATGCATTCTAGACATTAACCTCTGGCTGTGTGAAAAAGATTTTCCTCATGTCGCTCTTGCTTCTTTTACTAATTACTTTAAATCTGTGCCATCTTATTCTCGATCCTTTCACGAGTGGGAACAGTTTTTCCCTATCTACTCTATCCAGATCCCTCATTATTTTGAATACCTCTATCAAATTTCCTCTCGGCCTTCTCTTCTCCAAAGAAAACAGTCCCAACTTCTCAAATCTATCGACATAACTGAAGTTCCTCATCCCTGGAACCATTCTCATGAATCTTTTCTGCGCCCTCTCTAACACCTTTACATCCTTCCTAAAGTGCGATGCTCAGAACTGGGCACAATACTCTAGCTGAGCCCGAACTAGTCTCTTAAACAAGTTCAACGTAACTTCTTTGCTCTTGTACTCTATGCCCCTATTAATAAAGCCCAGGATACAGTATGCTTTATTAACTGCTCTCTCAACCTGTCCTGCCACCTTCAATGACTTATGCACATATACACACAGGTCCCTCTGCTCCTGAACCCCATTTCGAATTGTACTCTTTATTTCAACTTGTCTCTCCATATTCTTCCTACCAAAATGTATAACTTCATATTTCTTGGCATTAAACTTCCTGTGCCACCTGTCTGCCCATTATGGTCAGGTGAGGAGAGGACGAAGGGCTTCCCACTTTTCCCTCTCCTTGTTTAACCTCAACAATTTTTTTTTAAAGTGGATGTACTGGCCAATTCAGTAGGTGTTCGATTTCTTACTTGCTATGATCATAACAAGAACCAATCAGACAGATTTTCTTGAGTTTATCAAAGAAAGACGTTAACTTTATTGTACATAAACTGAAATAAGTAAAATAATAAACTACTCGCCAGCTTACTCTCACGCGCACACACTAGAGGTTCACACACACAAATAGGTTACAAAGTGGTGGAAGGGTAGCTTGGTTGAGTTCGAGTCCCTAGAAAAAAAGAAGTATACAGTCTGTGGAGTTTGGTGATTCAACTGGCTTCTAGATGACTTTGGTGGTCCTAAGGATTTAGTTTGAAGGGATCGTAACTGATTTAATGGATCTCTTGGTGACAGCAATGCGGATGATTTCCTCCAAAGGAGTTTCAGATTTTAGACAGAGTATGCAGAGGTGGTCAGTCAGCAGCCAGAGTTCAACATTTGCGAGCTGGAATGGAAAGAAGGAAAGAGAGAGAGACCCCCACTTGGGCCTGCACGTGTCACAGCTCAGATGTTTCTCCTTGCTGCTGCAAAGAAACACCAGCTTAAAACAATAAATGGGGAGGTGGGCTTGTCACAAGACAGTCACCCAGTGATTCAAGCATGGTAGTTAGCAGTGTTTTCATTCTTGCTAAAAAGAACAGGCAGTTCCCTTAAATCTCCTTGGTCTAGGTTCTTGCTGGGATGAGCAGACATTTTGTCTCCACCTCACAGGTCTTGCAAAGTAGGATACAGTGTTGCAAATTAGGTGGCCATCTTAAGCTGCCAGCAAAGTCATCTTTTATCTGTTCCTTTTTAAAATTCTCTGAAAAAAATAGAAATTCAGGTCTTCAGAAAAGTGAAACATCTGGTTCACTAATGTCCTTTAGGGAAGGAAATCTGCTGTCCTAACCTGGTCTGGCCTACATGTGACTCCAGACCCACAGCAATGTGGTTGACTCTTACATGCCCTCTGAAATGGCCTAGCAAGCCACTCAGTTGTATCTAACCACCACAAAGTCAATAAGGAATGAAAGCGGATGGAGCACCCAGCATCGAGCAAGGCACCGGAAACGATAACGGCAAACCCACCCCTGTTAACCCTGAAAAGGCCTCCTTAGTAACATATGGGGGCTTGAGCCAAAGCTAGGAGAGCCGTCCCACAGACTGGTCAAGCAACAGCCTGACATAGTCATAGTCACCGAATCATACTTTACAGACATGTCCCAGACTCTGCCATCACCTCCCCGGATATGCCCTGTCCCACCCAGCAGGACAGACCCAGCAGCGGAGACGGCACAGTGGTATACAGTCGGGAGGGAGTTGCCCTGGGAGTCCTCAACATTGACTCCAGACCCCATGAAGTCTCATGATATCAGGTCAAACATGGGCAAGGACACCTCCTGCTGATTACCACCTACTGCCCTTCCTCAGCTGATGAATCAGCAATTGGAGGAAGCACTGAGGGTGGTCAGGGTGCAGAATGTACTCTGGGTGGGGGACTTCAATGTCTATCACGACGAGTGGCTCAGTAGCACCACTACTGACCAAGCTGGCCGAGTCCCAAAGGGCATAGCTGCTAGACTGGGTCTGCGGCAGGTGGTGAGGGAACCAAGAAGAGGGAAAAATATGCTTGACCTCATGCCCACCAATCTACCTGCCACAGATGCATCTGTCCATGACAGTATTGGTAGGATTGACCACCGCACAGTCTTTGTGGAGACAAAGTCCCGTCTTCACATTGAGGATTCTCTCCATCGTGTTGTGTGGCACTACCACCATGCTAAATGGGATAGATTTTGAACAGCAATGCAAAACTGGGCATCCATGAGGCATGTGGGCCATCAGCAGCAACAGAATTGTATTCATCCACAACCTGTAACCTTATGGTCTGGCATGTCCCCCACTCTAACATTACCATCAAACTGGGGGATCAATCCTGGTTCAATGAAGAGTGCAGGAGGGCATGCCAGGAGCAGCACCAGGCATACCTCATAATGAAGTGTCAACCTGGTGAAGCTACAACCCAGGACAACTTGCATGCCAAACAGCATAAGGAGCGTGCGATAGACAGAGCTAAGCGAACCCACAACCAAATGAACAGATATAAGCTCTGCAGTCCTGCCACATCCAGTCATGAAAGGTGGTGGACAATTAAACAACTAACTGGAGGAGGTGGCTCCACAAATATCCCCATCTTCAATGATGAGAGAGCCCAGCACATCAGTGCAACAATCTTTAGCCATAAGTGTCAAGTTGATGATCCATCTTGGCCCCCTCCTGAAGTCCCCACTGTCACAGATGCCAGTCTTCAGCCAATTCAATTCACTTCACATGATATCAAGAAACAACTGAAGGCACTGGATACTGCAAAGGCTATGGTCCCTGACAACATTCCACAATAGCACTGAAGACCTGTGCCCCAGAACTTGCCACACCCCTAGCCAAGCTGTTCCAGTACAGTTACAACACTGGAATCTACCCAACAACATGGAAAATTGCCGAGGTAAATCCTGTACACAAAAAGCAGGACAAGTCCAACTTGGCCTATTACCGCCTCATCAGTCTACTCTCAATCATAGAGTTATACAGCACAGAAACAGGCCCTTCAGCCCAACGTGTCTGTGCCGGCCATCAAGCATCTAACTATTCTAATCTCATTTTCCAGCACTTGGCCCATAGCCTTGTATCCTATGGCGTTTCAAGTGCTCATCTAAATACTTCTTAAATGTTGTGAGGCTTTCTGCCTCTACCACCTCTTCAGGCAGTGCGTTCCAGATTCCAACTACCCTTTGGGTGAAAACATTTTTCCTGAAATCCACTCTAAACCTCCTGCAACTTACCCCCTGGTTATTAACCCCTCCGCTAAGGGAAAAAGTTTCTTCCTATCTAACCTATCAATGGCCCTCATAATTTTGTATACCTCAATCATATCTCCCCTCAGTCTTCTCTGCTCAAAGGAAAACAACCCTAGCCTTTTCAGTCTCTCTTCATAGCAGAAATGCTCCAGCCCAGGCAACATCCTGGTGAATCTCCTCTGCACCCTCTCCAGTGCAATCACATCCTTTCTATAGTGTGGTGACCAGAACTGTACACAGTACTCCATCTGTGGCCTAACTAGCATTTTATACAGCTCCATCATAACCTCCCTACTCTTATATTCTATGCCTCAGCTAATAAAGGCAAGTATCCCATATGATTTCCTAACCACCTTATCTACCTGTGCTGCTGCCTTCAGTGATCTATGGACAAGTACACCAAGTTCCCTCTGACCCTCTGTACTTCCTAGAGTCCTACTATCCATTGTATATTCCCTTGCCTTGTTAGTCCTCCCAAAATGCATCACCTCACGCTTCTCAGGATTAAATTCCATTTACCAGCCCATCTATATCGTCCTGTAATCTAAGGCTTTCCTCCTCACTATTTACGACACCACCAATTTTCGTGACATCTGCGAACTTACTCATCATACCTCCTGTATTCACATCTGAATCATCAATGTACTCTACAAACAGCAAGGGTCCCAGCACCGATCCCTTGCCCTTGCTAATTTGATATTGGTCCAGTCTATACGAAGATTAAAGTCCCCCACAATTATTACATTGCCTTTTTACAAGCTCCAATAATCTTTTGTTGAATGCTCTTTCCAATGATAGAACTACTATTAGGAGGCCTATAAACTACTCACACCAGTGTTTTCTGACTCTTTCTATTGCTAATCTCCACCAATATTGATTCTATTTCATGATCTTCTGAGCCAAGGTCCTTACTCTCTAATGCCCTTTTGGCATCCTTTACTATCAGGCCAACCACTCCTCCTTTGCCATTCCATCTATATTTTTGAAATATTGTATACCCTGGAATATTTATTTCCCAACCTTGGTCACCTTGTAGCCATGTTTCTGTAATAGATCTAAAACAGTTATTTCTATTTGTGCCACTGGATTACCTACTTTATTGCAGATGCTTCACACAGTCAGATAAAGAACCTTTAATTTCACTGCTATTCCCTGCATGGACCTTACTCACTGAAGCACAGTTACTGTGAAACTGTAACAACTCTCTGTCCCTTCCTGTCTCACCCTGCTTGTCTTTACCCACATCACTAGGCTGCTCTATTGCCTCAACTTTTCTCTTTGGATTTCTATATCACCCTGTACCTGAACCCTATACCGCTCCTCTTAGTTTAAACCCCTCCACAGCCCTAGTTATATGATTAGGACACTGATCCCAGTCCTGTTTAACTGGAGCCCATCCCAAGAGAACAGCTCTTTCTTTCCTGAATACTGGTGCCAGTGCCCCATAAATCAAAACCCCTTCTTTCCACACCACTCTTTGAGCTATGTGATGAATTCTCTAATCTGCTTGACCGTATACCAATTGGCACATGGTTCAGGTAACAATCAGAGATGATTACCTTTGATATGCTGCGTTTTAATTTGGACCCTAACTCCTCAAACTCTCGCAGCAGAACATCATTCTTAGTTCTACATTTGTCATTGGTTCTTCCGTGAACTATGACAACTGGACCCTCCCTCTCCTACTCCAAGTTCGTCTCCAGCCCCGAGGAGATGTCCTGATCACTGGACCTCCTCCTGAGGTCCCCAGCATCAGAGATGTCAGTCTTCAGCCAATTCAATTCACTCCATGTGATATCAAGCAACAGTTCAGGGTATTGGATACAGCAAAGGCTATGGGCCCTGAGAACATCCCGGCAGTAGTAGTGAAGTTTTGTGCTCCAGAACAATCTGAGACTCTGCCCTACAATGTGGAAAATTGTCCAAGTATGTCCACAAAAATAAGACAAGTCCAATCCAGCTGATTACCATCTCATCAGCAAAGTGATGGAAGGTATCGTGGACAGTGCAATCAAGCGTCACTTAGATTAGAGATTAGAGAGATACAGCACTGAAACAGGCCCTTCAGCCCACCGAGTCTGTGCCGAACATCAACCACCCATTTATACTAATCCTACACTAATCCCATATTCCTACCAAACATCCCCACCTGTCCCTATATTTCCCTACCACCTACCTATACTAGTGACAATTTATAATGGCCAAATTACCTATCAACCTGCAAGTCTTTTGGCTTGTGGGAGGAAACCGGAGCACCCGGAGAAAACCCACGCAGACACAGGGAGAACTTGCAAACTCCACACAGGCAGTACCCGGAATCGAACCCGGGTCCCTGGAGCTGTGAGGCTGCGGTGCTAACCACTGCGCCACTGTGCCGCCCTAGCAACAACCTGCTCACCGATGCTCAGTTTGGGTTCCATCAGGACCATCCAGATCCAGACCTCATTTCAAACTTGGTCCAAACATGGGCAAAAGAGCTGAATTCCAGAGGTGAGGTGAGATTGACTCCCCTTGATATCAAGGCAGCATTTGACCGAGTGTAGCATCAAGGAGCCCTAGCAAAATTGAAGTCAATGGAAATAGGGGGAAATTCTCCACTGGTTGGAATCATACTTAGTACAAAGGAAGATGGTTGTTGTTGTTGGAGGTCCAGCATCTCAGCTCCTGGACATCGCTGCAGGAGTTTCTCATTGCAGTGTGCTAAACCCAAACATCTTCTGCTGCTTCATCAATGACCTTCCCTCCATCGTAAGATCAAAAGGTGGAACATTTGTTGATGATTGCACAGTGTTCAGTATCTTTCGCAACTCCTCAGATACTGCCTGCATGCATCAAGACCTGGACAACATTCAGGCTTGGCCTGATAAGTGGGAAGCACCATTTTCACCCGACACATTGCCAGGCAACAAGAAAGAATCTAACCATCTCCCCTTGACATTCAGCTGCATTACCATTGCTGAATCCCCAACCATCAACATCCTGGGGTTACCATTGACTAGAAACTTAACTGGACCAGCCATATAGAAACTGTGGCTACAAGAGCAAGTCAGAAGCTGGGCATTCTGAGGTGTATAACTCACCTCTGGACTCCCTAAACCATGTCCATCATGTGACAGGTATAAATCAGGACTGTGATGGAATAGTCCCAACCTGCCTGGAAGAATGCAGCTCCAACAACACTCAAGAAGCCTGATACCATCCAGGACAAAGCAGCTCACTTGATCGGCACCCCATCTACCACCTTAAATATTCACTCCCTCCACCAACAGTGCACAGTGGCAGCAGTGTGTGCTGTATACAATGCGCACTGCAGCAACTCACCAAGCTTCCTTCAACAGCACCTTCAAAACCCATAACCTCCACCACCTAGAAGAACAAGGGCAGCAGATGCATGGGAACGCCATCACCTTCAAGTTCCCCTCCAAGCCACACAACATCCTCACTCAGAAATTTATCACCATTCCTTCACTGTCACTAGGTCAATATCCTGGAACTCCCTAACAGCACTGTGAGTGTGCCTACAGCACATGGACTGCAGTGGTACAAGAAGGCAGCTCACCATCACCTTCTCAAGGGCAATTAGCGACGGGCACCAAATGTTGGCTTTGCCTGTGACACTCGCATCCCATGAACACATGAAAAAAAATCTTCTCCTTTAACTCGTCTCACTTCCTGCATATAAAAGATGTTGCTATCGGAACCCACCTTTTTGTTGGATATGTGGAATATTTTTTGTTCTGTTCCTACTCACGTTCTCCTCTCAACTCTTTTTCCAGTATGTTGGCTCTAGCCCGGAACTGGAAAATTTCATCAACTTTGCTTTCAATTTCCACTCTTCTTTCACCTTCACATGGCCCATCTCACTCTTCCTACACTTCTCTGACTGCATTTCTGGGCATAAGCTATCAACTAATATTCACTATAAGCCCACAGTTACCTCGACTATGCTTCCTCACACTCTACTTCCTGTTTCTCTGTCTCTGTCACATCTGTTATGATGATACAACCTTCCATATTAGCATTTCCAATATGTCTTCTATTTTCCTCAACTGAGGATACCACCCCACACCCACAATCCTCACCGTGGTTGACAGGGCCCTCAACTGTGTCTGTTCCATCTCACGCACTTCTACTCTCACTTAATCACCTCTTTCCCAGAAACATAATAGGGTTCCCCTTTTCCTCACATTCCACTCCACAAGCCTCCATATTCATTCTCCACCATTTCTGCCACCTCCAGCATGATTCCACCACCAAACACATCTTCTCCTCCCCTCTCCTATCTGCATTCCAAAGTGACTGTTCATTAAGCGATTCCCTGGTCCATTCCTCAATCACCACCAACACCCCCTTCCCTTCCCATGGCACCTTTGCATGCAAGTGCAGGAGATGCAGCACTTGACCTTTTACCTCCTTCCTTCTCACAGTCCAAGGTCCCAAACATTCCTTAAAGGTCAAACAGTGATTTGCTTCTACTTCTTTCAATTTATTATACTGTATTCGCTGCACACGATGCAGTCTCCTTTGCAATGGGAAGACCGAACGCATATTGGGTGACCACTGTGCGGACCACCTCAGTTCAGTGTGCAAGCATGACCCCGCACTTCTGGTTGCCTGTTACTTTAATTTTCCACCTTGCTCCCACTCTGGCCTCTCTGTCCTCTGCCTCCTGCAGTGTTCCAATGAAGCTCAATGCAAGCTTGAGGAACAGCACCTCATCTTTCCAATAGGCATCTTACAGCCTTCTAGACTGAACACCGAGTTCAATGATTTCAGACCACAACCTCTGCCCCGATTTTGTTTTCTTTTACTTTTAGGTTTTGTTTTTTCTTTTTTTGCTTTTGGAAGGCAGCTGCCCATGATTCTTCCATTCACATCTCCTTTAGACACATCTTTTGTTTCTTTACATGTCCCATTACATTCCCTTTTGTCATGCACCGTCAACACTTTTGTCAATTAATCTCTCCTGCCTTCCACCCTATCACAGACCTTCCCTTTTGTTCTTTATCCCATCCTCCCCCTTTCATGCGGTTAAAATCATTTGAATCTCTAACTTTTCCCAGTTCTAATGCAAGGTCATCAACCATAGATGTTAGCTCTGTTTCTCTCTCCACAGATACTGCCAGACCTGCTGAGTATTTCCAGCATTTTCTGTTTTTACAATGCATTAGCAATCAATGTGTCAGTGACCTGGTGGATGGTCCTGTTTAGTGCCAGTTTAGTGTCAGATGTGGCTTAGTTGGTGGCACTATTGCCTTTGAGTTAGAAGGTTGGGGAGTTCAAGTTCTATTCCATGATTTAACCGTAAAAAAATCTAGGCTGACATTTTAATGCAATATAGAGGGTGTGCTGCACTGGCAGAGGTGCCATCTTTTGGATGAGGCATTACACAGATACCCCATCTGCTGACTCAGGTGGATGTGAAAGATCCCACAACACTATTTCAGAGAAGAGCCAGAGAGTTATCCCCAGTCCTGGCCAACAGCTACTCCTCAATCACCATCTGAAAAAACAGATTATCTGGTCATTGTCGCATTGCTGTTTGTCGGTGTTTGCTGTGTGCAAAGTTGGATGCTGTTTTTTCTACATTACAACAGTGACTACACTTCAAAAGTACTTCATTGGCTATAAAGTGCTTTGGGGCGTTTGGTGGTCATGAAAGGAACTATATAAATGCAAGTCTTTCTTTCTTTCTAACTGCTTTATGCAAGCTATGTCCCAAGTACACTCCTCAAACTCCATGCTATAAAGTATCATGGTTATTTTCACTGGCACAGATCGCATGATGAAGGATCATGGTTTCAGGTCTGCTACAAGCAGATGACACAAATCTTGGGGTGCTGTACCCAGATAAATTAGCCCCAATATCTGAACATGTTGTCAATTAAGCCTTGTGCAAAAAACATGTTTTGTTTCATTTCTCCAATTTCTTGCTCTCTTTCTTTTCTTCCTTGCAATTCCCATCAGGGTATATCAAATCTCTAGCATGATTTTACACTTATGTTCTAAAATCATTGCAGTATTTCTCCTCACAACCACTTTAAGTTGCCTGCAAAGCTCAAACTTTGATGAAGTCATTCACAGAATGCATAAAATGGCAGGTCTCATACAAATTCAATGTGCTTTATTTTGAATACGTTTCTAAAAAAAAAGAGGTTTTAATTGGATTGCCCCCAAAAACCAGCATAGAGAATGTGATGAGCTATGAATCCGCATCTGTTTGTAATACAAGCAGCATGTTAACTTCATTCTACCTGCTCATTTGCTGTTCACTGAGTCTAGCCATTGCTAACTGTGCTGTTCAGTGCCTGCATGAGTCAGTAGGGGGGCTACAATCATAACGTCCTAGCACCATTTAAAGCTAGCCTGCACCTCTAAAGGGAAGCTGTATTGTGCTGGAACAGGAGTTTTCAGTCTGCAGAAACTGAATCTGACCTGGAAACCAGTAAATAATGGCACAACAAGGGAGAGAGTGGGCTCCAAGTTTTTCAAATGCTGCACTAGAGGCCTTTGAGGAGAAGGTGGAAAGTAGGAGAGACAACCTGTAACTGCAGCGGGCCAGGGGGCCCTTCAGACACAAGGTAGTGAGACAAGATAGTAATTGAGGTCAATGATGGGAGTCAGGCCTGAGGACGTGGATGCAGAGCCACAAAAAGTTCAATCACCTGCCAACAATCTCTATCAATCAGGACTCTGACTCAACATTCATACGGTTTGCCTCACCCTCACACTCTTATCACTGCTGCAAGCCTCACAACCATATCTCACAGTTTGTACACACTGCCAGCATGACAGCCACATCACCCGAACAGATTGTACTACAGTGTTTGACATAGTTCACTTCCTCTTGCAGGACAAGTTGGCGCACAACCGCAGGCATTAAGAGCTTATTGGAGGGGGAAAGGCACGCCTGCGTGTACTAATCCGCATGGAGTAGGCTAAGGTCATTGCCACTGGCAGGGCTGAAACCATCGAAGACGATGGTGTCCTCATGATTAATCCTCCTTCTCACATTCCACTTTCCCTTCATCCCACAGTCTCTTCTGATTTACAAGCTGCAGGTGGTTTAACTATGCACCTCTTATTATTCCATCCCTTCCTTACCAAAATCTTACCTTTGTGCCGTTTTCCTTTCAGATATTCAAGATGTGCAACCTGGGGAGGCAGTGTTGGAACACCAACAAGAGAGTGATGATGAAGATAAATATATGAATAGGAAGGGAATAGAGGGATATGGGCCCCGGAAGTGCAGAAGGTGTTAGTTTAGGCAGGCATTAAGATCGGCACAGGCTTGGAGGGCCGAATGGCCTGTTCCTGTGCTGTACTGTTCTTTGTTCTTTGTTAAGACACAGCTCTATTACTTGAGCTCACACTTGCAGCCACCAGCTCAGCCTCTGGCACTGTGCCTATCTTAGAGGATAGATTAGAGGAGGAATTTGCACATGGTGAAACACCGGGCACAAGTAGGCTGCAACCAGGGCAGGGGACAAGGATATTGCAGGTGTCAGGTCATCAGAAGGCAATGTCACACATGGGTGCTGCTGCAGAGGACATTGCCGCTAGCACAGTGGACTGCAGCAGAGTGTAGATATCATGACTGCTGCTAGGGTACCAGGCATTGACCTGCATCATTCACTGTATATAGTCATACACCAGATGGAAATTGAGGAGTGGTATCCCTTCCAGTTCTGGTATAAGGTAGAGTTGAAATGCGACCCCCCACAGAGTAATGTGTGTGCAGTAATGGCACCCTGCACCATGGGGAAGCCTACAATCTGAGCGGAGCTACATGCTCACTCCACCTCCTTGTCTCTTGCAAACGAGAATGAAATGAGTTAGCTGTCATTGAATAGAGAGCCTCACCCTCACATAGTAGTGGTTGGCAAATTGTGAGATGCTGGAGCATGGAAAGAGCCAGAGTATAAAGTTCACTACCATGGTCACCTCCATAGCCACTGGCATTGCAGTCCTCGTTCTGCTCTGAGGTTGCAATTGTAATTACAGCAAGTGGCAGATTTCAGTGAGGATGTCTTTCCTGAAGTAAAAACAGAATCTGAAAGGTTAACTCTGTTTCTCTCTCCACAGATGCTGCCAGACCTGCTATGTATTTCCAGCACTTGCTGTTTTTATTCCAGCATCCACAATATTTTGCTTTTATTGTAGTGTCCTACCTGAAGTGTAGATATTGCCTACTGTTGCTTGCTGAGGTTTAGATCGGGGGACATTCTGTGTGGATATGGCCTCCTACTGAGAACTTTTTCCTCCCTTTTTTCTCTTCCAGCAGCCTATCCTTCTCTGTGTGACCTCTGTTTATTCTCCCCTTCATGCTGTATTCCAAGGGTTTGGCTACTAGTGCACCCATATCTGGAAGCAACTGTTTTGTGCAGAAGCCTTAAAGTCAGCAAAAAGTATTTACTGCACCACTCCCTGTAGGTTTCTGCAACTTGGAACAACAGCCAGAAGAAATCAACCAGTAACCAACCTTGTCAGTAATTGATGATCCCTTTAAATAAAACCGGTTGGGGGCTCCTTCCTGCTACTGAATGCATGTTCAGCTGTATGAGGTTAAGAGAGGGTGTTAACTCGAAAGCTGAGCTTCAAAATGACAGTGCTGGTGTGATGTCATGTTTAGTTTAGAAATACAGCACTGAAACAGGCCCTTCGGCCCACCAAGTCTGTGCCGACCACCAACCACCCATTTATACTAATCCTACACTAATTCCATATTCCTAACACATCCCCACCTGTCCCTATATTTCCCTACCACCTACCTATACTAGGGGCAATTTATAATGGCCAATTTACCTATCAACCTGCAAGTCTTTGGCATGTGGGAGGAAACCGGAGCACCCGGAGGAAACCCACGCAGACACAGGGAGAACTTGCAAACTCCACACAGGCAGTACCCAGAATTGAACCCGGGTCGCTGGAGCTGTGAGGCTGCGGTGCTAACCACTGCGCCATTGTGCCGTCATGATCTGCCTGTTTTGCATACTTCCAGCTGACATTCACTATGCCCATACTAACACCCTCAATAATGTGGCATCCAGCCTGACTCAGCCCAAAGTGTACAAGCATGTCATTGGCACCATTTTGGAGCTCTAAGGACACATATAGTGCCCAGAAATGGGTACTAATGAAACCAATCTCTTGCCCAATTTTTTCCTCATACCAAAATTTATATTGCTTTAATCCACCAGCCTTTGAAGTTAATTCATCTGCTGTAATACACTTCAACCTTCTCAATGTATCCACAGGATAGCTTGTTATAAAAGGCTCGAGGCATATCATCAAACATTAGAGTTTTTGTTCGGAACCAAAGACTGGAAGTATATATGAGTTCAACCAATTGTGAATACCTCTCTGTTCCTGTGTCAGTTCACATGAAAGAACAATTGTACATTCTAGTGTGGGTGGAGGGAGGGGTTATAGATTTTTTTTGCCCCCTCTTGAACACTAAAGGGGGAGTATCAGTCATTTCTGACATTTTCTTGTCTCAGAAGATCAAATGGGAAGCAGTGTGGCACTTTTAGAATCTTAACTGAATTTTGATAAAATCTGTCTGAGTACAAAGCCAGAGATTTAAAGTGCTGAAAATGGGATAAATGTTTGCAAAGCTTGACTGTAGTCATAATGAGAATTTGGTGCACACCTTAATTCTAATGAATAGCAAATCAGTGATTTCTCGATATGTGTTCCCTACAAATGAAACCTTGTGGTGGATGCACTGAAGATGAATATTTACTCTTACATGCTTTTTCGCTTTCTACTCACATTTCTGAGCAACATCATTATTCAAATCTCTTCCCATTTCTCAATTGTCTATTTATGGTTTTAAATCCAGGTAATAACCTTGTTTAATTTATTTATGTCTTTACTGCTGATAGTCCAATTTTAATCCACCTTTACCTAATGCCTCATTTGCAGCAGCAGAAACAAAATAACATATATAGTTCCGACTTTCATGAGGACTTTGATACTGGTAGCGGAGCTCCTGCTGGAAACAAGTGGAGGCCTCATGAATATATGTTAATCAGAGTCAAATAGCATAGTTATGACTACCAACGCCATTATCTGCCCATCAGTCCCTGCTCCCATCCACCATACATGGGTGGTTAATGGCGAGAGCCAAACAGTTTGACTGTATATTGAAGGGATCATTAGCTGCCATCAAGGAAAGGTGGAAGCAGATTTGCACTCATTTTTACTGCATTCGCTTATGGATTTTCAACCTTTAAGGATTTCATATTTAATCCACTTCCGCTTTATGTCGCACAAACATTTTGCCTACTGGTACAAACTGGTGTTTTGTTTCTCTTCCATTACTTACAACCCTCCTCAGTAAAATATCACTGCAGGCTCTTTCACTCACCCCTTTAAGCTTGGCTGTCCTGCTGGATTTCCCAGTCCCAGATCAGCCAGCTTTGGCACAAGGGACACGCTTCACATTGGCAGCTCACTGAATTAATATAAATGAGGCCCGATCATGGAAATGGCTCAAGATTCACACTGATTCCTTTGGGCAAGTACTGTGAATGCCCCACACACTGCCTGCCCAATATATGCTGGAATTGAAAATCACCCTCAAGTTTGCTCTTTTATTTATACACTAAAGATCATTGTCCACAACACAGGTGTAATTTTGACTTTGGACAATAGTATAGAACAGGCACTGTTGATTCAGCGACTCATTATATACATGTCCCAATTTTAGTTTCCATTGACTTCAGTAGAAATGAAAATTGAGTGAGATATATAGCAGGCTGCTGAATCAAAAGTGATCGTTTTACATTATCATCCAAAGTCAAAATTAGCCCATTAGTGAACAAATGCTAAATGCGTTCAAAAAACATTCCTTTACACGCTATTTTAATAGAAGCTTTCACCTATTTGGTGATTGTCATATGGCCATGCAAAACATTAATGCATTAATGTTCTAACAGCAATTTCAAGCCTTATATTTTTTTCTTCCAGTATGCAGTATAATGATGTGATTGACAGATTGGGAGGTAGGCAGTAAACAAATAATAAGAAATTCATCTCAGCAACATTTCCTGTTGATAATTTCGAAAATAAACTGAATTCGGATCAAAATTTTGTCAGATCTTCACCTCGACGCCTGGAAGGCCTGGCCTCATATAGAATTCTGAAGAAGGGTCACAGACCTGAAACGTTAACTCTGTTTCCCTCTACACAGATGCTGCCAGACCTGCTGAGTATATCCGGCACTTTCTGCTCTCATACTATATTTTTTACTGAGATGGTGCATAATAATAACCTGCCACTGTCATTGTGCTGACCCTGCCTAATTTAGCAGTCAACTAAATTCACATAGTTTCGGCCTGGAGCTGGCTGCTTCCCATGAGTAAAATATCATGTGTAAGCAACTCTTAAAGGGAAATTTAAAGAGATGTGGCAACTTAAAGGCATGTTGGAATTATTATTGGGAATACAAATGTTGGTAGGAGATATAATGATTGCTTTTTTTAATGTAAATTTCAGTCTTTGCAAAGGTTTTGTTTGGATAACAAAATTACCTGAAAAAACCCAGTAGCTGACACTGACATATAGAATATTTCATGTTTGAATAACCTTTCATCCAAAAATAATTTAAACCATTTGAATTCCCTGTCATTTTTATGCCCTTTAGTCACTGACTCACTGAAAGGTAGAGAAATTTCTTACCTAACTTTTCAGAAGCACTCATAATTTTTAACATGAATATTAGATGTTTTCTAAACCTTTTCTCTCGAGTGTAAATAACCTCAGTTTTCTCTTGTCCCAATCATAGCTAAAGCAAGTCATCTCTGGCATCATTTAATGAAATTATGGTAGAGTGCTCAAAACTGTTCATAATATTCTAACTGCAGCCAAACCATTGATCTGTATAGATCAGGGTTGTCCAACATACGGCCCACGGGCCAGAATCCGGCCCACCAAAGGTTTCCATCTGGCCCACGGATGTAAACTGTATCCAGGACCATCCCTCATCCTCGCCAGGGCTCTGTGACTGGAGATGAGAAATTTCCCTTTGTCTTCTTCTTTCAGACTGCCTTTTTAAAACATTTGTGCTGACAGTTTCACAGCTGACAGTTGCTGACATCAGGAATAGTGGTTTTCAAACTTCAGGCAGATTCAGGGTTTTCCAGCATGTTTTTAAAAAACCCCAAACTCTGTCCGAAGTTGGGAAACCACTGTTCCCGATGTCAGCAGCTGCCAGCTGTGAAACTTACAGCGCAAATTTTTAAAAAACTGATCAACCATCTGCTGAGCGTTCCCATTCTCTGCAACTGTCAGAGAGAGAGGGGAACAAAGAGAATGAGAGAGAGATAGAAGGGACAGAGAGAGCGAGAAGGGGACAGAGAGCGAGAGAAGGGGCAGAGAGAGAGAGAAAGGGGGCAGAGAGAGAGGGGGGACAGAGAGAGAGAGAGAGATGTGGGACAGACAGAGAGGGGGGACAGAGAGATAAAGAGGGGGGCAGAGAGGGGGGACACAGGGAAAGAGAGACAGAGAGAGAGATAGACAGAGAAAGTGAGCAGGAGAGAGAGTGATCAAGATCACTCCTGACAGATTGACATCTATGCAGAATCACTGCAAGAAGTGTGCAGGCAAACATTGACTACTTGTGCAAGCAAAGAAATGCCAGGTATCTCACCAAATCAGTGTCCAACTTAGTGAAGAGAAAGTAAGTTAATAAATTAGTCTTCTCATTTAAAGCTTCTTCACAAAAAATGCACATTTGTTTTGATTAATTATAAGATAAATTTTGAACGACTTTATCTTTCCAAAATTGTCTCACCAGTCCCCTATGTAACACAAAATAGTAATGTGGCCCTGCATGCGAAAAGGTTAGATACCCCGGTATAGATTTTTCATTACCTCTTTGTTTTTGTATTCTGATGCCCCTATTTATAAAACTTAGAAATCCATACCCTATTTTTTTCACAACTTTTACAGATTTGTGCATCTGAATTCTAACATATCTTTGTTCCTGTACTCCTTTTAAAGTTTTACCATTTGGCGTTATATTTCCTATCATTCTTTCTTCTAAAATGTATCACCTCACAGACACTGCATTAAATTTTATCGGATATCTAACCATAAGATACTAATCTGTCTATGGCCTCCTCGAGTCACTAATACTCCTCTTTTAAGTTAAACACTCTCCCTATTTTTGTGTTATTTTTTTTTTATTGTGCCACAATACTTAAGTCCAGCTAAATATGAATGTGAGAACCAGCAGGATAAAAACAATGTCCTGAAAAGAAAATGAGTTAACAAATACGCTTACCTTAAAATTACTGGTTCCTATCAATGGTCATTCCATATAGTTATCATTGTCCAGCAAACCTGAGTAATCATTTTAAACAATGTGATTTACGTCCGACATCCTGCATGCAGAACATTAGAGAATGATATGTAAACAGTTCCTGCCTCCAGATTAATATTTAAATCAAGCGCTTGCCTGTTTGCTGTAGGTGTTTCTAAAATTGTTGGCCCCCACCCTCCAGAAAGTAACACAAGGTGAATAAAGTTCCAGTGGAAAAGAATTCCTACCCTTTTCCATCATCAGCTGCCCAATTACATCAACAAACTGGGTGGCTGGGAATGAAGAATCCAGGTTTGCCTATTGATGCTGCATGTGTAAGCTGCACATGAATGCTCTTGTAGATGCACATTTCGGGGTAGAATTTCAATTTTGTACAGCAGAGCAGAATGAGTGATATAGTATCAGCCGTCGGTTCCTCAGCTCCTCAGGCAGGACGTATAATATGCAGCTGATATGATACCTCCTGCTGTGTTCATCCCAAGATGAATTTCTACCGCAGTAAGTTGATGCTTGCACATATTTTTTAACCCAATTTAAAAATCACTGGATGAGAAAGGAGTTTCCAAAAAAAATGGTAAAGCCTACTGAGCTGCTTCCAGCTGCCCACCTACTGCTTTTTTTGCAAAGGGACTGTTGCTAAAAAAGCGGGAGTTGGGCAGTTGGAAGCTACCATGGTTTTATACCATGATGAAATACGCATCTGAACACTACTAATTTAAGACTCAGTATTTACTTTTTATTCGTGATGAAGATTTTCTTCATTCTGAATTCTGTAAGTTCGCTATCAAAGGGAAGGCAGGAGCAGATATATTTCAGTGACTCGGCTCCATTTTGCTGCTCCATTAACATACTGCCAGATTCAGATTAAGATATGAAAGAAGAAATTTTAATCCCAGAAAACTTGTGGGTTAGGGTCGGGTGGGAGGTTAAATGTCAAAAATTTGAACCCGACCCCCAACCTGCCTTCAACCCGCCCACTTTTGGCTTTAATGGAGGCAGAATGGTTGGTGTAGGGGGATTGGGGTGGGAGACCAACCCACTCCCAAGAGGTAGGTTGGCAATTTAAATATAATAATGAAGCTCTGTACCTCATATTTATGCACCATTTTATATTTAACTCTGGAGCCCGGCAACTACAGGGATGCCAGATCTTGGCAATTGAACATACCCCTTCCTAGAGTTCAGGGGTCGAACCACTCCTATCAGGACAGGACCTCCCCTAATCTTGGGTCAGAGTTCAGACCTAACTGGCCTGTGGTAAAGCCTGGCTCAGGTATAAAATTAAAATCCGACCTGGGCCCGACCCAACCACAGCCAACCTGAACCTGATCAGGGCCCGAGTTCTTCCATTTTTTTTCATGCCCGACCCGACCCAAAAATATCAAAAATGTTATTAGTACAGAAAAAAAATGCTTCAAAACATAGATAAAAAAACAAAACAAAACAAAACCTGACCACAGCCAACTCGAACCCGACCTGACCCGAGCCTGAATGCTGGACACAGGCTATAGACCCAACCCCACCCAAACCCGACACATGTAGTCGGGTTTGGTCGGGTTCGGGTAAGGTAGCCAGGCTTTAGGCTGTGGTCTCTTCTCCAGTGATTCTCTACTTGACCAGAATCCAAGATTCTCAGTGATGCCACACATACACTGTAAAAAGTTGTGAAGCATGCAGGGAAATCCCAAATTCCCGGTTTGCGACCAAGCCCCTCCATTCCCAACTGGTCAAAAATTTAAAATTCCCCCTGAAGTTTATGAATGCTAATGATGCTCAGTACAAATCTGAGATCTTAATCTATCTAAGGATTTATTTCTTCGAGTAGTAGTAAAGACTATCAGCTTCTCAAAACAAAGCCTCAAGTCTGTGATTTCGATTAGTACTTAAACTAGAAAGCAATTTTCTCTTAGAAGCCGTAGGATACTTTGAATGAACTCTAGACTGTTCCAAAGGCATCCTGGTGATTGGAAACAGTTCAATGAAAGGATAGGAGAAATGGCAACAGGGTTTGTTTCTTCTACAACAACTTCTGCAGAAAGTGATGCCCGAGGCCACTGGCACCTGACCAAGAACACAACTCACTGCTATTAATACTGGAAATACCAGTGCCAGGAGCAATGTTCACTCATTTATGTCTCCACATGATTTCAGGTCATTATTTGTCATCATCAATGTAATGCAGACCACAGAATGAAGCAGCTGCAGGTGGTGTTACTTTGATGTTTTTATTTTGCCAAATGACCTTTTCATTATGTTGCTAATACCTCTACTGCAGTGGGAAAAAGTGCATTCAGTTCATTACAAGATTTGTGATAAGCCAGTTCCAACGAAGGTAACAGGACTTATTTTTCTATTAAAGGCTCAGGTAACAATTGTAGTGGTCTTCGGTAAGATTGTGATCAGTAGAAAGGTGTTTCTCCTTCCCAGAAGTTATCTCTAATGTGCCAATGCATTTGCCCTTACTTCTTCAATGTACATTAGTGATAAGAAATTAAGGGAGTCTGAGAAGTGGAACTGAAACCAAAACTTGGGGCTTAAACATGTGCGCCAAAATTTATTACCACCCTGTGAGTTTCGTCACTCAAATGAATTTGTAGCAAAATTTAAATGCTAAAATTAATGTCACACAATGGAAATAATTCATTTCCTGGGCTTATCAGTAACCCTTCTTGTGAAATACATAAAGGCTAATAATAGCTCTCCATCTTGTAAATTTAAACTGAGCAATTTTGCAAATTTCCCCATAGATGATCTACAGTTAACTCACATTATTACCAAGGTGATGACTGTGTACATATTATTGGCACATTGTCCAAAGCTGATGGAGTGACTGTGGCTCAAAAAATGTCAACATATCCTCAGGCAGGAAAGAGTGCTGAGGGCATTTCTTTTCCTCACCCGATAGCAGGGAAGTATTCCTTCAAGGACATTATAGACAACAATAACAGAGTTCATTACTACAGCAGTGTGGCATCTAACACAGGAGGTCACCTTACAGTCCTGAAGCTGAAAAGTAGGAAGACTGGTTTTAAATTTCCTGCTCATGAAGAGCGTTAAATAAAAACAGAAAGTGCTGGAACTACTCAGCAGGTCTGGCAGCATCTGTGGAGAGAGGAACAGAGTTAACGTTTCAGGTCTGTGACCTTTCATCAGAAATCAGAGATCAGAAGTTCTGATGAAAGATCACAGCCCTGAAACCTTACCTTCTGAAGACCCTCCACAGATGCTGCCAGACCTGCTGAGTATTTCCAGCACTTCCCATTTTTATTTCAGATTTCCAGCATCCACAGTATTTTACTTTTAATGAAGGCACTTCCTGTTCACAGGTGGCCAGTTAGTTGCCATTGGCTAAATCATGTAAAGATGCTATCAATCTTCTTTTGTGGAAGGTAATGTCCACTGAGACAAAGAATTGTAATTCTTTCTGTTCAGATTCAGTATTGGAATGAATATTGGGGTTTATTTGAATTTTGGGGCCCATCAACAGGCCACATAGATTTGCTGCCTATTCCAGCGGTGAAAAGGCCCCTGTCATTTTGTGGTGACAGCCTCCTTTAAAATTGTCAAGCAAACTGCAGGTGCCAAACAGGCATCCCAAAGCAGCTCACCTGGTTCAACATTGAAATCAGCCAGAGCTACCTCCAGCAAGGTAAGTTGTGGTGAGGTCAGGATCGAGATCATGGAGGGTGGGGGTCCAGGGGCGAGTATTACCCAGATATATGTTTTTGACTGTGCAGAGCCCTCCATAGTAATGCAACACATACTTTCACAAGGCCTCTTCTCTTCCATGGATCTCATTGGAGTCTAAACCAGTTCCTACTTAAAATGGCAATTGAGTCCTATTTACGTAATAGGACTTAGATTTTCATGTTAAAATGGTCTTATTCCCTGAATTAGGTGGGCACTTTGGATACCTGGCAGTTGACCCCTATTAAGATGGAGCCAGCGGCGTCACTGGTGTAAATGTGACAGTAGGGCTACTGACCACATTAGTGCCAGCCGAGGGCACTCAAAATCAAATTCATTGTGTTTGCTGCACCAAAGAAATGACATTATGTTTAGGAGCACAATATGGTCAAAAATGATGGCCCTTGCATGTGTAAGTTTGAATTTACATCTTCTAATGAATTGTCTGCATGCCATTGCCAATTTCATTCTCAAGCAGCATGATAGGCGATGACACAGTGAAGAAATAAGTGAAGATCATGCTCCTGGTTATGCATAATTAAAGTGTTATGACTAGGTGCGAAGGAGGTCTAGGGTTACCTTTCAGTCTTCACCTGGTCTTACTGTAACAGAGTTTAGTTTTAAACACATCGTGTTTTTAGTTCCCTCTTGGTGAATCCTTGTTCACCACTTTCCAATTATAAGGCAAAGAAACCAGCACAAACAGGTCTTCTTAGGTTTAAAGAAGCAAGATATAAATTTATTAAACTTAAACTTAAACTCTAGTTCGGTTGACGCCTATGGATGCACAAAGCACCCACGCTAGCATGCATATGTGATACACACATGCAGATAGAGAAAGAAAGAAAACAGAAGAAATAAAGTGGAAAAGTTTGAGGCAATATATCTGAGGAGTGTTTTTGTGTTACAGTTCTTCGAGCTCACTGTAGTGTCCTTGATTGCTTTTCGTTGGGGTCCAGTATTCTTCTCAAACTTTGTTCGCTGTAGGAGACTTTTCTCTCTTGGGGTTCATGTGTCTTCAGTGGATTTGGGGTTCCGTGAGAAAGAGATGGGAGCAGGCAGACAGACAGGAGGTCTTCTTCAGTCCAGGAGCATTCTGCTTTCTGCAGGCTCTCAGTTCAAATTGTACAATTCAGAAACCCCCCAGGTTGCCAAGCAGGTTAGTCATGTGACTAACTGGTCTGACCACATCTTGGCTCTGTGTATTGTATCATCTTAGCAGGGAATGGAATGCACTTCCCTGCCTTCAATGTCTGTTAGTGCGTAAATTTTTTTCCAGCCAAGATCTGGCAGTCCTTGTAACAGGCCTTTTCTTCTTCCCAACAACAATCTGATATTTAATGTCCACGTGGCGAAAGTAATATGCCTCATTCTTGGCAGGTGGGGGCCTGCATGTCAAAAGAAATGCGATATATAAATAAAAAAAAGTAACTTTCAGGACTTGTCATCTCAACAACAAAAGTTCTTTCCTGTCCTCTTAGGCCAAGTCCTTTAACTTGAATATTTATCCTTCAATAACAATATCGAAAAATGTGGAAAATGTCTTTTCTCTGTCAGACAAATTGAAACTAATTGCAACTTGCTTTACTTGGTCTGCCATCTGGAAGATTAATACTCCAATAGTATTTGGCAGCATTCTCTGCACCCAGTTGCTACTCAGTTAAGTAGGCTTCAAAATTCCCAAGCTTTTGAGCTGTTTTTAAACCTTGGATTCATATTATAATTTGTTTGGGGCAATTTTATTTTTTTATTTTTTTTTATTTTAGAGATACAGCACTGAAACAGGCCCTTCGGCTCACCGAGTCTGTGCCGACCAACAACCACCCATTTATACTAACCCTACCAGTATTCCCATACCACCTACCTACACTAGGGGCAATTTACAACAGCCAATTTACCTATCACCTGCAAGTCTTTGGCTGTGGGAGGAAACCGGAGCACCCGGCAAAAACCCACGCGGGCACAGGGAGAACTTGCAAACTCCGCACAGGCAGTACCCAGAATCGAACCCGGGTCTCTGGAGCTGTGAGGCTGCAGTGCTAACCACTGCGCCACTGTGCCGCCAATGAGCGCGAACGCAGTCCCCCACTACCATAAATTTTACAGTTGAGTATCCCGCATTTGGGGACATCGCAAACGTCAACACACCTTAAGTGCAATGAGTGAGTCTCAACCTGGGAGCACAACCTTAAAGATCAATATTCCTCCCCTAACAGGTAAGTATGACCGAAGAAGGGTCACTGACCCGAAACGTTAACTCTGCTTCTCTTTCCACAGATGCTGCCAGACCTGCTGAGTGAATCCAGCATTTCTTGTTTTTGTTTCAGATTTCCAGCATCCGCAGTATTTTGCTTTTATTTTAGGTAAGTATGACAATTGACAATGAGGCTTAAAATCTGTGGCCCTTCCAACACACTCCCACTGTACTTTTGGTGGGAATGCACTGGAAGTGCCAGAAATTAGTCCAGCACCCTCCAGCTGTGTACCTCAGGAAAGTGCCTCATGCTGCCCGGGAACTTAACGGATGGAAAATTAAGAGCAGCACTGTTGCAATTTCCTGATACGTGCCATAAGTAGGCGGGCTCCCAGGCAGAACTCAGAAACGCATCTTTTGTAGGTCACTGTAGCCATGTTACATAAAATTACATTGAATTACACTGAATATGTAGCACAGAAAAAGACCAGTCAGCCCAACCAGTCCATACTGCTGTTTATGCTCCAATCGAGCCTTTTCCCATCCTTGGTCACCTAACTCTATCAACTTAACTCTATTCCTTTCTCTCTCATATCTTATCTGGGTTCCTCTTAGATGCATCAATACTATTCACCACAACTACGCCCTGTGGTAGCAAGTTCCACATTCCCATCGTCCTTTCGTTTGTTCTGAATTCCCTATTAGATTTCTTGCTGACTATCTTATATTGATGGCTTCTAGTTTTGCTCTTCTCCACAAGTGGAAACACTCTCTCTGAGTCTACTTTATCATAACTTTTCATAACGTTAAAGACCTCAATTAGGTCACTTCTCAGCCTTCTCTTTTCATCTGTCCTGATGGGTATAACCTTGTATTTCTGGTACTATCCTTGTAAATCCTTTTTACACTCTTTTCAGTGCCTCTAAAAATAAACCCTAGGTTGGTTTGCTTTTGTTATGGCTTTATTTGCTCTGAGTAACTCCTTTTATTAATTTGTATATTTGTATTCTCAGATCCCTTTGCTTATTATTTTCCAAAGAATATACGGTTTCCTTATTTTTCTTACTAAAATATAACAGTTCACATTCTTTTATGTTGTAATTCATTTGCCTATTTTATGCCCATTCTGCAAGTTTATTAATTTTTTTTTGTAATTTGTTGCAGTCCTCCTCGGTTTTGACTATTCCAATTTGCTGTCATCTACAAATTTATAAATTGTGTTTTTGATTCCAAAGTCTAAATTGTTAATATAAATTGTGAACAACAATGGTTCCAGCACTAATTTTTGTGGGAGCCCACTTTGCACCTTTTGTCACTCTGAATAGCTACCTTTTAGCCCTACTGTCTGCTTTTTGGCTTTCAGCCAGCGAGTTATTCATTTTGCTAATTGTTCCCTCACTCTCCATACTCTGACCTTATTCATTAGTGTATTATGTAGTACCCTATCAAAGGCATTTTGGAAATCTAGTTATATTACATCTACTGTATTATCTTTGTTTAGTGGCTTTGTTATGTCTTCAAAGAATTCTGCATGGTTGGTCAATCTCAGTTCGAATGGGGAGTTCTTCCATTCACTTATTTCAGGATTTAATATCAATGTTTTTATGTCTGACTAACTATTTTTTTGTCTCATTGAGTTGAGGATTGTGCAACTGCAATGTTTTCATTATACATCAGTGGCGGCACTTAAATAGCCACTTGAATATGCCTTTTTCCTCACATTGATGATGATTAATGCTGAAGAGGGAATAATAATTGTGATGTCATTTAAAAAATACCCACACAGGTAATAGATGTAGCACTATTCCAAAAAACATTGCACATTAGTGTTGTACGTCTATTAAATATTTCAAGCACTGTGTAGGCAAAGCCCCCAACAAGTGAGATAAGGATGGCTGTGCAATTCTCAATTTCACACAATTAATCAGATGGGAGTCAGGCTATATAAAATATACTTGAGATGTCATTAAACTAAATTGTGCAAGCTGCCCTTACACTTCAGTCCATCAAGCTAATGCGCTCAATTGTTGAAAGTACAATACAAGTGTAGCCTGCATGCTATGAGAGTTAAAAAGGTGCAGACCATTTTTGTAAAGTAAATCAAATTACCATTTCCTTAACCCAGTTGGGAACCAACGAATCAGCAGTAGCCCATTAAAAACAGGATTTTCAACACACTTTTTAACTATTGTAGTCATTACCTCACTTGTTGCTTGTACAGTACGTGCAATACTTAATGTCACATCACATTGTGTAGTATTTTTTGAAACAGTGTTACCTATATTATCTGCATTAGTAATGTACCCCCTCATTTATTAGGAGACTGTATTAGGGAAGTGGCAGCCATATGCATACCACACAGAGTTCCAAACTAAGATAGCTTGAGCAGGATGTGGTGTTTTGGTACACCAATCTCTAAAATTCAGGATATGTGAGGTTATAGCAAAAACAAACAGAATATTAGTATTGTGTGGATGATCCAACATAAAACAAAATATACTATGGCTGGGACTTTGTCTTGGCAACGGGGGTCTCGTTCACTGGCAAAGGTATCGGCGAGAGCCCTGCATGGCCTCCTCTGGGGGAGGCCCGCCAAATCAAGTGCCAATAAACTTAAGTGGACAGCGGCGGGCCTTCACTGGGATCAAGGATCACAACGACAGAGGTCCCGTCTGCTGAGAGTGCTCGATCAATCAAGAAGCCGGCAGCTCTTTAACTGAGCAGCGCCACCGCAGTGGCAGTGGCTGCTTCCCATACTGGACTCACCTGAGGCCCTGGAACCAGGCCACAGATAAGCCACAGCAGGAGGAGTTTCACGGGGTGTGGGCATTAATTGCCCACTTAAGAGCTTCAATTGGTGGAGGGGCAGGAAGGTCGTTCACAGGCCTTCTCACCCCAGACTTAACTTGGGTGGAGGCAAGAAGGTGGTGGGCCCCCCACCCCCCCCCCGCCACCATCCCGCCGGATTATATGCTCTCCCTGCCTCAAACCTGACACGAGGGAGATTGCCCCCTATATGATCCTTGTATAAGACGTCAGTTAGGCTGCACCCACAATACTGTGTCTAGTTTCGATCCCCTCACATAGTGGGTGATATAGAGTACCTGGAAACAATTTAGTGGAAGGACACTAAATTGATAGCTTGCGTAAAAGTGCTTGGTTATGACAACAGGCTTAGGGAGCTGGGTTTTTTACTGTGAAACAGTCAAGTCTTTGGGGAGATTTTATGAAATATTTTATGATAATGAACGGATTTTGACAGGTTAGGCAGAATCAGATGACCAGTGTATCGGTTATGCAAGTTTAGAATTAGTTAAGATGTTGGAAGATCTTCTTCTTCACAACAGGTAAGCAACTTTGGGAATAAGTTGCCAACTCATGCAGAGTGTGGCCTCACTACAAATGCTCAAAATATAGCTAGACTTGTTTCCGTCTGTGACTGATAACTGTAGCACGTAAAAATAGTGGGATACAAGGTGATGTGTCTTATGGTCACAGAGAACTTCTGGAACTTGTTTTGATGTCCTTCAGAGTTGAAAAGGAATTGCCCAGATTATTTTCCCTTGAATTGGCCTTGACTTTTTTTCATCTGTTTTTGTCTGTCCCAGGTGATGACAGGGCTGCTGATGGGTTGGTCATTGATGTCCAATTAGAAGGACTAACATTAATTATTACCCTTTATGTCCAGTTTGCCATCCATTTTATTCAATCACCTTTCACTCAAAGGTTTTCACTTTAATGGCAAGCCGGGTGCTAAGCACCTTATCAAATGCCATCCACTAGACCAGACACCAAATGCTACCACATCACTATCATCTACTAAATCCTAAATTTGTTACTTATTCAAAGAATTCCAAGAGACTTGCTCGGCATGACTTTATTTTTATTTGTTTCATGGGATGTGGGCGTCGCTAACAAGGTCATCATTTGTTTCCCATCCCCATGAGAAGGTTGTGGTGAGCTGTCTTCTTGAACCGCTGCAGTCCATGAGGTACAGGTACACCACAGTGCTGTTAGGAAGACAGTTCCAGGATTTTGATCCAGAGACAGTGAAGGAACGGCGATGTAATTCCAGGTCAGTATGGTGTGCGGCTTGGAGGGGAACTTGCCGATCCTGGGGTTCCCATGCATCTGATGCCCTTGTCCTTCTAGGTGGTAGAGGTCACAGGTTTGGAAGGTGCTGTCAAAGGAGGTGTGGTGAGTGCATCTTGTAGATGGTACACATTGCTGCCATTGTGCATCGGTGGGGAAGGGAGTGAATGTTGAAGACGGTGGATGGGGTGCTGATCAGGTGGGCTGCTTTGTCCTGGATGGTGTTGCAATTCCTGAGTGTTGTTGGAGCCGCACTCATCCAGGCAAGTGGAGAGTATTTCATCACACTCCTGACTTGTGTCTTGTAGATGGTGGACGGGCATTGGGGAGTCAGGAGGTGAGTTACTTGTCGCAGAATTCCCAGCCTCTGACCTGCTCTTGTAACCACAGTACTTATGCAGCTGGCCAAGTTCAGTTTCTGGTCAATGGTAACCCCCAAGATGTTGACAATGAGGGATTTAGCAATCGTAATGACATTGAATGTCAAAGGGAGATGGTTAGATTGGAGATGATCATTGCCTGGCACTTAGTTGGTGCAAATGTTACTTTCTACTTATCAGCCCAAGCCTCAATATTGTCCAGGTCTTGCTGTATATGGACGCGGACTGTTTCAGTATCTGAGGAGTTGCAAATGGTACTGAACATTTTGCAATCATCAGCGAACATCCCCACTTCTGACCTTATGATGGAGTGAAGGTCACTGATGAAACAGCTGAAGATGGTTGGGCCTAGGACACTACCCTGAGGAACTCCTGCAAGCTAAGATGATTGACCTCCAACAACCACAAACATCTTCCTTTGTGCTAGTTATGACTCCAACCAGTAAAGAGTTTTCCCCCTGATTCCCATTGACCTAAATTTGGCACGGGCTCTTTGATGCCACACTCAGTCAAATGATGCCTTGATATCAAGGACAATTACTGTCACCTCATCTCTTGAGTTCAGCTCTTTTGTTCATGTTTTGACCAAAGCTGTAATGAGATCAGGAGCTGAGTGACACTGGCGAAACCTAAACTGAGCATCAGTGAGCAGATTTTTGCTGTTTAAGTGGCGCTTGAAAGCACTGCCAACGACACCTTCCATCACTTTGCTGATGATCGAGAGTAGACTGATGGGGCAGTAATTGGCCAGGTTGGATTTTTCCTGCTTTTCATCTACAAGACATACCTGGACAATTTTTCACATTGTCGGGTAGTTGCCAGTGTGGGAGTTGTACTGGAACAGTTTGGCTAGGGTTGCGGCTAGTTCTGGAGCACAAATCTTCAATACTACAACTGGGATGTTGTCAGGACTCATAGCCTTTGCAGTATCCATTGCCTTCAGTTGTTTCTTGATATCATGTGGAGTGAATTGAATTGACTGTAGGCTGGCATCTGCATTGCTGGGGATCTCAGGAGGAGGCTGAGATGGATCATCCACTTGGCTCTTCTGGCTGAAGATGATTGCAAATGCTTCAGCCTTATCTTTTGCACTGATAGAAACCATAGAATCATAGAAAAATTACGGCACAGAAGGAAGCCATTCAGCCGATCGTGTCTGCACTGGCTGAAAAGGACTAGCCGCCCAATCTATTCCCACCTTCCAGCACCTGGTCCATAGCCTTGCAGGTTACCACAGAAAAAGAAAGGTTATGATGGTCACAAAAAACTTAATACTTTAGAAAGCCTGAGCAGTATAGAAAGTGCAGGGGTGAAGTAAAAAAGGAATTCAGGAAAGCAAAGAGAGGACATGAAAAATTATTGGCATGTAAAATCAAGAAAAACCCAAAATGTTTTATCAGTACATTAAGAACAAGAGAATAACTAAGGAAAGGGTAGGGTCTATCAGAGATGTACAAGGGAACTTATGAATGAATGTAAAAGATGTGGGCAGGGTTCTCAATGAGTTTTTTGTCTCTGTCTTCACAAAGGAGAAGGATGATGCAGACAGGGCGGCACAGTGGCGCAGTGGTTAGCACCGCAGCCTCACAGCTCCAGCGACCCGGGTTCAATTCTGGCTACTGCCTGTGTGGAGTTTGCAAGTTCTCCCTGTGTCTGCGTGGGTTTCCTCCGGGTGCTCCGGTTTCCTCCCACATGCCAAAGACTTGCAGGTTGATAGGTTAATTGGCCATTATAAATTGCCCCTAGTATAGGTAGGTGGTAGGGAAATATAGGGACAGGTGGGGATGTTGTAGGAATATGGGATTAGTGTAGGATTAGTATAAATGGGTGGTTGATGGTCGGCACAGACTCGGTGGGCCGAAGGGCCTGTTTCAGTGCTGTATCTCTAAACTAAACATTGTGGTAAAAGAGGAAGAGTGTGAAAGATTAGGTACAATAAGCATAATTAGAGAGGAAGTACTAGAGGGTCTGACATCCATGAAAGTGGATATATCGCCAGGGCCGAATGGATTGTATCCCAGGTTGTTAAAGGAGGTCAGGGAGGAAATAGCGGATGTTCTGAGGATCATCTTCAAATCCTCACTAGATACAGGCGAAGTACCAGAGGATTCGAGGTCTGTGAACATTGTACATTGTTTAAAAACGGTGCGGGGTATAGGCCAAAAAATTATAGGTCAGTCAGTCTGACCTCAGTGCTGGGCAAATTATTAGAATCAATTCTGAGAGGATAAACTGCCACTTAAAAAGGCACGGATTAATCAGTGATAGTCAGCAGAGATTTGTTAAGGGAAGGTCGTGCCTTACTAACTTCATAGAATTTTTCTGAGGAAGTAACAAGGAGGATTGATGAAGGTAGTGCAGTGGACGTGGTCTACATGGATTTTAGGAAGGCATTTGACAAGGTCCCGCATGGCAGACTGGTCAGAAAAATGAAAGCCCATGGGAAACAGGGGAATGTGGCAAGTTGGATCCAAAATTGGCTCAGTGACAGCAAACAAAGTGTTGTGGTCAACGGATGTTTTTGTGATTGAAAAGCGGTTTCCAGTGGTGTTCCACAGGGCTCAGTGCTGGGTCCCTTGCTGTTTTTGGTATATATTAATGATTTGGACTTAAATGTGGGAGGCATAATTTGTAAATTTGCAAATGACACAAAAATTGGCCGAGTAGTTGATAGCGAAGAGGATAGCTGTGGACTCCAGAATGATATCAATGGTTTGGTTGAGTGGGCGGAGAATGACAAATGAAATTCAATTCTGATGTGCTGGGCTCCTCCGTCAATGAGGATGGGGTTATTTGTGGAACATCCTCCTCTAGTTAGTTGTTTAATTGTCCACCACCATTCAAGACTGGATGAGGCAGAACTGCAGAGCTTTGATCTGATCCATTGGTTGTGGGATCAATTAGCTCTGTCTATTGCATGCTGCTTTCGCTGTCCTGTGTTGTAGCTTCACCAGGTTGACACCTCATTTTTAGGTATGCCTACTGCTGCTCCTGGCTTGCTCTCTTACACTCTTTATTAAACCAGTGTTGATCCCTTGGCTTGATGTTAATGATAGAGTGAAAGATGTGCTGGGTCATGAGGTTACAGATTATAAATGCATATTATAAATCGATGATGGCTTGGTATTAATGCCTTTACTCTTATTAAGAGTACTTGAACTACGTCTGTTGATAGATCATAATATTTCTCTTACTATTTGCGCGAAACCCACAGTCCTATAATTCCTATAAATCACAGGATCATGCTTCTGACCTTTTTGAAAAAAGAACCTGAAACACATTTGCTGTTTTCCAATCTTTTGGTACTATGCCTGAATTTAATGAGCTGTGAAAATTTTCAGGCACAGCTCCCTCTACTTCTACCCTGATTTACTTAAGTACTCTTAGCTTCCATCTGGTCCTGCTGATTTATGAATATTCAGAACAAGTTTTCTTAAATGACTATTTCATTACTGATCTGTACTCCATGAACTTGAATGACTCTCTGTCCCTTTCACAAGTAGAAAGGACAGACCTTGTATTTCTATTGTGAAAACATATGAGAAAATCTTGTAATATTTCCACTATTTCTTAATTTTAACATGCCCCATTGTTCTTTACTGTTATAACTGTGGCAAATTGTTGTGTTTTGATTGTGCTGGTTGATTTTCAAATTTTCTCTCGCGTCCCCTTTGCTCCTTTTCCTTCATGAAGAAGGCAACCTTATCAAGTATAGATTAGAGGGGCTTTTGTGGCATTGCACATAATAAGACACACTGTGCTTTATTTTATAATTGCAGGAATGATATGTGATACACAATGCATTATGTGGCTGTGGTTTGTATCTATGTCCATTTAAGGTCTCAAAGTCCAATTAAGGGATTTTCTATTTTCCAGGAAAATTTGCGAACAGACAGACATGTGGCAGAGGAAATAAATGTTCAATCTATCAGCCAATGATTTGTTTTGGTTTGCCAACATCTCTTTTATTTTGTATGCTGTACCCTATTAATAAAACCTACTATTCCATTGTTAATTTGCACAGCTTTATTAACTTACCTTCCCAATTTTAATGATTTGTTCATCTGAACTCCTAAGCCTCTTTGCTGCTCACCTGTTTATAAAGTTTCACTACTTGGTGTATGTTTCTTCTCCTTATTCTTCCTCTTAAATATATCATTTCACATTTCTCCCCATTAAATCACAACTGAAACTATCTGCCCGATTTACTAACCTGTCTACTCCTAGAGTCACCATCAGTCCTCTTTATGAAGCACTTTTTAACGCAAAGGGTAGCATAAATCTGAAATTCTCTTCTCCAAAAGACTGTGGTTTCTGTCTCAATTGAAATTTCTAGGATTCAGCTTGATAGATTTTTGTTAGGTAAGGGTATCAAAGGATATGGAGTAAAAACATATAAATGCAGTTGAGGTACAAATCAGCCATGATCTAATTGAATGATGCAACAGGCTCAGAGGACTAAATGACCTACTTCCACTCCTAGGTTTCCATTCCTATGTTCACAGTCAACCACACACTCTATTTATGTATTGTTCCCTATATATTCACATCCAGATCATTTATATTTATACATAATGATTCTAATGCTGACATCTGGTCACTCCACCTTTCTTTTTACATCTCTTCAGTGCATTTACAGCAAATGAAAAATTTTCCCAATACAGTTCGAGGGGTTTCCCATGGAACCAGCCCCTCAGTTCAGCTTGGTGGGGGGACCTCACACTGTGGTCTTTCCCCATTGAGCCTTTGCTGCGGCTGCCCCAAGCTTTAGTGCGTCCCTCAGCACGTAGTCCTGGACCTTGGAATGTGCCAGTCTGCAACATTCGGTCGTGGACAACTCTTTGCGCTGGAAGACCAGCAAGTTTCGGGCAGACCAAAGGGCGTCTTTCACCAAATTCATAGTCCTCCAGCAGCAGTTGATGTATGTCTCGGTGTGCGTCCCTGGGAACAGCCCGTAGAGCACAGACTCCTGTGTTACCGAGCTGCTTGGGATGAACCTCGACAAAAACCACTGCATCTCTTTCCACACCTGCTTTGCAAAGACACATTCCAGGAGGAGGTGGGCAACCGTCTCTTCCCCACCACAGCCACCGCGGGGGCATTGCGCGGAGGGGGCAAGACTTCGGGCGTGCAGGAAGGATCTGACGGGGAGGGCCCTTCTCACCACCAGCCAAGCTACATCTTGGTGCCTGTTTGAAAGTTCTGGTGATGAGGCATTCTGCCAAATGACTTTGGTGGTCTGTTCGGGGAACCATCCGACAGGATCCCCTGTCTCCTTTTCCCGTAGGGCCTTGAGGACATTCCGTGCAGACCACTGCCTGATGGATCGGTGGTCAAAGGTGTTTTCCTGAAGAAACTGCTCCACGAAGGATAAGTGGTACGGCACGGTCCAACTGCATGGAGCGTTCCGCGGCAATGTGACCAGGCCCATCCTTCGCAACACCGGGGACAGATAGAACCTCAGCACGTAGTGACACTTGGAGCTTGCATACTGGAGGTCTACACACAGCTTGATGCAGCCGCACACGAAGGTGGTCATCAGGATGAGGGCCACGTTGGGTACATTTTTCCTGCCCTTATCCAGAGATTTGAACATTGTATCCCTCCGGATCCGGTCCATTTTAGATCCCCAAATGAAGCGGAAAATGGCTCGGGTGACCGCCACAGTGCAGGAGTGGGGTATGGGCCAGACCTGTGCCACGTACAGCAACAACGTGAGCGCCTCGCACCTGATGACCATGTTCTTACCCACAATGGAGAGAGATCGCTGCCCCCACATGCTCAATTTTTGTTGTACCTTGGCTAATCGCTCCTCTCAGGTTTTGGTGCACGCCCCGGCCCTTCCGAACCATATCCCCAGCACCTTCAGGTAGTCTGACCTGACGGTGAAGGGGACAAAGGATCGGTCAGCCCAGATCCCAAAGAACATGGCCTCGCTCTTGCCGTGGTTAACTTTGGCTCCTGAGGCCAGTTCGAACTGGTCGCAGATGCTCATCAGTCTGTGCACGGACAGCGGATCCGAGCAGAAGACGACGACGTCATCCATTTACAGGGAGGTTTTCACCTGAATGCCTCCGCTGCCTGGGATTGCATCCTTCCTAATAGACTCAGCAAAGGGTTCAATAAAGCAAACAAACAAGACCGGGGAGAGAGGACAGCCCTGTCTGACTCCAGATTGGATCGGGAAACTTTCCGATTCCCACCCATTGATTGAGACTGCGCTACTGATGTTTGCGTAGAGCAGTTTGATCCAATTGCAGATTCCCTCCCCAAACCCCATTTTGGAAAGCACGTCCATCACATCGGTGTGCGATATCCTGTCAAAAGCCTTCTCCTGGTCCAGGCTGATGAGGCAGGTGTCCACCCTCCTGTCCCGCACATAGGCGATCGTATCCCTGAGTAGCGCGAGACTATCAAAGATCTTCCTGCCAGGTACAGTACAGGTCTGATCGGGGTGGATCACCAACTCCAGAGCAGACTTGACTCGACTGGCTATGACTTTGGACAGAATCTTGCAGTCAACATTAAGCAGTGAGATGGGCCGCCAATTTCTGATTTCTGCCCTCTCCCCCTTCCGCTTGTAAATGAAGGTGATGATAAATTTAATACCATGTGATTTTACGCTATCTGCTCAGGTGAAGCGATCTGTAGCCTAGCCTGTCCCTTGATGTTCACAAGGTTTAATTACTGTAAATAGGCACATACTGAAGTTAAATCGAGTATGATTCTTTTTTTTAAGGAGCATTGCTAGGTTGCTCGACGATTGAAAACAATGGGCTCGCATTGTGGTTCATGCTCCACACATTGGTTCATCAACAATCTACAGAGCCCTACAGCTGGATTCAGATTCGGATTTGCATATTGAAAGTGAGCTCCTGCCTGAAATAGGCAGTCGCCTAGGCCACCCTACTGAAGGCACTAAAGAAATTGGAGGTAGCCATTGGAGCAAGTCAGTAGGTGCTGCACCACCAGTTTCAGCCTGCAACAAACCAATTCCTACCAGGCAGAGGCAGCTAAATGTGCTTAAACCACATTTTCCACTTTATGGGCTAGAAATTGCTCTGCTTCTGTTTTCAAGTGCAGGGGTTGCAATTCGCGACCTTCCTGCACCTATTGCTGTGGAAGCAGGCAGCACGCAAATTTCATGCTGCCCCCCCCCCCCCCCACCCCATTAGAATGATTTCAGTGTGCAGCCCAGCATGACCCAACAGGTGGCCTACAGAATGTGAAGCTAGTGCATGCTCCAGTTAGCCTGCAGCTCTTTAAGGCAGTCCATCCCTCTGAAAGGGCATTGCACTAGATCAAGAAGGCTACCAGTGAATTCTATTGCTGCAATTCTGAATAAGGGAAATGGAACACCAAGGCAGAGAGAGGACTCTCAGGCTGTAACATTGGAGGTGTTAGTGATAGAGGTGGCCAGAGGAGCAGAGACTATATTTCCATGAGGGGCCAGAAGCCTGCAGCTCGACCAGGGGAAAGCATAGTTTGTGTGCCAGCTCACTGGAGGGTGAGGTCACAGATGGGATCTGCAACAGGGGACTCAGATAAGAACTTCAATGGGTGGCATATAGAATGCTGATGAACGTGCACATCGAGATGAATGGTTGCAATCCAGATTGCCTCCTTCCACTGTCAAGGAAAATGGAGGAGCCCAGCTCCATCATGGCACAGGGTATGGTGCAGAACTTGGAATCTATCCTTTCCACTGTGGAAGTGGTGGCCAACTCCATGACAGCACTAGCAGACACAGCTATGACGGAGTGTCTGCTGTCTTAGCTTCCACTGCAGCACAGGCAGAAGCCGCCCAATGTCTCAGTGCTGCAGCGGAAGCTCAGACTGAGGTCATGAGATCCATGCTTGCTGCCATGCAGGCTCAGACTGCTGCCATCATGGCTGTGGATCTCAGTGCTCAAAGGGCCATGCAGGCCCTAGTGGCAATCCATCAATTGCTCTTGAACAGATTCCTAAGATTGTGGAGGTGCTGCCCCATGGGAGTGTCAGTGACACCATGGAGCATGAATCCGCTGCTGTCTCACAGGAAGACAGCATTTGTGCTCCCACCACTGCCACTCTATGAGCCAACCTGCCTAGACAGCTGAGGTGACGCAGTCCAAAACTGGACCCTCAAGGCCCTGAACTGCTTGGCAGTGTTCTGCAAGGCCATCTGCAGTCTCCTGCAGTGACAGTCAGCATTCTTCTACCAGCCATGCTTCAACCACTGGGGTCACATTGTAGGAGCACAAGGACCGTCAAGGACACTAGCATGACAGGCACTAAGGGATTACACAAGAATGAAAAGTTGATTTTTGTTTGCATCATGAGATGGTGCTCATGGTGGTCGGAGAAGCAGCTTAATTGAAAACGCAGCCTGAGAATGCACTCTCTGACAGCCCATCTGGAGCAAAAGGGTCCAGGATGCATCCTCTCTGCCTCCTTCTCTTCCTCTTCCTGTCCCTTCCTCATTGCCTTCCTCCTCCTGAGGTGGCTTCTGGACTCCTGAAGGCAGTGGCTGCACCCTCATCATGTCAATGTTATGGAGGACGCAGGCAGCAGACCACCATAAATTTTGAATCTTCCTCTGGCATGTATTGGAGGCCTCCCACTGAGCTGTCAAGGCAGCAGAACTGTTGCTTGAGCAGGTTGATTGTCTGCTCTATGATGTTCCATGGATCTGATGATATGCCCCTGTTCTCATGTTGTCAGGTGACGGAGGGAAGGTCATCAGCCACATGTACGGAAGGGTAGCCTTTATCCCCCAGGAGCCAGCCTCTGGTTCTTCATGGAGGCCTGAAGATGGTGGGTATGACTGACTGGCACAGGATGAATGCATTGTGGCTGCTGCCAGCATAGCGGGCAGTCATTGGCACGATGTTGCTGGCATGGTTGCACACCACCTGCAAATTTATAGATTGGGATTCCTTGCATTTCCTGCACCTCTCCCCGTTGTCATTGGGGGTCTGCAAAACCACATGCATTCAGTCGATGGTGCCCTACACTATTGGGGATCCCACTGTCCTGGCGAAGCCACATGCCCTCTCATCCTGCTTGTCCCTACTGTGGGAGAAGATGATAGAAAATGTACTCCCCTCTTCTGGGGTAAATGACCTCTGTGATCTCTTGGATGCTTCAATGGACTAACATATGCTGGAGGTGTCTCCTGCTCCCATATGGAAGAACACAGATGCATAAAATTTCAATGTCACTGTGACCCTTATGGCCACCGGCTGCACCGCACTCGCCCTAAGATAAGGCTGCAGGTCATCTTGTCGAAAGTGGCGCAGTCCTGTCACCACTTCCTTGTTGAGCCTGAGTCACCTTGGATGCTGCTCCTGGGTGAGGTGGAGGTAAGGAATATGCTCCCAAAAAACCCTTGATGTTTAGAGCCTTCTGTGGAGAGTCCTCCTCTTCCTCCCACTTTGCAGAGTTTCCCCTTCTCCAGCTTCTGCTCCATTTCAGTCATGTTACAGACCAAGATACACAACCCAGTACCTGTATCCCCCCAATTTTGAGTAACAGCTATTCACAACACCTCCAAAAATATAGCTCTGCCTAAGAGGTGACATAAAAGCACCTCACCTGCAAGTTGGTGCCTGATCTTTAAATTGCGTTATTGTGGGAGCCCTCATCCTGCTGAACATCTGATCAGCTAGCAGTGATCAGCACAGGCATTGCATGGACATGCATGGGTGAATTTCCTGACATTGTGATAGCACCAGTCCTGCTGCTTCTGATGCATACATGGCATGCCCATTCTAGTGCTCTTCCCAACATTAGGCACTGCACAGGGCATGTCAGAAGTGTCCAGATGCTTGGGGGAATCTAGACCCATGGTGGGGTCTCCCATTTAAGATGGAGATGAGGAGGAATTTCATCTCTCAGAGGGTCATGAATCTTGGGAATTCTCTTCTCAGAAAGCAGTGGAGGTTGGGTCATTGAATATATTCATAGAGCCATTTACGGCACAGAAAGCAGCCATTCAGCCCATCGGGTCCATGCCAGCTCTCCATGGAACTATCCAGTCAGTCCCACTCCCCCGCTCAGTCTCCGTAGTCCTGCAAGACTCTTTCTCTCAAGTGGCCATCCAACTTCCTCTTGAAGTCATTGATTGTCTCCACTTTGACCACCCTTGTGGGCAGTGAATTCCTGGTCATTACCACCCACTGTGTAAAAAAGTTCTTCCTCATATTCCCCCTGCATCTTTTGCTGAAAACTTTCCATGTCCCCTAGTCCTTGTACAATTAGTTAATGGGAACAGCTTTTTCTTGTCTAACTTGTCTAACCCTGACATAATCTTGTACACTTCTATTAAATCTCCCCTCAATCTCAATTCTTCTCAGGACAACAAACCCAGCTTTTCCAACCTAACCTTGTAACTAACATCCACCATCCCTGGAACCAGTCTGCGAAAGCTCCTCTGCACCCTCTCAAGGACCCTCACACTCTTCCTGAAGTGCTGGGGCCTAACCAGAACTTTATAAGGTTCAGCGTAACTTCCCTGCTTTTGTACACAATGCCTCTGTATATGAAGCCCAAGATCCCATATGAATTACTAAACACTCTCAATATGTCCTGCTACCATCAAAGGTCAATGCACATGTACCCTCAGATCGCTCTGTTCCTGCACACTCTTTAGAACTGTGCAATTAAGTATATATTGCCTCTCCCTATTCCTTCTGCCAACCTGCATCACCTCGTACTTGTCAATATTAAATTCCATCTGCCACTTGTCTGCCCACTCCACTAGCCTATCTACGTCCTGTTGCAAGCGATTCTTATCATCCTCACTGTTTGCCGCACCTCCAAGTTTGCCTTCATTGGCAAATTTTGAGATTCTACTCTGTATTCCAAGATCCAAGTCATTTATATATAGCAAATAAAGCAGTGGTCCCAGTGCTGACCCTTGGGGAACACCACTGTCTACTATCCTCCAGTCTGAAAAGCAAACATTTATACGACTCATTGCTTTCTGTCCCTAATCCAATTTTTAAATCCAATTGGACACTGGCCCTCCTATTCAATAAACCTCAATTTTGTTAACCAGCCTTTAATGTGGTACCTTTTCAAATGCTTTCTTAAAAATCATATAAACAAGTCCATCGCATTCCCTTCATCAACATTTTCTGTTACTCCATCAAAATATTCAATTAGATTAGTCCAGCATTATCTGCCTTTTACATATCTGCACTGGCTCTCCTTAATTAACTCGGACCTCTCTAAGTGTCTGTTGATATTTTCCCTGATTATTGTTTCTAAAACCTTATCCACCACTGATGTTAACCTAACTGGCCTGTAATTGCTAGGACTGTCCTTACACACTTTCTTGAATATAGGTGTCACATCGCCATCTCCAATCCTCAAACCAAGGGGAAATTGGAAGATTATGGCAAGGCCTTCTGCTATCTCCATCCCCACTTCCTTTAACAACATGGGATGCAAGCCATCCGGACCAGGTGACATTTTTTTATATTCATTCATGGAATGTGGGCATCGCTGGCTAGACCAGCATTTATTGCCCATCCCTAATTGCCCTTGAAAAGGTGGTGGTGAGCTGCCTTCCTAAACCGCTGTAGTCCATGTGAGGTAGGTACACCCGCAGTGCTGTTAGGAAGGGAGTTCCAGGATTTTGACCCAACGATATAGTTCCGAGTCAGGATGGTGTGTGTCTTGGAGGGGAACTTGCAGGTGGTGGTGTTGCAATGCATTGCTGCCCTTGTCTTTATAGTTGGTAGAGGTCGCAGGTTTGGAAGGTGCTGTCTAAGGAGCCTTGGTACGTTGCTGCAGTGCATCTTGTAGATGGTACACACTGCTGCCACTGTGCGTCGGTGATGGAGGGAGTGAATGTTTGTGCATGGGGTGCCAATCAAGCAGGCTGCTTTGTCTAGGATGCTGTCAAACTTCTTGAATGTTGTTGGAGTTGCACCCATCCAGGCAAGTGGAGAGTGTTCAATCCCATTTGTGCCTTGTAGATGGTGGACAGGCTTTGGGGAGTCAGAAGGTGAGTTACACGCCGCAGGATTCCTAGCCTCTGACCTGCTCTTGTAGCCATAGTATTTATATGACTACTCCAGTTCAGTTTCTGGTCAATGGTAACCCCAGGATGTTGATAGTGGAGGATTCAGCAATCATAATACCATTGAATGTCAAGGGGAGAAAATTAGATTCTCTCTTGTTGTAGATGGTCATTGCCTGGCACTTGTGTGACACAAATGTTACTTTCCACGTATCAGCCCAAGCCTCGATATTGTCCAGGTCTTGCTGCATTTCTATACAGACTGCTTCAGTATCTGTGCAATTATCAGCGAACATCCCCACTTCTGACCTTATGATTGAAGGAAGGTCATTGATGAAGCAGCTGAAGATGGTTGGGCCTAGCACACTACCCTGAGGAACGCCTGCAGTGATGTCCTGGAGCTCAGATGTTTGACCTCCAACAGCCACAACCATCTTCCTTTGTGCTAGGTATGACTCCAACCAGCAGAGAGTTTTCCCCCTGATTCCCATTGACTTCAGTTTTGCCAGGGCTCCTTGATGCCATACTTGGTCAAATGCTGCCTACTCTCACCTCACCTCTTGTGTTCAGCTCTTTTGTCCATGTTTGAACCAAGGCTGAAATGAGGTCAGGAACTGAGTGGCCCTGGCAGAACCCAAATTGAACGTCACTGAGCAGGTTATTGCTAAGCAAATGCTGCTTGATAGCACTGACGATGACACCTTCCATCACTTTACTGATGGTTGAGAGTAGACTGATGGGGCGGTAATTGGCTGGATTGGACTTATCCTGCTTTTTGTGGACAGGACATACTTGGGAAATTTTCCACATTGCTGGGTAGATGCCAGTGTTGTAGCTATACTGTAACATCTTGGCCAGGGGCACGGCAAGTTCTGGAGCACAGGTCTTCAGTCCTATTGCCGGAATATTGTCAGTGCCCATAGCCTTTTCAGTCGTTTCTTGATATCACGCGGAGTGAATCGAATTGGCTGAAGACTGGCATCTATAATGCTGGGGACTTCATGAGGAGGCCGAAATGGATCATCAAATCGATGTGGTAGGCTCCCCCATCATTGAGGATGGGAATATTTGTGGAGCCACCTCCTCCAGTTAGTTGTTTAATTGTCCACCACCATTCATGGCTGGCTGTGGCAGGACAGCAGAGCTTAGATCTGATCCGTTGGTTATGGGATCGCTTAGCTCGTCTATCACATTATGCTTCTGCTGTTTTGGCAAGCAAGTAGTCCTGTGTTGTAGTTGCACCAGGTTGACACCTCATTTTGAGGTATGCCTGGTGGTGCTCCTGGCACGCCTTCCTGCACTGTTCATTGAACCAGGGTTGGTCTCCTGGCTTGATGGTAATGGTAGAGTGAGGGATATGCCGGGCCATGAGGTTACAGATTATGGTTTAGTACACTTTTGCTGCTGCTGATGGCCCTCAGAGCCTCATGGATGCCCAGTTTTGCATTGCTAGATCTGTTCGAAATCTATCCCATTTAGCACGGTGGTAGTGCTACACAATACGATGGAGGGTATCCTTCGTTTCCACAGGGACTATGTGGTGGTCTCTCCTACCAATACGTCATGAGCAGATGCATCTGCAGCAGGCAAATTATTGAGGACAAGATCAAGTCTGTTTTTCCCTCTTCTTGCTTCCCTCATCACCTGCCGCATACCCAGTCTAGCAGATATGTCCTTTGGGACTCGATCAGCTCGGTCAGTAGTGGTGCTACTGAGCCACTCTTGGTGATGGACATTGAAATCCCCCACCCAGAGTACATTCTGAACCCGAGCCACCCTCTGTTCTTCCTCCAAATGGTGATCAACATGGAGGAGTACTGATTCATCAGCTGAGGGAGGGCGGTAGGTGGTAATCAGCAGGAGGTTTCCTTGCCCATATTTGACCTGATGCCATGAGACTTCATGGGGTCTGGAGTCAATGTTGAGGACTCCCAGGGCAACTCCCTCCCGACTGTATACCACTGTGCCACCACCTCTGCTCAGTCTGTCTTGCCAGTGGGACAGGACATACCTGGGGATGGTGATGGCAGTGTCTTGGACATTGTCTGTCAGGTATGATTCTGTGAGTATGACTATGTCAGGTTGTTGCTTGACTTGTCTGTGGGACAGCTCTTCCAACTTTGGCAAAAACCCCCAGATGTTAGTGAGCAGGACTTCGCAGGGTCAACAAGGCTGGGTTTGCCGTTGTCGTTTCCAGTGCCTAGGTCTATGCTGGGTGGTCCGTCCGGTTTCATTCTGTTTTATTGACTTCTTAGCAGTAAGATATAACTAAGTGGCTTGCTCGGCCATTTCAGAGAGCACGTAAGAGTCAACCACATTGATGTGGGTCTGGAGTCACATGTAGGCCAGACCAGGTAAGGACAGCAGATTTCTTTCCCTAAAGGACATTAGTGAACTTATCCCCCCTAAGCATAGTTTGCCTTTTTAGTATGCCCCTCTCAATTTTTATCCTCTCCATTGCCTCTATTATTTTCACTTCGACTAATATTTTGTTGGATTCCATTTCCTCTGTGAACACTGATACAAAGTACTCATTAAATATGTTAGCCTTGCCCTGCACCTCTAAACATATATTATCCTCTTTGCCCTAATGGGCCCCACTCTACCTCTTACCACTCGCTTACTATTTACATGCTGGTAGAAGATCTTTGGGATCTCTTTTATGTTGACTACCATTCTATTCTCATGTTCTCTCTTTTCAAGTCTTATTTTCCTCTTCATCCTCTCAACTTATTGTATACTGCCTGGTTCTCACTTGATGAGTTCACCTGACATGCATCATGTACTCTGTTTTTTTGTTTCATCATAATTTCTATCTTCCTCATCATCCAAGGCATGAACTGAATTTCCGACAATGGCAGAGGAATTGCGAGCAACAGACAGCAACTGCCCAACCATGATCTAAAAAAACCCTCCATTATTCCCTTTTTTAACAATCTAATTAGTAACCTGTTTAAACTGTCAATTTTAATTAATACCTCTAGTCCTGCTCTTATACTCTTATGACAACACTAAATGTTACACTACACAGATTGAATATTTTTAATTTCCCAGCTCCTAATTTGAACCAATACTCTTTGTTGTGGACATGATGGCTTGAATGGCCTCCTTCTGCACTGTAACAATTCTGTGATTCTGTTATGACCCGGTGAGAAAGAGGTCTATGGTTCCCTTTCAGCCTTCACCTGGTCTTACTGTAACAGGGCTTAATTTTTATAAACATCATGTTTTTTAGCTTTCCCCTTGGTGAATCCTTGTTCACTGCTTTCCAATTATGAGGCAAAGAAACCAGCACAACAGGTTTTCTCAGGTTTAAAGAAGAAAAGTGAAATTTTATTAAAGTTAAACTTAAACTCTAATTCAGTTAATTCCTATGGATACATGATGCGCCCAGCTTGCATGCACATGCAATACACACATGCAGATTGAGACAGAAAGAAAACAGAAGAAATAAAGTGGAAAAGTCTGAGGCAATATCTGAGGAGGTTTTTTGTGTTATGGTTCTTCGAACTCACTGTAATGTCCTTTATTGTAAGGAGATCTTGCTTTTCGTTGGGGCCCAGTATTCTTCTGTCTCTTGGGGTTCATGTGTCTTCAGTGCATTTGGAGTTCCATGAGAAAGAGATGGGAGAAGGCTGTGGCGAGCCAGCTAGGAGCATTCTGCTTTCTGCCCAAATTGTTCGTACAAATTCAAAAAACTCAGGTTGCCCAGCAGATTAGTCATGTGGCAAGCTGGCTTGACCATGTCCATTTGTGTATTCGGTCGTCTTAGCAGTCAACCTGGAATGCGAGCTCCCCCACCTTTAACGTCTGGTGATCAAAAGTCTATTGTGGGTTGAATGTGTCAGGGAATGGTTCTTTGTCCTTTCCCAGAACTGGCAGTTAATATGCAAATGTCTTTCCAGCCAAGGCTATCTTCTACTTAACATGTCCTTTCTTCACTCCAATAACAGTTTAAAATCAATGTTCATGACAAAATTAATGTGCCTCATTCTTGGCAGGTGGGGGACGAGCATGACACCTTCCTACTGGTCTCTCTCTCACGCTATCTGATAAATTATATAATCCACCTTAGTTTTCAGTTAGTATACCAATGAGTCAAGCAAGTCTTATTTTATATAAAAACAAGAAATGCTGGAACCACTCAGCAGGTCTGGCAGCATCTGTGAAAAGAGAAGCAGAGTTAACGTTTTGGGTCAGTGACCCTTCTTCAGAACTGACAAATGTCTTATTTTATATTTGATTAATTTAGATTAAATGAAGAGGCTGATTTAGACTAAATTTTGATCTCCAAGGGAGTCAAGGGTTCTGAGAGGCCAGCAGGAAAGTGTGTTAGGGCACAATCAGATGGCCTACTCCTGCTCCTATTTCTCAAGTTTTTTATGTTCTTATGGTACCAATTTCTTACCTCGAGGCTTCTGTAGTACTGGCACCAGCAGCACTATAAAGTTCAAATTCTCACTCTATGGGCTGAATTTTATTCGTGCGCGCATTGCGCAGCGACACCCTTTCAACTCAGCGCTGCGGCTGCCGCAGAGCCCCCGCAATATTATGCGCAGGGGCTCATTAGAATCATGGCGCTGAGGCACCCTCCCCATATTATGTGGGGAGAGGCGGGACACTCGGCACAGTGAGAAAGTTTTTGACAGTTGTGCAGCAGGTGTTGGGGCCTTATTTTAAGTGCCCCAACACCTGCTTCCTGACAGCTGTCAAAAAATATTTACCTGACCACTGAAGAGTGGGGCTGCTGTCAATCTGGAAGCAAAGCAGAAAGTGCTGCAGAAATCCAGCAGGTCAGGCAGCATCTGTGGAGAGAGAAGCAGAGTTAACTTGTCCAAGTTCACAGACCTGAAAGTTAACTCTGCTTCTCTCTCCACAGATGCTGCCTGACCTACTGAGTTACCCCAGCACTTTCCGCATTGCTTACCCTGTTGTGTCCCAGTGTCCTATGAAGTTGCGATCCTCTTCTCCCACTCAAGTGTAACATTCCTTCTTGTAGACGTGCCACACCTGGGTGAATAATCTGAATTTTGCACATTCCAAGACGTGAGATTTAAATAGACCATAAAAGGTATTGCAGAGGTTTACAGACAACACACTGACACAAATGGGAATGCATGGTTGTCACAGCAATGTAAATACATAATTCACTAAATGTTTCTCACCAACATGTGTGTCCTTTTCTCTGTGTGAATGATGTGTGCCAGCATGTAGCGCCAATGCACATCCCGTTGCACCATTGGCCTTTCAGGAGAGCCAGCGTATGCAATAACATCACTGCCATGCCACCATTACTCATGAGCGTCTTCATGGATTCAGGTTGACATGGACATTGGCTCAGTCAGCTGCTGCCTCTAATGGTTTACACACGGATGCTGCAGATGTGGACTGGTTCACAGCAGGTGAGGAGGGTAATGTGTGGCTTTCAGAGTTCAGGTCGGTTTCTGTGCACCAGCCTTTGTCTGATAAGCCACTTCCGTACATCCCTAGATCACTGCTATCCCTGTGTGCACAGCCTAGGTGCCATCCGCCCTCCCATGTGTCTTTCATGTTGTCGGTCCTCAGCGTCCTCATAGTCCGAGGGGAAATCCTGTTGACGACTCTCCTCTTCATGCCAGGCCTGGCCCCTCTTGGGCGCATAGTAGTGCAGAGCAACAAAGAAAGGAGCTGGCCTTTTCGGCCCGTACTACAGGGAATCACCCTATCCATCCAGGCATTGGAGGCGCTCTTTCAGCATGCCAATCTCCTGCTCAATGGTGGCTCATGTAGCTCAGTGGCTGGCATTATATCGCTCCTCTGCAGCAATGATGGGGTCTCTCACTGTGTTGGGAGCCATGTCTGCAAAGGATAGCCCTTCTCTCCAAGAAGCCACCCCACCATCTGAGCCAGTTCAGTGAACAGCGGTGGCAACCAGGACTGGTGCAAGAGCCAGGTGTCATGGCAGCTGCCTGAGAAGCAGTCACACATTCAAGCAAGCATCTGTGGTGATCACATACCAGCTTCACCTAGATTGAGATCTCTCCTTTAATGGTGACGTCTGCAGGTGGTAGCCTGGTGGGAGGCCTGATGGCCACATGAGTGCAGTCTATGAACATTACAACCTATGGTTCTCTGGCAATGGTGCCAGAACCAATGGCCCTCTGGTCTGGCTGTGAGAGTCCATCCTGAAGCGAACATCCTCACTGGCCCTCCGGTGCAGGGCATTGATAACCTCCCTGATGCGGGGATCCACTGCTGACTGTGTGACCCCACAAAGGTCTCTAAAAAGCTGCAGAGGCACCAGGCTTGAGAACCGCTGCCACTATGAGGAACAAAGGCATGGGATGTCCATCAGAGCCCATGGACTGCAGGTCATCCTTGAGCAGGGCACAGAAATGTGTCACCGTCCTCTCCACATGTGCAATCGCCTCTGACACTGGTGCTCTGACATCCGATGGCATGTCATGTGAGGCTTGTAGATGCACGGCGAAGGCAATGGCGACCTCCCCTTGGGGGCTGCTGCTCACGACCGGGGACCTCAATGTGGATTGCACCTGCCTGTTGATATTGCCTCTGGCACATACAGATACCTGCAGAGGATCACACAATGTAGGATGAGCCATACCTATTTCCATATGAAAAATAAAGTTGAACACTTTATGCATTAGAAGATTCCTAAAAGAGCAGGGATTGGTGTTGATGGGTACATCAGCTGTTTTCCTGGATCAACTATGTGGCGTGCCATGGCATTGCCCAACTTGGCCAACACTCACAGTGGCACAGCATGACCACACCAAGATCCGACCAGCTGAATCGATTGCCCCCACCATCATAAAACCTTCATGCTCCTGCCCTTTCTGGCACCCTACCTACACACAGGGTGCCTAGTGTGCCATTGCCCCCTCACAAACACAGAGCATACATTATAATAAAAGCAAAATACTGCGGATGCTGGAAATCTGAAACAAAAACAAAAAATGCTGGATTCACTCAGCAGGTCTGGCAGCATCTGTGGAAAGAGAAGCAGAGTTAACGTTTCGGGTCAGTGACCCTTCTTCGGAACTGACAAATATCAGAAAAGTCACAGATTATAAACAAGTGAGGTGGGGGTTGGGCAAGAGATAACAAAGGAGAAGGTGCAGATTGGACCAGGCCACATAGCTGACCAAAAGGTCACGGAGCAAAGGCAAAGAATATGTTAATGGTGTGTTGAAAGACAAAGCATTAGTAAAGATTAGGTGTGAATACACTGAATATTGAACATCAGCAAGTACAAACCTGAAGAAAAACAACCTGAAAAAAACAGTGGGTAAGCAAACTGAACAAACTAAGATCAAATGAAATAAATGCAAAAAAAGATTGTAAAATATGTAAAAAGGAATGCAAAAAAAAAGGAAGAAAAAATAACTAAAAATGACTAAAAATGAAAGTAAAGTGGGGGGCTGTCATGCTCTGAAATTATTGAACTCAATGTTCAGTCCGGCAGGCTGTAGTGTGCCTAATCGGTAGATGAGATGCTGTTCCTCAAGCTTGTGTTGATGTTCACTGGAACACTGCAGCAATCCCAGGACAGAGATGTGAGCATGAGAGCAGGGGGGCTGTTGAAATGGCAAGCAACCGGAAGCTCAGGGTCCTGCTTGCGGACTGAGCGGAGATGTTCCGCAAAGCGGTCACCCAGTCTGCGCTTGGTCTCCCCAATGTAGAGGAGACCACACTGTGAGCAGCGAATACAGTATACTACATTGAAAGAAGTACAAGTAAATCGCTGCTTCACCTGAAAGGAGTGTTTGGGGCCTGGGATAGTGAGGAGAGAGGAGGTAAATGGGCAGGTATTACACCTCCTGCGATTGCAAGGGAAGGTGCCCTGGGACGGGGACGAGGTGGTGGGGGTAATGGAGGAGTGGACCAGGGTGTCACGGAGGGAACGATCCCTTCGGAATGCTGACAGGGGAAGGGAGGGGAAGATGCGACTGGTAGTGGCATCACGCTGGAGGTGGCGAAAATGGCGGAGGATGATCCTTTGGATATGGAGGCTGGTGGGATGAAAAGTGAGGACAAGGGGAACCCTGTCACGGTTCTGGGAGGGAGGGGAAGGGGTGAGGGTAGAGGTGCGGGGAATGGGTCGGACACGGTTGAGGGCCCTGTCAACCACAGTGGGGGGAAATCCTCGGTTGAGGAAAAAGGAGGTCATATCAGAAGCACCGTCATGGAAGGAGAAACTGGGAAAATAGAATGGAGTCCTTACAGGAGGTAGGGTGTGAAGAAGTGTAGTCGAGGTAGCTGTGGGAGTCAGTGGGCTTATAATGGATATTGGTAGACAACCTATCCCCAGAGATGGAGACAGAGAAGTCGAGGAAGGGAAGGAAAGTGTCAGAGATGGACCATGTAAAGGTGAGAGAAGGGTGGAAATTGGAAGCAAAGTTGATAAAGTTTTCTAGTTCGGGGCGGGAGCAGGAAACGGCACCGATACAGTCATCAATGTACCGGAAAAAGAGTTGGGGGAGGGGGCCTGAGTAGGACTGGAACAAAGAATGCTCGACATATCCCACAAAAAGACAGGCATAACTAGGACCCATGCGGGTACCCATAGCGACACCTTTTACTTGAAGGAAATGCATGGAGTTGAAGGAGAAGTTGTTCAATGTGAGAACAAGTTCAGCCAGGCGGAGGAGGGTGTTGTTGGATGGGGACTGGTTGGGCCTCTGTTCCAGGAAGAAGCGGAGAGCCCTCAAACCATCCTGGTGGGGGATGGAGGTGTAGAGCGATTGGACGTCCAACGTGAAGAGGAGGCGGTTGGGACCAGGAAACTGGAAATTGTCAAAATGACGTAGGGCGTCAGAAGAGTCACGGATGTAGGTGGGAAGAGACTGGACCAGCGGAGAAAAGATAGAGTCTAGATAGGAAGAAATAAGTTCAGTTGGGCAGGAGCAGGCTGACACAATGGGTCTGCCGGGACAGTCCCGTTTGTGGATTTTGGGAAGGAGGTAGAAGCGGGCTGTCCGGGGTTGCGGGACTATGAGTTTGGAAGCTGTAGAGGGAAGATCTCCAGAGGAGATGAGGTCAGTGACAGTCCTTTGGACGGTGGCTTGATGTTCGGTGGTGGGGTCATGGTCCAGAGGGAGGTAGGAAGAGGTGTCTGTGAGTTGGCGTTGAGCTTCTGCAAGGTAGAGCATACATTGTTCAGGGAGAGATGGTACATGGTACCTCCCTTCATGCCAGCACAGCTTTCCCTCCAGTAATCCCAGACTCACTCTCTTTCAGAATGCAGAGTGAGACCCCTGTGTACTCCCCTCCCACCTCCCTTTAGGAATGCGGAGTTAGACCCCTGAATATCCGACACCCCCCCGCCTCCTCCCTTCTGTAATGCAGAGTTAGACCCCTGAATAACAGAACTTATCTTCGCTGGCGACAACTTCTGCCTCTGAGGACCAGCCAGCTTATCAAGTCGTGAACGGGATGGCATGTGACGGCTGCCCATTCAGCGAAAAATCTAGAAGTGTCCGTGGAGAGGTAGTGAGCTGCATAATCAGCATAGGTAAGTACTCTTTACCATATGCTAATTTTGGTGCCGCGCCATGTGGCGGGGGCCGCACCGAGGTCCCGTCGCCGCTAGTAGTATGCGGCGGGCCCTTCTCGACGTCGCGGGTCATGGTGGGCCTCTCCCTGCAGCATTTTACCAGCCCCCCCGCTGCGACCCGCGGCGTTGAGGGGCCGGTAAAATTCAGTCTTCTGTTTTTGCACTGCATCATATGCTCAATCAACCAAAATGACTGCTTTCTCCCCAGTTACAATCTGGTATCAGTTATAGCTCCCACTCCATTATAAGCCACTGTCATGGGGAGGGAGCAGCAGAGAGGAAGAGGCAGCACCCATCTACTGACGCGTAATTTTTCATTTAAAAGCAACAAACTTCAAAAAGGTGTAGTTATAATTTTATTAGCTCCTTGCCTTACTTGCCGTAACAGCTTGCTTCTTCAATTCTTTGTTCTGTTGTCAAAATATAGTCTGAGGCTCGACGGCTAGGGGTCTTTGCCTCTCTGACATGCTCAGCCACTGTCTCTCACACATACACATCGAATAGTGAACCTCAGCAACATTTCAATGCTTCCCAACAAACATATTAGTGTTTGTCAGAGAAATATCAGTTCTGCTTCTAAACATTACGGCAGCAATTTTCCACAGATACATTATTTGCTCAGAAGCTTTCGAGGTGGTTGTTTGGGATAGAAATGCAATACTGTACTAATGTGCCTCCTGGCTTGCTGTAGTCATGTGACCTCTACCATGAGGCACTCTGACTGGGGGCAGCCATCACAGTCAGTTTCATTAAAGACAGAGTCCACAGCAGACTGGTGTCCTGTGAGCTTGTAACATAGTGTCAGTGTGGAGCTGAGATTGATTGGTGAAGAGCTGAAGTGAAGCACAGCTATGGAATAAAGGCCACAGGAATGGTCAGAACTGCTAAAAGCTGTTAAAAGCCATAGGAAGCCACAGAAAAGGAACAAAGAAACAGCTGAAATCACAGGGTAAGACAATGGCTGCAAATTTTCCTCTGCCTGCGTTGGTCAAAATAAAAGGTGATATGAAACAGAACTGGCAGTTTTTCCACTCGCAATGGCAAAATTACGAAATTGTGACAGATTTATTTAACAAACCAGAGCAGCTGCGAGTAGCTACACTTTTATCACTGTTGGGTTGAGACTGTTACAAATTGTATTCCACCCTAAATCTCTCTGAAGAACAAAAAAGAGACAGCAGAAATTTTGAAAGCCTTGAAACCACACTTTAAACCCCAAATGAACCCCAAACATACCTATGAATGGTATGTGTTCAATATTAGGGCCAAAGGTGTAAAAGAGTTCATTGATCAATATGTGGCTGCATTAACACAGCTCGCAGAATCCTTTAAATTTGCATAACTAAAAGATGACCTAATTAAAGACAGGATTGTATGAGGCATAAGATATACTGCAGTAAGAGCACGTCTACTGAGAGAAGACAAGCTTACTCTCAGGAAAGCAATTGCCATGTGCAGAAGCACTGAGGTTGTAAATCAGCAGCTAGACCATATTCATGGCAGAACAGACCAGGCTTTGCATTATGCTGATAGGAATTCCAGGACGAAAGGGCAGAAAGATCACAGACAAAGTGCAGGATGCAAATACTGCGGAGGATATCAGACACAGGAGAAGAAGGCATTTCTAACGTGGGGAGAGCTGCGTTCTCACTGCAAGAAGCTGAATCATTCTGTTCACAAGTGTTTGGCTAGAAGGAAGCACAACAAGCAGCTACAGATGGTCACTGGAGTGATGCCAGCTGAAGTTTCTGACGAATCACTATACACCATACAACAGGTTGGTTCAGACAGGTCGATGGGTGATAAATGGTTTGTGACTGTTGGAATGATGGCTGCAGAAGGAGAATATCAAGTGCCAGATAGACACTGGTGCATCATGCAACATCATGACTTTCACAGACCTGTGCAAAGTGGCTCAATATGGTGATCCAAAAATGAAGCCCTCGAAAGTAAGGTTGAGGCTATATGAAGGCACCATACTAGTGCCAAGAGGACAAGTTACTCTGAGAGCCCAATGCAATGGCAAGAACGAAGATCTGGAGTTCCAGATCATAGAGGGCAAGCAAAAGCCAGTTATCTCAGCCGAAGCAAGTCTAAAGTTTGGACTGGTAACCCACAACGTGCAAAAAGAGATTTGCAACATTCACAGCGCATTAAACCATTGACTGCAGAACAGATCCTAGAAGAGTACAATGAAGTTTTTACAGCTTTAGGATGTCTTCATGGAGAATATCATCTCGAAGTAGATGACAGGCGAAGACCAGTTCAGCATCTGCCAAGAAAAATTCCAGCTGTGCTCAAGACCAGCCGGAAAGACAAGATAGAAGAGCTGGAAAAGAAGTGAGTACAAAATGGATTAGCAGCATGGCAGCAGTGAAATAACCCAGAAAGCTGAGAGTATGAATCGACCTCACACTACCCCATGCCAACCATCGAAGGAATTTTGCCACAACTTGCAAAGGCAAAAATCATCACTACCCTAGATGCGAAGGATGGTTACTGGCAAGTGAAGCTGGATGAAAGCAACAGCTTTCTAACTACATTCTGGATGCCGTTTGGGAGATACAGATGGTTGTGCATGGCATTTGACATTTCCATGGCTCCGGAGGAGTATTGACACAGACAGCATAAGATAATGATCTTTCCAGAGTGGAAGCTATAGTGGATGATCTGCTAAGTTTATGGATGTGGAGACTCAATGGAAGAAGCCATTGCTGACCATGATCAAAATCTAGTGCAGCTGCTGGGCAGAGCTCGCCAGATGAACCTGAAGCTGAACAAGAAAAAATTGCAATGAAAGATGCCCGAAGTCAAGTACATAGGTCATGTACTGACAGGAAAAAGTCTTCGTCCAGATCCCGAAAAGATGAGAGCAGTAGCAGCGATGTGTTGACCAACAGATGTAAAAGCAGTGCAACGATTTGTTAGATTCGTCAACTATTTAGCTAAATTCTTGCCCAATTTGTCGTTGGAGTATGAACCATTATACCAACTCACTGCCAAGGACATGCAATGGTATTGGGGCACAGCACAAGAAGCAACATTCACTAAAATCAAGCAACTAGTGACTGCAACGCCAGTGCTGAAATACTTTGATGTAAAAGATGAAGTTACCCTGCAGTGTGACGCCAATGAGGCAGAACTTGGAGCAACCCTAATGCAGCAAGAACAACCAATTGCATTTGCATCCAGGGCATTAACGCAAATGGAACGACGCTACGCTCAGATCGAGAAAGAGTGCTTGGCCATTGTCTTTGCTTGTGAACATTTTCATCAATACCTATTTGGAAGAGACAAAATAACAGTCGAGTCCAACAACAAGTCACTTCAAAGCATTTTCCTCAAGCCACTACTATCTGCTCCAAAGCGTCTGCAAAGGATGTTGCTCCAGTTACAGAGATATCATCTGGATGTGACATATAAGCAAGGAAAACAGGTGTTTGTCGACAGCTGCACTCCCTATGAAGAAAATAGAGCATGCTACTACAGAGTGTGAAATCTTCCAGATCCAACATGAAGCTGCAGCTTGACATGTTCTGGAAATCATCAGTCTAGCAGAGACATTGAATCGGACAGACATGCGTCTTGGTTAAATCGAACAAACTACCCAACAGGAAGTAGTGATGGCCTGACAGCATCAAGGACACTCCTGTGGTCACAAGAGCATATTGGGCTTACAGAGATGAATTGACAGCCCAAGATGGCATCTTGTACAAAGGAAATAGAGTCATTATCCCTAAGAAGTTGAAAGGAGAGATACTAAAGAGCATCCATGCAAGCCACCAAGGAATTGAGTCGAATCTGAGGAAGGCAAGGGAAGTGCTCTACTGGCCAAACATGAACAACAAGGTCAAGGACCACATCAGCCAACGCTGTGCGAACAACGAGTGCCAAGCTAAGCAAGCTAAAGAGCCGCTGATGACACATGACATCCCAGACAGACCATGGATGAAGCTGGGAGTAGACCTCTTCACTCTCATAGGAACTGATTATCTTGTCACCATAGACTACTATTCTGACTACTGGGAGGTAGACCAACTGATCTCAATGACTACCGGTGAGATTGTAGAATGCCTGAAAGCACACTTCGGTCGTAATGGCATTCCAGACATTGTGATGACAAACAGTGGCCTGCAGTTCACAAGTGAAGAATTCATCCGCTTCATAAAGGATTGGGAAATTCAACACCATACATCATCTCCACACTATCCTCAGTCAAACGGAAAGGCTGAGGCGGCAGTGAAAATCGCCTAAGGAATCATAAAGAAATTGAGCAAACGTGGCACAGATATATACAGGGCGATCCTCGAGTGGAGAAACACACCTACCGAAGGCATGGAAATTAGTCCAGTACAAAGACTAATGTCATGTCACGCCGCATCCAAACTACTCTTCCAATAGCAAAAAAGCTACTGAAGCCAGAAATAGTATCGGGTGTGAGTGACAAAATCAAGGTGAAATGGCCGAAAGCCAAATTTCACTTTGACAAAACTGCTAAACCATTGCCAGAATTTAGCATTGGAGTACCAGTAAGGATACAAACCTTCAATGCTCTCAACAAGAGTCAGCCCAAGTTGCAATTTGGAACCTGCATAGAGCAGTTGACACCTAGATCGTATGTGGTGGAAGTAAACAACCAGATATACCATCACAACTGCAGACACATATGCACAACTGGAGAAGCTGTTCTGTCAAAGCAACTGCACCAACTGCACAGACCACAGAACAACCATCAGCCCCAGAGTTCCACAGCACCCCAACAACGGAAATGGAACAACAACAGTTACCGCAGCAACAAGTGGCACGGGAACGACACTCGCCAGAGAAGGAAAATCAACCAGATGAACAACCACGACAATGCGCTCACACGCCATTAAGAGACCAGCATGATTTAATGACTATGTGTGCAATGTATGTGCAGAGACTGGCAAGAATGACAAACTACTAATGCATGAGAACAGTTGTGTGCATAGTGAGTAACCTGGGCAACGCAATGTAAATGATGATGCATGCAATTTTTGTTTTGTTTTTTGTATGAAAAGGGGGATGTTTGGGATAGAAATGCAATACAGTACTAATGTGCCTCCTGACTCATCATAGTCGTGTGACCTCTACCATGAGGCACTCTGACTGGAGGCAGCCATCACTGTCCGTTTCATGAAAGATGACTCCACACCAGACTGGTGTCCTGTGAGTTGGTAACAGTGGCCAAGATGGGGTGTTGATCTCAAATTCCAGTTTAGCCGATGTTTACCGCAATGTGCCATCTTGGTAAAGGAGGTGAAGCCTGTGCTCGGACGAGCTTCTCGAAGGAAGGTTAAGCAGCTCATTGCCACTTAAAATGGCTGCTAACACTTGTTAAGGCATTTTGCTGGCACGCTCTAATGCCCTCTCCCAACAGCAACAAGCAGCTTGGGAGTGAGCTAGTCATTCCAAAGTATTTTGAGAGCTATCTAAACATTCTATTGCCTTGTACTGTTCACTTACTGCTGGAGGTTTGAAGAGGTCTTTTGAAACACATCGGGAGATTTACCCGACACCTTGACAGGACTTCACCAACATTCTGTCAACATTTATTCCAGACATTCTCTCACAACATTGTTTAAAAGAATAAGTACTGTGCTATTCTCCTTTAAAGGAGTCACTAGGAGAAAAGGAGAGTTTGATCATTGGCATTTTGCGACGAGTCCCCCTTGGTCTGCAGGAAGAATGGAAGGAGGACATAAGGCCAGCAGAGCTTCACCAGCTGCTGCAGGCAGCATAGGAATGTGTTTTTTTTAATTCTTTCAGGGGATGTGGGTGTCACTGTGTAGGCCGGCAAGGTGATGGTGTACTGCCTTTTTGAACCACTGCAGTCCATCTGGAGTAGGTACACCTACAGTGCTGTTAGGGAGGGAGTTCCAGAACTTTGACCCAGTGACAGTGAAGGAACGATGATATAGTTCCAAGTCAGGAATGGTGTGTGGCTTGGAGGGAACTTGCAGGTGGTGGTGTTCCCATGCATCTACTGCCCTTGTCCTTCCAGGTGGTGGAGGTCGCAGGTTTGCAAGGTGCTGTCGAAGGATCCTTGGTGGGTTCCTGCAGTGCATCTTGTAGATGGTACACACTGCTGCCACTGTGTGCTGGTGGTGTAGGGGTTGAATGCTGAAGGTGGATGGGGTGCCGATCAAGTGGGCTGCTTTTTCCTGGATGGTGTCAAGCTTCTTAAGTATTATTGGAGCTGGACCCTTCCAGGCAACTGGAGCGTATTCCATCACATTCCTGACTTGTGCCTTGTAGATGGTGGACAGGCTTTGGGGAGACAGGAGGTGAGTTACTCACGACAGAATTCTAAGCCTCTGACCTGTTCTTGTAGCCACAGTATTTATATGGCTGGTCCAGTTTAGTTTCTAGTCAATGGATAGTCCAGAATGGTGCTGAACATTGTGCAATCATCAGCAAACATCCCCAATTCTGACCTTATGATGGAGGGAAGGTCATTGATGAAGCAGCTGAAGATGGTTGAGCCTTGAACACTACGCTGATAACTCCTGCAGTGATATCCTGGGACATCTGGTCAGGTGGACTCCTTCCAAACTCGGGGACAGGGCATTCCTTGACCTCTGGACCTCCTCCACCAAGACGTCCTGTGCCATGTCTGAGAGCCTGTGCACCCTTTCCCTTGGCCCCTGAACCATCCTGAAATATGACACTACTTTTCAGGTAACGCACTCCAAACTTCCACTGGAAGTGGGCGTGTGGTGCCCACACATACCACTCCATGAGATTTATGTCTGATCAATGCTTGAGTACTAAATATGCAGGTGTTGGTTTCATGATATGATGATTTCTTAAATCATGCTAATCCCAAAAAATGTGTGCCAAATCCACACTTTCAAACAGGCATTTCTTATTAACACAGCACCTGTTTAGTTTCTGTTTTAACCTTTACTGCTAATGTCAGAAGATAAGTATAAGCATACTTTTAGGAATAGTCATTACACACAAGAAACTAATAAAACCAACCATGTAGCTTTTTATATAACTGTGTTTGTGGAGTGCTAAATAACATACCATCACTTGAGCGACAGAAATCTCCAATGTTTTATTCCTTTATCCCAACATTTTTACATCAAATAATCTCTCAACTGGCAGCTAGCTAAGGACTCTCTGAAGTATCAAAGCTTCAAATACTAAAGAGTGTAAGCATATATTTGGCAGGCACACAATTCCAATAAATGGCCAATCAACTCTGCTCTAATATCATAATAGGCTTTATTAAAAAAATTGGACAATTCATAGTAAGCTGCTGTGCATGCCATAGGTACCATGGCAACAGCAGACCATCAAAGGTCATAGCATCATCTGATAAGTAAAAATTGACACAGGTGTGCAAATTTATAAACAGGTTAATTTCTTTTTACAAAGCTGTTTCTCAAATCAGCATTTTGGGGAGGCACTATTGACTGTACAATGATTTATGGTGTAAAACAGCCTAAAACAAAACAACACATGAAATGCAATCTTATCATACTGTAATGCGAGAGTTTACGAAATAAGAGCCTTTTTATCACAAAGTTTGCACACAAGCTTTGCTATTTGCCCCAGTGTAGATTGCATTAAAATGTAAATGAAATAAATAATTGATTGATGTTACCTTGTAAAATTGCTTCTTTAAATCATAATGATTCATTCTTACCAATGTTATATATAATGTAAAACAAATTGCATGTTGAATTCATATATAACACAGCGAGCTTCCACGTAGTATATATTATTTTTATTTAGATCAAAGGCTAAATGATACATGGAGTTTGAAGTTGTAGTAATGAACACTCAGCTTACTTACAACATGATGAATCATTTCCTGAATCCTCAAATTAAAACACAATATGGTCAAATTTAACATTCCCAAAGGCAGTAAATGGGTGGCAGTGGGTTGGTAGCCAGGTTTACACCCTGCCTTAAATTTTAAAATTGTCATCTTTGTTTTTAATGGAACAGTGAAACCTCTGGAGAGATGTGCATCCTTTATTGGTGGTTAGAGTGGATCTATTCCAAGCTGCATCGTCAATGGAAGTGCTCTCACAGGCAGTTCAAAGTGACTTCCAGACTATGCCGTCCTTCTGGGTTAGAAGAGTGCAGCTAAAACGTGCCTGGAGCAGATGATTCCTAATATTGATGGTATCCTCACAAGATTCTCGAGTCCTGCACCCGGGCCTGGTCTGTCCCTAACATAGCGTCCAACCCGCACACATCCACCAAAATCTCAAACTGGCCCTGTACGAGCTCTCAATGAGCTCTTTAACTAGATTAATTGGATGTACTTGCAAATCAGGCGGGTTCTCAGAGCCAGCCTTCCCCTGCCCTGATAAAACTTGCCAGTGGCACGAATGGTGATGGAAACCAGTACGCCAGCCACCACTGCTATTTTCTGCACCCACCCACCTCCACCCCTACCTCCGGCGGAACCTAAAAATCAGGCGCCCAGTGGTTGTGAAAATCATTATGTAAATACAAGTCATTTCTCTTTTCAATCACTTGTTGCAGATTTCTCTCCCATGATTCAGCTTTAGTCAGTCCATTTCCTGTGAACCAATCAGCAAGGTGTCAAGAGCATGGTGGTTATTTGAAAGTCCATTAAGAGTCTTCCAATAAAAAACAGAAAGTGCTGGAAATACTCAGCAGGTCAGGCAGCATCTGAGTCTTCCCATTGTTGTCATGAAAGCTGTTCAGCAATGCTTAGATTCTTGGCACAGACTGAGCATGTGTTTGTTTTTCCACTATTTTAAAATATCATAATGAGTTAATCAAATTGCTTGCTACATGGATGAATAATATCCAAATATATTAACCTCGATAGTTTAATGCTCACCTCAATACCTGAAGGAAGTTCATTAAAGTCTCAGTCCTTTCATCAGTAATTGAAATGAAATTTAAGATTGGAATTGAAATTCCAACACACATTATCAACATGAGTAAGAATCATGACCACTTTGATTTGACTACACAGACTGAATAATAAGTTGTGTAACTAGAAGTTACAAAGGGATATAGACAGACTGGCCTGAAGTTTCCATTCAGTTGCATTGGCTTTTTCAGCAAAATTCACCCAAATCAGCCAAACCAACGCAAAAGATCAAGGACTTTCTAAAGAATTGGTTCAGCGCAAATCGAGGTTATACAATCTTTTGCACTAGTTTAAAAGACATCACGCTAGAAGCAGGCCCTGCCTACAAAACTGGCCATGCCCCAAATTAAACTGTGCCCATTTGCAGGCCTTTGAAGAGGCTTTTAAAATTATGCTTTTTTTAAGATGCAAGGCCACTAATAAACAGTTCTAAAAGCATTTAAATATTTTGAAAATAATTACTAAGAAACTCGCTACTGTACACCAATGAAATTCGTAAATGGTCTGTATAGTATTTTTTAAAGGTATTTTCAGTTATTTAAAATCTGGTTACTTACAGGTGGTGGATTAAACACTGATTAAAATGTTTTTTTTTTGCGATAAACCCATTTCAGCTATATTAATAAAACTGCCCAGGTTCCCACTCTTAAATATATCAAGGAACACTGTTTATGCAAAAATATTACTTTTTATAACCCTGCCCAACTGAGCTGATTCATGGCAGATGGCAATATGCAAACGAGTTTAAGCAGAACCTTTAGCAAAAAAAAAGTCACTTCTGAAAACTGAGCACAATTTGCACCCAGATTACTGATTACACCTAAAGTAGAAGCTCCATCCCCTGAGTTAATGGGAAAAAACTATGACAGGTGGGGTCAAAGTGCAGATTCTGCAAAATGATGCCAGTGCTGAAAGGATTAAATTCTGAGGACAAATTGCATAAACTTCTCTTGAGATTAGAATGTTGAGGGGGTGATCGAATAAAGGTTTTAAAATGATAAAGAGATTGAATAAGGTCGATACATAGAAAGTTGTGGAACTGAAAACAGGAAGACATTATATTGATATTAAAGCTAGGCTATTGATAAGTGAAATTAGGAAGTACTTTTTCACACAAGGGGTGGTGGAAAGCTGGAACTCACTGGGGGAATTGAAATTCTCAAGACTGAGACCAATAGATTTTTGTTTGATAAGGATATTACAGGATATGAAGAAAATGCAAGTAGTTTGAGATGAGGAACAGATTAGCCACATTCTGACTGAATGGTGGAACAATCTGGAGGGGCTGATCACCTTTTGTTACATTTCTATATCATTGTCAAGAGGCCACCTATATTACTTTACACATAATTAACTGGAATGTTATTGCTATCCACAGCCATGAACTCTTCAATAAGCTATTGTAGACTGAGAGGATTTACTATTAACACAAAGTTGCCAACTGATTTCCTTGCATTATAGGCCAGATTTTCTGATTCTGATAAAAATGTGGTCATGCAGGCTTAAGTCTTATGTGCACTCAAATCTTACCTTGGGGGATGGTGGGTGTAGTGCCCAATTTTTAAAATATAAACTCCACCCCTTATTTTGACTTCACTACAGAGGAGCTCTGGACTATCCATTGATAATTTCGCCAACCATATAATAAGACAGCGACCATATCATGTGGCCTGCAGCATATTTCAATGGGGATTGGAAAACTGGCCACTATTTGCCTGTTCCACTTCTAACAACAGAAACATGTGCTGCTTCTCCTGCATTCCAATTAAGGTTTGTAGATTATGTATATAATGATACACTCAGTGATTACCTTGGAATTTAATTAGGCTTCATAGAAAACAAAGAAATCTACTTGCTACAATTCTTTAAATGTTGTAACAGTGGTACAACAAAACAAATACATGACTTGCATTTCTTTCTGAAGGAGAATGGTGTCACTTTATACACTGCCATACTGACAGATACATACAAACTGTTATGTTTTTGTTGAGTTTCTGAAAGAGTTATTACTGGTTAAAATGTTATCAGCTTCCTTTATGAACAGCCAAGGCATCATAAGTTGAATTAGATAAAATCTGGAACAGTAATCAATGAATTAAAAGCAAAGAACAAAATACTGGAAAGGCCAGAAATCTAAAATTAAAACAGAAAATGCTGGAAACACTCCATCCTTGGAGAGAGAAAGAGAAGGCTGATATTTCAGGTCAATGATCTTTCATCAGGAGAGAAGAATTAAATATTGTTCTTCATTCATGGGCGTGGGCATTATTGGCAAGGTTGATATTTGTTGCCTATCTCTAACTGCCCTGAGAAGATGGTGCTGGGTCAACTGAATTACTTACTAGTTCACTGGAGAGGGCACTTAAGAGTCAACTGTGTTGGTGTGGGACTGGATTTACATATAGGCCAGACCTGGTAATGAGAGCAATTTCCTTCTCTGAGGAGATTACCAAACTATTATGGTTTTTATAATTATCCAGCAGCCTCATTGTCTATCTTACTGATGTCAGCATTTTATTTTCAAGTTTTATTTGTAAACTGAGTTCACATTCTCAAACTGCTTTGATTCAATTTGAACTCATTCTCTGGATTATTACTTCAACCCTCCGGATTTGTAGTCCAGTAACATAATTTCTTTATGACCATTCCCTTCTTAAATACAGATATGGTATGGAAGGAAGGTCTTACGAGGAAAGGCTGAGGGACTTGGGGTTGTTTTCGTTAGAGAGAAGGAGGAGGAGAGGTGACTTAATAGAGACATACAAGATAATCAGAGGGTTAGATAGGGTGGATAGTGAGAGTCTTTTTCCTCGGATGAGGATGGCAAACACGAGGGGACATAGCTTTAAGTTGAGGGGTGAAAGATATAGGACAGATGTCAGAGGTAGTTTCTTTACGCAGAGAGTAGTAGGGGCGTGGAACGCCCTGCCTGCAACAGTAGTAGACTCGCCAACTTTAAGGGCATTTAAGTGGTCATTGGATAGACATATGGATGTAAATGGAATAGTGTAGGTCAGATGATCGGCGCAACATCGAGGGCCGAAGGGCCTGTACTGCGCTGTAATATTCTAATTCTAATTCTAATTCTAATAGTGTTAGTATTGTATATTGGAAGAAAGATGGATGCTGTAAAGATAAGGATAATATAGAAAGAAATCTAAAGATGCTAATAGATGTGGGGTTTAAAATGGGCAGTCATGGTGGAGCAAGAATTAATCAAAAAGCTATGGAATAATGTCCAATATACTTAAGAGAATCCCATACAAGGACTGTACAATGCACTGCTTTTGTCCAATTTTCCTTGTTTGAAACATTCAATCCATGGAGGTGGTGCCCAATGAAAATATGGGTAATGGTTTCTATTAAAACATATATAGAGGATTGCCATATGGATGTGCTAAACATCCAGCCATTGATATCACCAAGAGTACTCTGGTGGCATATGTGAAATTGAACTGTGACTATAACATAAGGGTGTTGGCTAACTACTTCCTTATTCTTTAAATAGATTTGTGCAGCTAGAGATAGTAATATTTTTTTTTGAGAATTCACTTCATTCATTATTGACAAAACTTTAACATTGTGTTTGGGTTGTTCGAGGTACAGAGGAGGGATCCTGTTTAAGGATGTAGACTCAACATCCAACACTGTAACTGTATTGCGAGCTACTTGACCCTAATTCCTATCAGGTTTCGACCATGTATTTTTTGTCTGAAGGTCATCCCTCACTAATTCTACCTCTACCTTTTTCTGCTTAAACAAAACTTACTGTGCACAGAATTAACGAGCACCTGTGAAGATGACTTCTCTAAACCTGTTGGCGCTAAAGGTTCTCAGATGCAGCCTTCTTCCCTTCTTTTTAAGTATAAACATGGCATAAGTCGTATACCGTTCACTTTTATGGTTGTCTTACGGCTGGATGCAACTCTATCTCATGTCTTATAACCATCCAGTTATTTGAATAGTTTGCCAAACAGAGATGAAAGTCCCCATGCTTTTCCACAGCATACTCTTACTTCCTATTATTGCCCTCCCAAACGATGCTCTGTTGTAAACAATCATTTTATGTTTGCACTTATTCTACCCCTGCTGTGCTCAAAAGCATGCATTTCAGAAGCTTTTCTTATTAACAGTATTGATGGGAAAGGATTTTTGAGGACACCATTTAAATAAATACTTTCTACATAACAGCTCTGTCTCGACTAAACCCAAAAGCAATGTAAAACATATCAATATTCCTACAAAGGGGACCTAGGTTCAAATTGGTGAAATAGAAAATCAGGACTGATGTTAGGATGTTCTTCTTCACACAGAGTGACTCACATTGGAAGGGCCTTTCAGGTAGGGTACTGGAGATAAAATAAAATGTTAAGAAGAGATCTGATAGAGATGCTCAAATTTATGAGAAGTTTTGCCAAAATTTATGGGGGAAAACTATTTTTAGCAAGTCAGTAATTAGAGAACATAAATTTACAATCATCAAAATAATGAAAGAAGGGGTTAGGAGAAGATTTTTCAAGCAGAGAATTATTAGGATGTGGATCACCCTTCCAAATACAATGGTGGAAGCAGATCCATAATACTGTTTGAATAGGAAGTAGCTAAATAGTTGATAAAGAAAAAATTAAACATAGGGACAGGAGTTGGCTATTTATCCCCTTGAGCCTGTTATGCCATTCAATGAGATCATGACTAATCTGTGACCTAACTCTATAAACCTAACTCTGATGTTCAAGATGGCTCCTGGCTGGAAGCTCCCTAGGAAGCTCCCTTGCTGTTCAACTCTATCCATGGCCATCTGCTCCCATCCCTAACGTTTTCTCCCCCAATCTGCCCTCTTAAACTGTTTAAATTCCCCTGGCTCTTTAAATCAGTTCATTTTAGCCCTATCTAAAAGTTAACAGTTAGTTTAGTGTATTTTACCTGGGCCCACTGCCCTCCCCCAGCCACACCTGCTCTTTGTTTTCTCAATGAAATTGATCCGGATGAAACTGACGAGCACAGCTGCCGATACTTCAATCTCCGATCCTGCTGTCTTCACAGTCCAGAGTGTCTGCAGCCACGGCATGCGGTTAGTCCATTGAGGTGAAAAAGGAGCTGCGGGACCCGAGAGAAGTCCTGTGAAAAGGTGCCCCGAACACCCAAAACATCCACGAACGGCCCCCCCGGCCGCAACTTCAAAGCGCCCGCGGGAGATGGCTCGGAGAGCATCTGCAGCGCACTGTCGGCAATGCTGCATGCCTTTATTTAAACCACTGCAAAAAAAAAAACCCTTAGCAAATGTAATCACCTCTAAGTCTGCCAAATGATGCTTCACCTCCCGAAGGATGTGGATGAGCTTTCCGGACGTCGATGGTGGGCACTGAGGAAATGGCTTATTACCTGCACCAGATTCCACCCCCCCTCCCCCCACTTTACCCCCCTTCCACCTCCCCCACCCCCGTCCCCTTCCCTGCTCCACCCTCTCAGCTCACCCCCTCACAACCCCGTCCCAGCCCGCCCCCCCCCCCGCACCATCTTCACCCCGCACCCCCTTCCCCTGCACCCCCCCCCCACCCCCTCCCTCTACCCCTCCCCCTTGCATCCCCTCATCCCACCGGCACCATCCTACACCTGTGTAGGGGCCCCAACAACCCCACTGCCTTGTGGGCGTCTCGGGAGAGACCAAGGCTAAGGGAGTAAACCCTAACAGAAAATCCGGAGCGGAACCCCGTAGGCGGTCATGTGTCGCCTTTGGCATGTTTCCGGCAGTTCCTGCAGCCATACTGGTGCCAAACGTCGTGTCCTGCACTCCTTTGGACCCCACCAGAAAGGCCGAGAGGGGGGTTTTGACGACTGGGCAACTCTCAACCTCCATAAATTTGCCCAGGCATGCTCCATGGAGAGGTCACTCCATAGTTGCCTCACAGCGACTAAAACAACACGGAATGCAGCAGTTACGGGTTATAAGTCCAGATAAATTGGCGTAGAAACTGGGCGCCACGGGTTGCCTTTGTCGGTGGGAGAGGTCATTGCACCTCACTGGACAGCTACCGCCCGCCTCAAACCGGGCAGCCCCCGGTCAATAAGGTTCTGTCCCGCCACAGTCTGCCTGCTTCAATGGGTGCTTGGAGCTCAGGGTCATTGCCCGAAAGGTGGACTGATACACCGCACCAAACAACATGAAAAAAGGAAAGAAGGTACCAGCCCTTCGCTTTGCAAGCTGGAACGTCAGAACTATGTGTCCTGGCCTGTCGGAAGACCTTACACAAATCAACGATTCTCGGAAGACCGCCATCATTAACAACGAGCTCAGTAGATTCAATGTGGACATTGCAGCACTTCAGGAGACTCGCCTCCCCGCGAGTGGCTCTCTAGCAGAGCAAGACTACACCTTCTTCTGGCAGGGCAGGGATCCTGAAGAACCAAGACAGCATGGAGCGGGCTTCGCCATCAGAAACTCCTTGCTCAGCATGATAGAGCCTCCCTCAAATGGCTCGGAACGCATACTGTCCATCCGACTGCTCACCACCTCTGGTCCAGTACACCTACTCAGCATCTATGCTCCAACACTCTGCTCCGCACCTGAAGCTAAAGACCAGTTCTATGAACAACTCCATAACTTCATTAGCAGCATCCCCAACACCGAACACCTATTCCTGCTGGGGGACTTTAATGCCAGGGTTGGGGCCGACCATGACTCATGGCCCTCCTGCCTTGGGCGCTATGGCGTTGGAAGGATGAATGAGAACGGGCAGAGACTGCTTGAGTTGTGTACCTATCATAACCTCTGCATCACCAACTCGTTCTTTCACACTAAACCCTGTCACCAGGTTTCATGGAGGCACCCAAGATCACGTCGTTGGCACCAGCTAGACCTCATTGTCACAAGGCGAGCCGCCTTAAACAGTGTTCAAATCACACGCAGCTTCCACAGTGCGGACTGCGACACCGACCACTCCCTGGTGTGCAGCAAGGTTAGACTCAGACCAAAGAAGTTGCATCATTCCAAGCAGAAGGGCCACCCGCGCATCAACACGAGCAGAATTTCTCACCCACAGCTGTTACAAAAATTTCTAAATTCACTTGTAACAGCCCTTCAAAACACTCCCACAGGGGATGCTGAGACCAAGTGGGCCCACATCAGAGACGCCATCTATGAGTCAGCTTTGACCACCTACGGCAAAAGTGCGAAGAGAAATGCAGACTGGTTTCAATCTCATAATGAAGAGCTGGAACCTGTCAGAGCCGCTCAGCGCATTGCACTTTTGAACTACAAGAAAGCCCCCAGCGATTTAACATCCGCAGCACTTAAAGCAGCCAGAAGTACTGCACAAAGAACAGCTAGGCGTTGCGCAAACGACTACTGGCAACACCTATGCAGTCATATTCAGCTGGCCTCAGACACCGGAAACATCAGAGGAATGTATGATGGCATGAAGAGAGCTCTTGGGCCAACCATCAAGAAGATCACCCCCCTCAAATCTAAATCGGGGGACATAATCACTGACCAACGCAAACAGATGGACCGCTGGGTTGAGCACTACCTAGAACTGTACTCCAAGGAGAATGCTGTCACTGAGACTGCCCTCAATGCAGCCCAGCCTCTACCAGTCATGGATGAGCTGGACATACAGCCAACCAAATCGGAACTCAGTGATGCCATTGATTCCCTAGCCAGCGGAAAAGCCCCTGGGAAGGACAGCATTACCCCTGAAATAATCAAGAGTGCCAAGTCTGCTATACTCTCAGCACTACATGAACTGCTATGCCTGTGCTGGGACGAGGGAGCAGTACCCCAGGACATGCGCGATGCCAACATCATCACCCTCTATAAAAACAAAGGTGACCGCGGTGACTGCAACAACTACCGTGGAATCTCCCTGCTCAGCATAGTGGGGAAAGTCTTTGCTCGAGTCGCTCTGAACAGGCTCCAGAAGCTGGCCGAGCGCGTCTACCCTGAGGCACAGTGTGGCTTTCGTGCAGAGAGATCGACTATTGACATGCTGTTCTCCCTTCGTCAGATACAGGAGAAATGCCGTGAACAACAGATGCCCCTCTACATTGCTTTCATTGATCTCACCAAAGCCTTTGACCTCGTCAGCAGACGTGGTCTCTTCAGACTACTAGAAAAGATCGGATGTCCACCAAAGCTACTAAGTATCATCACCTCATTCCATGACAATATGAAAGGCACAATTCAACATGGTGGCTCCTCATCAGAGCCCTTTCCTATCCTGAGTGGTGTGAAACAGGGCTGTGTTCTCGCACCCACACTTTTTGGGATTTTCTTCTCCCTGCTGCTTTCACATGCGTTCAAATCCTCTGAAGAAGGAATTTTCCTCCACACAAGATCAGGGGGCAGGTTGTTCAACCTCGCCCGTCTAAGAGCGAAGTCCAAAGTACGGAAAGTCCTCATCAGAGAACTCCTCTTTGCTGACGATGCTGCTTTAACATCTCACACTGAAGAATGCCTGCAGAGTCTCATCGACAGGTTTGCGTCTGCCTGCAATGAATTTGGCCTAACCATCAGCCTCAAGAAAACGAACATCATGGGGCAGGATGTCAGAAATGCTCCATCCATCAATATTGGCGACCACGCTCTGGAAGTGGTTCAAGAGTTCACCTACCTAGGCTCAACTATCACCAGTAACCTGTCTCTAGATGCAGAAATCAACAAGCGCATGGGTAAGGCTTCCACTGCTATGTCCAGACTGGCCAAGAGAGTGTGGGAAAATGGCGCACTGACACGGAACACAAAAGTCCGAGTGTATCAGGCCTGTGTCCTCAGTACCTTGCTCTACGGCAGCGAGGCCTGGACAATGTATGCCAGCCAAGAGCGACGTCTCAATTCATTCCATCTTCGCTGCCTTCGGAGAATACTTGGCATCAGGTGGCAGGACAATATCTCCAACACAGAAGTCCTTGAAGCGGCCAACACCCCCAGCTTATACACACTACTGAGTCAGCGGCGCTTGAGATGGCTTGGCCATGTGAGCCGCATGGAAGATGGCAGGATCCCCAAAGACACATTGTACAGCGAGCTCGCCACTGGTATCAGACCCACCGGCCGTCCATGTCTCCGTTATAAAGACGTCTGCAAACGCGACATGAAATCGTGTGACATTGATCACAAGTCGTGGGAGTCAGTTGCCAGCATTCGCCAGAGCTGGCGGGCAGCCATAAAGACAGGGCTAAATTGTGGCGAGTCGAAGAGACTTAGTAGTTGGCAGGAAAAAAGACAGAGGCGCAAGGGGAGAGCCAACTGTGCAACAGCCCCAACAAACAAATTTCTCTGCAGCACCTGTGGAAGAGCCTGTCACTCCAGAATTGGCCTTTATAGCCACTCCAGGCGCTGCTTCACAAACCACTGACCACCTCCAGGCGCGTATCCATTGTCTCTCGAGATAAGGAGGCCCAAAAAAAAGAAAACTCTATAAACTGCATTTGCACCACATCCCTTAATATCTTTGGTTAAAAAACATCTTTCAATCTCGGACTTAAAATTAACATTTGATCTAGCATCAATTGCCATTTGTGGAAGAGAGTTCCAAACTTCTACCACACTTTTGTGTGTAGAACTGTTTCCTAATTTCACTCCTAAAAGGTCTGGCTCTAATTTTTAGACTATGCTCTCTAGTCCTAGAATCCCCAACCAGCAGAAATAGTTATTTTCTTCTACCCTCTCTGTTTGCCTTAGTATCTTGAAAACATCGCTGAAATCACCCTTTAATGTTCTAAATTCCATAGAATGTAGCCCTAGTTTAGGTAATATCACCACATAATTTAGCCTTTGGAATCCAGGTATTATTCTGGTAAATCTATGGTGCACTCCTTCCAAGGCTAATGGGCTGAATTTTGCCGGCCCCTTGATGTCACGCATCGCAGTGCGGGGGCCGAAAAATTCTGTGGGGAGAGGCTCGCCCCAACCCGCAATGTCAAGAAGTGCCTGCCGCAAAATTAATGGCAATGGGGAGACCTCAGTGCGCTCCCCCCCCCCTCCACCCCCGCCATTCAGCTACGGCACCCCAATTACCATATGTAAAACGGTACTTACCTCTGCAGATTATGCAGCCCGCCACCTCTCCTGCACTCTTCTGGATTTTACGTTGAACGGGCGGCCTTCACGTGCTGTCCCATTCACAATCAGAAAAGCTGGCGGGTCATCAGAGGCAGAAGGTTCTGCTACGGAAGGTAAGTTCTGATATTCAAGGGTTTCACTCTGTATTCTGGAAGGGAGGAGAGAGTGGGGGATATTCAGGGATCTCACTCTGCATTCTGGAAGGGAGGTGGGAGTGGGGGATATTCAGGGATCTCACTCTGCATTCTGGAAGAGAGGAGGGAGTGGGGGATATTCAGGGATCTCACTCTGCATTCTGGAAGGGAGGAGGGAGTGGGGGATATTCAGGGATCTCACTCTGCATTCTGGAAGGGAGGAAGGAGGGGGGGATATTCAGGGATCTCACTCTGCATTCTGGAAGGGAGGAGGGAGGGGGGATATTCAGGGATCTCACTCTGCATTCTGGAAGGGAGGAGGGAGGGGGGGATATTCAGGGATCTCACTCTGCATTCTGTAAGGGAGGAGGGAGTGGGGGATATTCAGGGATCTCACTCTGCATTCTGGAAGGGAAGAGGGAGGGGGGGATATACAGGGATCTCACTCTGCATTCTGGAAGGGGGGGATATTCAGGGGTCTCACTCTGCATTCTGGAAGGGAAGAGGGAGGGGGGGATATACAGGGATCTCACTCTGCATTCTGGAAGGGGGGGATATTCAGGGGTCTCACTCTGCATTCTGGAAGGGAGACACTGTGATTCCACCCTCTGTAATGGTTGGCAGCTCTGTGCCATTGATTGCCTTTGTCATTGACGGAGCAATGGCGCTCAAGTCACCCTGTATGTGGGGAGTGTGCCAGAGATGGTAGGCGTGTGAAACTTATATGTCTTATCGGCCAATCTATGCAGCTTGTACGATCTTTATGTGGTCATGCGGTGCTACTCTTAGTGGGAGTTAAGACAGGCAATGCTATGCTATGCCACATAGCTGCTGCATGAAAGCACCTGATGTACCACTCAACAGCAGCCTCTGCCCTGTCAGGAACCTTTGAAGATTTGAACTGCAATTTGAAGATGGGGATGGTTCACCCTATATTCATTAATGCACTTCTTGAGAAGATCCGTATGTGCCGCAGACGAAAGCAACAGGCAGTTGAAGCCCACATGGAGGCCCACGGTCATGAGCAGCAGCAGCCCCCAAGGAGCACTTGCCACTATAAAACGCCACACATCTACAGGTTCTGCCTGACATACCTGCAGATGTCAGAGCGCCAGTATCAGAGGCAACTGCGGATGTCGAGAGAGGCAGTGACACATCTCTGTGCCCGATGACTTGATGACTCTATGACCTGCAGCCCAGGGGCTTCGGGGGACATCCTATGCCTGTGGCCCTCAAAGTGACAGTGGCTCTCAATTTTTATGCCTCTGCATGATTTTAGGGGCTAACCAGAGATCTTTGTGGGGTCACACTGTCAGCAGTGCACCACTACATCAGGGAGGTCATCGATGCCCTGTTCCAGAGGGCAAGTGACTATATCCACTTCACGATGGACACTAAAAGCCAAACCCAGAGGGCCACCGGTTTCGGCTCCATTGCGGATTCACAAAGGTGCAAGGGGTCATAGATTGCACACATGTGGCCATCAAGGCTCCTGCCGGGTGACCAGCTGAATACATAAACCATAAGGGCTTCCAGTCAATCAATGTGCAGCTATTATGTGATCACTGTAAACGATTCATGCAAATCTGTGCCTGCTTTGCAGGCAGCTGCTATGATGCTGTCATCCTACGCCAGTCGCAGTTGCTGTTGCTATTCACTGAAATGGCTCAGATAGAAGGGTAGCTTCTTGGAGACAAGGGCTACCCCTTACATACATGGCTCCTGACACCAGTGAGACACCCCAGCACTGTTGCAGAAGAGAGATACGCCAGCCACGGAGCTACAAGAGCAACCATTGAGCAGGCAATCGTCGTGCTGAAAATGCAATTCCGCTGCCTAGATAGATCGGGTGGTACCCTGCAGTACGAGCCGGAAAGGGTAGCTCACATCGTTGCTGTCTGCCGTACTCTGCACAACTACACACTCAATATGGGGGAAGCTTTGCAGGATGAGGAGAGACATGAGCAGGACTCATCCTCGGACAACGAGGACGCTGGGAACTTACAGCAGGGAAGGCACATGGGAGGACAGAGAGCACCCAGGCACCGCTTGCAGGGTGAGCAGCGAGCTAAGGATGCACGGCAGCACCTCACTGATTAAAGGTTCTCCACACCATAGGAACCACCATGGGCTCTGCACACCACACAGCACCCTTGTTCATCTGTTGTGCAGCAGTCCGCATCTGCAACACCTTTGTGTCCACCATTACTAGCAGCAGAATACTGAGCCATTGTCCATATTACTGCATCTGTGGGGTCGCACATAAGTGATACTGGCATGGCAATGATGTTATTCCATACATTGGTCGTTCTGAAAGGCCAATGATGTAATGGGAGGAGCCACGATCGGTGCATGCTGGCCCACTTCATTCACACTGTAAATGCAACGCACATGTTCGCGAAGATGATTTTGCTTTTGGCCTTTCTACAGTGTTGTGTCACCTATGCAGTCCCATTTGTGTCACGATGCTTTTTGGAAATGCTGACGGATACTCCTACACCGTGATCGTTCATCCCCTTCTGGCATTCGACCCTTTGACACCAGATGGCCCCACGGCTACACACCTCCTCTGCCATCTAAAGCCAGGCTGCCTTGGTCAGACAGGAGGGCCTCTTCTTACCATCGCTGGTGAAAAGGACTTCCTACCTTTACTGCACAGCCTGGAGAAGAGTGAGCAGGAAGGCTTCGCTGAACTGTGGGGCCACCCTAGAATACCCCTCTGCCATCCTCGACTTTTGGGTGTGGTCCTTTAAATGCAAAGTTGACTCCACATTGTAACTGCTCTAACATCTGGCTGCAAGGTTTGTCTTGCATATGTTTTAAAACCAATGCAGGACTAGTGAAGAAATCTGTGCTGTTGTCATGGTTTTTCAACTATTACACATCGACACATGTTCACGAACACTTTGCTTCTGCAGCAGCTGATCATAGTTATTGGTGTAATATTTCTCGTTCGCAATGCAGTTAGAATATGAACATATTCTCCTGTTTTCTTACAAAGATCGTTCAATTGCAGTTACATGTCTTTTCACATAACAGTTAGCAGAGAAATGAATACAGATTCTAAATGCATATTAGTCTGTGGCTTTTCACAGTCAGATGATTAGAAGCCCATAGTATGTAAATATTCTTCAATTATGGTTTTATTTCTGTTCTGTATTTGCCTTTTATGGTACATTTAATTCTCCTGTCCTGGAATGTGCAAAATTAAGATTATTCACCCAGGTACAGCACGCCTACAAGAAGGAATGTTACACTTGAGTGGAAGAAGAGGATCACAACCTCACAGGACATTGGGACACAGCAGGGTAAGTATGTGGCAGAAAAGCAGAAAGTGCTGGGGAAGCTCAGCAGATCAGGCAGCATCTGTGGAGAAAGAAGCAGAGTTAACTTTCAGATCTGTGAACTTGGTCAAGTTAACCCTCCTTCTCTCACCACAGATGCTGCCTGTTGAGTTTCTGCAGCACTTTCTGCTTTGCTGCCAGATTGATAGCAGCCCCACTCTTCAACAGTGAGGTAAGTATTCTTTAACAGCTGTCAGGAAGCAGGCGCTGGGGTGCTTAAAATAGGGCCCCAGCACCTGCTCCACAGCTGTCAAATGGTTCCTCACTGTGCCGGATGTCCCGCCTTTCCCCGCATAATATGGGGAGGAGGGGCGGCTTGGCACAGTGATGCTAATGAGCCCCTGCATGTAATATCTTGGAGGCTCGGCGGTGGCCGTTGAATGTGGGCACGCTGCTGAGTTCAAAGGGCACCCCGCAGAGTGCAGTGCTTGAATATAATTCAGCCCAACATATCCTTCCTAGGGTGTGGTGCCCTAAACTCTTTCAGTACTCTAGGTGTGGTCGAACCTGAGCTTTGAATATCTATAGCATAACTTCTACCCCCTTGTATTCTTGTCTTCTGGATAAAAATGCTAGCATTCCATTTGTCTTTTTGATAATTTTCTGTACCTGTTCATGACATTTTAATGATGTCCCTTTGGGCCTTCACTGTTTCTAGCTTGTCACAATTGTTATGAAGGTTCTCCATTCTTAAAATGTTTTGAGGACTTGTGTTAAAGATTATGGAAATTGGTTAATTTGGAAAACTGAAAAGCATCCATGGATGTGTTTTTTTTTAACAAGGGTCACTGGGAGGACACATGAGGTTTTGTTTCAAAACAAACCTTTACGTGATGTCACATTCCTGCAGCTAAATAAACAACAGATACCTTGGTGACTCAGGAGAGTTGTTTATGGAGAAGTGACATGTCAAGATTAATGATGGTCAAGAGTGTGTTTTGCTTTTGGGATATTGTTTTGGTTCAGTTGGGATGTGGACTGTTTTGAAGGCAGTTCGAGGTCAGCCTGCCAAGAGACAAGCACCCAGCTCACCTCTTTCCTCCTGTCTCTGAGAAATCCTGTGCATCCAGAGTGATAACTGAAACCCCTGATGCCGCAGTTCTCCTGGAAAGCCTAACAGACTAATTCTCGACACCTCCAGAACAAACTGCTTCTGAAAAGATCCCAGTGACCCATCTCCATGTATCTGGATGCCAGACCAAAGGGACAACTGATATCCTTCCATATTTTTTTTTCCTTCAAGTATTAACAAATATTTGGCCAAAGTATTTTTTTTGTCTTTTTGTAAAGTGTGTGTATGTGTAATTGTGTGTGTTGGGTCTAGAAGGGAATATATATATATATATTTACATTCATATTTCAAACTGTGTGTTAGTGCTTTGCATCTTTGCTGTATAAGTCTTGTTTGATAATAAACTGATAGTTTTGGTGTTTATTAAAGAAACCTGTTGGTGTATGTTATTCTAAAATAAAAAAAATAGTGTACATGATTGGCCGTATCGGTAACTGGGTAAGCATTTAAATATATGTTGTGACCTGTGGAGAAGTGGAACTAGAGAAAGACAGTGCAGTCCTCCATCCTCGGTCATAACACCATTTGAAAGTTACTCTGTACAATCATTTTTAGATCCAAAGTGCATGACCTCACGTTCGTCTACATTGAAATCCATTTGCCACAGTTTTGCCTATTCATTTAATCCATTCATATCTATTTGTAATTGTATGCTTCCATCTACACTGCTTATAGTGTCATCTATCTTTGTGTCAACAGCAAGCTTGGATATGTAATAATTTGCCTTCAATTCCATTGGTTTCAAATTTAGCTACCAGTCTCTAATGCTAGACTTTATCAAATGCCCTCCTGATGTCCATATAAATAACATCCATAAAAGAATAGAAACAAAGGGAAATAGAAACAGATTGATCTTTCGGAGAGCTGGCTCAGGTGTAATGGGTTGCCTCTGTGCTGTAAAATTCTATAATTCTAAAAGCTCTGGAATGATTTTTTAAAAATAGTTGGATGTTTGATTTTCCTGAATCAATGAGCTGGGGCAGAATGTGATTATCATATGTATCCAGTTTGTGATTTTTGACACCAAATGTGAGATGGGGGTGGGGGGACAGAAACAATCATGGAAAAGAGGTGGGACATACCAAATTCCTCTTTCACTTTGGTCAATGGGACAAATTAGATGACTTGTATCACATCCATGTGACACTACAAGAGACCATTTACTGTTCTTTTTTTTCTAACCAGTTGTCTGCTAGCGAAGCTGGTAAAATTAGTGCCCATATATGTAACCAACTGGGCTACATCACTGTGGACATTGGCATGCATTACCTTCTGTAATTCTCTGAATATGAGATAGTCTTACTTTGATCTCGTTAATTGAATGCTGCTTAGCCTTTTGTGTTGATCCAGGACCAGATGACACATCTGTCAAAAGAGCTAGGCTCATTGCTTTGGCCTTCCACAGCGACATCCTTAAGATTATTCACCTCAGCTTTATTCTCCTCTCCCATGATGATTTTGGGGCATCTGTTCCTCTCCAGCACTGTTGACAATCTTGGCTACAGAATCTGTCCTTGCCTGGAAGTAATTACAGCTGTCACTAGAAAAGAGCTGCCCGGAGAAGCCAAATCTTAATATTGATAAATAACCACTGAAGAAGTACAGGTAAATAATTTTAAATGTGGTCTTATGACACAATGGCCACAATATTGCTTTATGTGACGCCTAGAAGAACTCATTTTTACCGCTTATGTAAGCACCAAGAATACTGGAATGCCTTTGATCTAACAAATATGCAAAATAACTCAACTATGTAGAATTAATGTGCATATTCAGTCACAATAATTAGTCAAATCCCACCTGCTGATGACGCAAGTGAGATTACACTGACCTGCGCAGTTCCTATAGATTCCACACTTTACCACGAGAAACACCATAATGAGCTTTTGTGAAGCAGATAGGGTGTTGGTGAGTGGTTTAGTAATGCAATAAGTGTCAGTAACACTTATTGGCCCAAATGCCATCAGCCTGCAATCTCAGCTGTAACACCAGGATTGTACATACCAATGCAACCGGTGCCCAGTGCTGACTCCACCAGAGCATGCAGATATGTCATCTTTGGGGATCAGGTCTCCTCCCATTATAGATAGTTCCCACCCTCTTTGTGTCTTTTCCTCACAAGGGGTGGACAGAAGCTTCATTCCTTATAAGGTTGACTGGGAATCTCAGTATAGGCAGGGACTTGGCATATCCAACTCCTGGCATATTGCCATATCATTCTGCCAGGAATCCATCAGAGTGGCCTCATTTTTCTGTTGTCTAGAATTAAGTTCATCCAAGCTCAAATGTCTGCACATCTGATCCTATTGTTTGATAGGCAATTCATGATTTGGCCATGAATAAATCAATAAGTTTCTTCAAGATACTTTGTTAACTGATTGCTCTTGAATACTAAAGACAACTCAGCCATGAAGAATCCTTTTTTACATTGTTCCTGAATTCCCTTTATGTTTCTTCTTGTTTCTTTCTTTTGTACAACATTAGTTTAGTTTAGAGATACAGCACTGAAACAGGCCCTTCGGCCCACCGAGTCTGTGCCGACCATCAACCACCCATTTATACTAATCCTACACTAATCCCATATTCCTACCACATCCCCGCCTGTCCTTATATTTCCCTACCACCTACCTATACTAGGGGCAATTGCTAATGGCCAATTTACCTATCAACCTGCAAGTCTTTAGCATGTGGGAGGAAACCAGAGCACCTGGAGGAAACCCACGCAGACACAAGGAGAACTTGCAAACTCCACACAGGCAGTACCCAGAATTGAACCCGGGTCACTGGAGCTGTGAGGCTGCGGTGCTAACCACTGCGCCACTGTGTCTCTTAAGATTTATTGCTATTATATTTAAGGCTCATTTTACAAAGCAACTCTATCTTTTTTCTTACAAGAACTTACGATTGGAAGTTTGTGTTCATATTTGGGAAGCACATATCCGATGATACAAAATCACAAACTTATGAAAATAGAATGTCATAATCAAATCTAGTGTATTAGAAATTAATATTGAGTGAGTGCTAAATGACATGGACTATTGTCAGAATGAAGCATGTTCATGTTTAGCTGAACACAATGCTCTATGGGCTAGAATTTCCTTATCTTTTATGTCAGTTTTTGGCATTACATGGCCAGTGGCATTGGTCAGCACCATTTTGAAAGAGGAGCGAGGAAAGACCATATAAATTATATGGTACTATTTAAAGGGGATACATGAACAGAGAAACCTGTGGGAGTGTGCACATAAATCTTTGAATGTGGCAGGATAAGCGGAGAAGTCTGCTAAATAATCATATGGATCCTTGGTGTTAAAAATATAGGCATTGAGTACAAAAGCAAGGAAGTTATGCTGTATATTTATAAATCATTGGTTAGGCCTCAGCTGGAGGATTGCGTCCAGTTCCAGGCACCACAGTTTGCGAAGGGTGTCAAGGCCTTAGCAAGAGTGTAGCTGTTATGCTAGACCCCCACCTGCCAAGAATGAGGCATATTAATTTTGTCAAATGAAGTGAAGAAAGGACTTGTTTAAAAAATCACCAGTCCCTTGGCTGGAAAAACATTTGCATATTAACAGACAGTGCTTGTGGAGACAAGGGGGTTACGTCCCTTATCCAATTTAACCCACAATGGACTTTGAGCACCAGGTATTGTGTGTAAGAAGAGACATTCCAGGGTCGGTTAAGATCAGAGAATCCACAAACAGATGTGGTCAGACCAGCTGGTCAAGTAACTAGCCTGATAGGCAACCTGGTTTTTCTGAATTGTACCGTTTGAACTCAGAGACTGCAGAATGGTCCGGGACTGAAACGGGGCTGGCTCTCCATCTCTTTCTCACGGAACTCCAAATCCACTGAAGACACATGAACCCCAAGAGAGAGAAGTCTCCTACACTGAACAAGGTTTAAGAAGAATACTGGGCCCCAACGAAAAGCAAGATCTACCTATAATCAAGGAATCTACAGGGAGCTTGAAGAACCGTAACAAAAACCCTCTTCAGAGATTGCCTCAAACTTTTCCACTTTATTTTTCTTCTGCTCTTTTCTGTCTTTATCTGCATGTGTATCACGTATGCATGCTAGCGTGGGCGCGTCACATATCCATAGGTGTTAACCGAATTAGAGTTTAAGTTTAATGAAGTTCAACCTTTTTTCTTTAAACTTAAGGAAACCTATTTGGCTAGTTTTTTTTGCCTTATAATTGGAAGTTAGTGAATAAGGATTTACCAAGGGGAGCTAAGAACATGGTGTGTTTAAAATTAAACCCTGTTACGGTAAGACCAGGTGAAGGATGAGCGGGAACTCTAGACATCTTTCTCATCTAGTCGTAACAGTATCCTGCTAAAAAAACAAATGCTTTAATTGCCAAAAAGACAAACCACTTTGGAAAGATGTGCCAAAGCAAGACCTCCTCTCTCAAATTTATAACAAAAAGCCTTCACACACAGAGTGGTGAATGAAGTAGAACAACTTCCAATGGAAGATAAACCAGGAGACTTCCTAGGGGAAATTAATTACCCCAATCCAGGATTTTGGATGGCAGACATCTATGTTAATGGACAGAATACTAATTTCAAATTGGACACAGGTGCAAGTGTCACAGTTCTGTCAGACTAAGAAACATGGTTGACGAGACATTGCTTACAACCAGCAGACACACAGTTGTATGGTCCAGGAGGGATCCAACTGAAGGTGAAGGGTAAGCTTCAAGCCATTCTCCAATATAAATGAAGACAGATTATGGAAACCCTATACATTTTGAAAAACCAAGAACCTTCCCTGTTAAGCAGAGAAGCATGCTTAAACCTACATCTACTCAAAAAGGTGGATGAAGTCAAACAACCAGAGTCAAACAGCTGCTTTCAAGTAGACTATCCCAAACTGTTTTCGGGTCAAGGAAGGCTGAAGACAGAGTATAGAATTGCCCTAAAAGAAGATCTTCCAACCACATTAATTAACTATTGATCTACTATGTTGTTGTGTGAACTATTGCCTCTGAGCTGTGGATGGGGAGGAAGATAAAAATCCAACTTCCCATTTTGCCTTGAAAACTTCTTCCAGGGCTAGATGTCAAAGACTACTGAAAAGTCCAAGATAGAGACAAGTACTACAGGAATCAACAAGCTCACAATTACAATAAAAGAATTCGTATCAGAAAATTATCTCAACTAAAGGAAGGTATGGATATGAGACCTAGACCAAAAAGATAAAAATTATCAGAGATTGTATTTAGTATGTATGGCAGGGAGTATAATACATCGAAATAGGAGAAACATTATCTCTATTCCACAGAAGCAACAGTCAACCATTTATCTGGATAAATCAGATGATGATCAGGAAACCCAGAGACAACAGCATTATGCAAACATTGGTCAAGGCCATCCAAGTCATACAAAAAGACTTTCAAGCAAGACTATCGATCGTCTGAACCCATAAGAACACGATCAGGGAGATTTGTGAAGCCCCCTATAGGCTGAATCTGTGATGGACAGAGACTTGGGGGGAAATGGGGTAATATGTAAAGTCAAAATGAATGAATGTATGTATATCAAAAATAGTTAGGGACAAAGACTTGGGGAGATGTAGTATAAGGGCCAGAAAAGGATAATGTTTGAGACAGTGAGAGTAAACCCCTCCCACTGGAATGGTGGTGATGTAATAGTTACATGAGTATTCGACTGCAAAGAAGCTAGAAGCAGCCAGAGGTGTGATGGCTAGACAGGCTTGTGGACAGTGTAAATAATTATGGCCGGAACTTTTTGTTGGGCGGGAGACCCCATCCAGTAGCCGAAATGTCAGTGGCGAGCATGCCTCCACCGGGCCTGGGGAGCCAGGCAGGACTTTTTGCTCCTCAGGCCTTTAATTGATCTTGGATGGGACTTCTACCTCATTGATGCAGGAAGTCCCGCCTAATGGAGCTGCTGGCTAATCAGCAGGCCAGCAGCTCTTAGTCCCACCAGCGCCACTGGCAGTTGTGGCCACTGCTCGGACTACACCCAATCATTGCAACAATTCCAATCCAAGAAGTCTTTGCTACAAGATTGAATCTGTCTTGACAGATTGCATTTTCTGGAATTCGCAGTAAAGTTTAGACTGAAAGACTGTCGGTTTTAAAATCCAAGTGGACCCATTGCTATACTCCTTGTTTAAAGAACTGTGTGGTGCCTGCTGCAGCTGATTTGCTTTGAATGCCTATCTATTGAAGGACTGTTTTATCAAATCCACGTGGAGACTTCAAGTGCCATTTGATTATTTTTACACTAGGATACCTCACCCATCAGGAATGTAACCCACAAAGATTAACAACCCAGTTATTTATTTATTCTGAAGAAACAGCTTTTTTTTTAAAAAACACCACTTTTAAAACCAGTTAACTGTTGAGTTTTGAGTATATGTGTGAATGGGGGAGTTAGGTTAAATTAAGAAGTTATAAAGTCTTTAGACATAGCTTTATCTTAATAGTGTTTAAGATTTAGTTTTAATAGATAGTTAATTTGTTGTTGTCTAAAGATACCTGGGGTTTGGTCTGTTTTATTCTGGGGTTTACTAGAGTGATTAATTTGGCTGTTTTCCGGTTGGGTGGGACAACTTTAATAATATGCTGTGGCCTGTGACGTGATGGGACTGAATTGATATTGCTCCCGCCTTGCTTGCAACACAGTGTATAGATAAGGAACTGAAACTGTTCCACAATTGTCGCAATGTGTTTTTATGTGAACAGGGATGCATGAAGTGGAATCACAAATGGTAGTACCCTGTTCTTCTAAGAGACAAGATTCTGGCAGAAATTCATACTGAACACATGGGTATAGTTAGCGTGAAATCCATAGCCGAAGGTTTTGTTTATTAGTCCGGTCGAGATGGTGATCTAGAATCATTGGTTAGTAAATGTACCATTTGTGAAAACTGTAGGAATAAACTGCCAAAGTTTCCTTTGTAAACATGGTCATGGGCAACTGTCCATTTCAAAGACCACTTGTAGACTTTTACAAAAAGAAAATTGACAATTTCTTGGTGCTTATTGAAACTCTAAATGGACCGAAGTAAAACATATAGGTCAAACCACCAATGCTGAAAGGACAATAGACGAGTTATGGTCCATTTTTGCTTGTTCTCGTTTACCGGAGCAGTATGTCTCAGATAGCAGCAACTTTGTTCTGCTCTGTTTCAGAATTTCATAAAGAAAAATAGTATCAAACATACCCTCACTCCTCCATATCATCTGGTGTCAAATGGAGCAGCAGAATGATCTGTGAGAATAGTCAAGAAAGCACTCAAGGAACAAATGCTGCATGGATCTTCAAGTTTCAGTGGGAAAGAGAGATTAGCTAATTTTCTGCTGAAGTATAGAACAACTCCACATTCAACTATGGGGTATACACCTGCTGGGCTCTTAATGAAGTGAAGATTAAGAACACATTTGAGTTCAGTTCTACCAAATCTGACTGCTAAAGTTGAACAAAAACAGTTCAGGTAGAAATGTCAATATGACACAAACAAAAGAGCATGTAATTTCAGGAGAAATTAACATGTTAGTGTTCTGAACCTCCCTCACAAGTCACACAAGTGGGATCCGTGAAATGTCGTGGAGGTTTGTGGTATTAAGAGATACTTATTTGAAATTGGTGGAAAAGTGAGATGTGTTCACATTAGATTACATGATTCTGGGGAGGGATGATCCAAAACATGAACATGACCTACTTGATAGCAAGCTTTTGCCAGAGCGTGAACCAGTTCATACTTCGGTGTCTGAAGTACCAGTTTTAGAAAAAGAAACAAGGGGCTGAATTTTATCAGCGCGCCGAGCTCCGCGGCAGCCGCTGTGAGGTCAGTGTCCTTGTGACACGGAAGTGCCGCCGAAGAGCCCCTGCGATATTTTGCACGTGGGCTCATTTAAATGGAGGGGGTGGAGCGGCTGCCCTCGATGACGCAGAGGGGGCGGCCATCGCGTCCCCGGCAATGGTGTCCAGTGCCACTGCGCTGGCACCAGCGCCATTTTTAAAGGGCTTCAAGCTCTTAGATGAAATTGTAATATTTAAAGGAGAATTTCTGCACATTTGTTAATAAAATTTTATTGAAACCTGGAGGCCTTTTCAATCAACCCCCCCCCACCCTTCAACCCCTTTCCACCATCCACAATAAGAAGTGTTTTCCCCGCTCCCCCACACCTCTCGCCTTGATAATTTTACTCCACCCCCCTCCCCACCAGTGTCTCGCCTCAAAACTCCAACGCATTTCCGAAGGCGTGCGAGTTGCGGCCGGTTGGCCGTTAAATTGGCATGGGACAGCTGACTGCAGCAGCTAAATTCATCTGCATTTTAATTTATCTAATTTCAACATTTTAATGAAGGCCCCACCGCCAGGGGTAGGGTGGCTGCACCAAGGCCTCAATGCCGCGGCTAACATCTGGCGGGGCCTTCTCGGCATCGTGGGTCATGGCAGGCCGCTCTCGCTAGCATTTTACAGGCCTCCCCACCACGACCCACAGCACCAAAGGGCTGGTAAAATTCAGCCCAAGATCTCCTGTGAGTCCTGAATTGAAAGCAGACAGTCCAAAGCCTGACTGTACACCAAAACTTGGGAGAAAATCAAGACTACTTCATAACCCAGTTGTTAGACTTGATTTATAGATATAATTTAAAGAAAAAGAGTCAGTTGTTATTTAACCAAGTGTGCATGTTCTCAAAGGTCTGTTTATTTTTGAAGTTGTATAGGTTGTGTATCTGTAAATAGTTTATTAAACGTAATGGAAGCAGTGTAATGTATTCCTATGTCCATGTGCATGATAATGTCAGTAAACGTGATCTGGCGACCTTGCTTTACTAGTTCCTCCAAATATTTAAGTCAAGCCAACTTACTTTCACTTAACAAGCCATCTCCAAGCTTGTGGCCTCGACAGCTTGTGTTCGGTCCCTAAAATGGAATTATTTGTTTGCATTAACTTTCATAGATTAATTGACCTTAGCATACTGCTTCTCAAGCATTCAGTCTAACGACTAAAGATGCATTTAAGGCAATTCTTCAGACATTTTTCACTGGCTGCATATACGCTTGTTGCTACTCAAATCTTCTTTAGAAAGCTAAATTTCTGAGATATTGGTTTGATGTTCCAACAAGGGCAGGTGTCTCCTGCTCTTCCAGCCAATGGTAGCCTAGCAGTTCTGGGTTGCACTAGTAACATAGAGGAGTGAGTTCAATTCCAACCAGGGTAAGAGGTGAAATTAAATTCAGTAAGTCTGATAAAAGTTTTGGCTAGCAGTAGAAAATGTCAAAGAAAGCTACCATATTGTGATATGAATTAAATTGGTTCATTGATGTCCTTCAGCGGATGGAAACTGCCACCTCCATGGGCCTAAATGTGACCCTAGGGCCGGAATTTTACACCGCCCCAGTGGGTCAGATGGTGGCGTGGGGGTGGCGTAAAATTGAGCGGCAGGCTCCGGGAGGCCTACCCGCCCCAATTCCACCTCCGAACAAGTTTACGGAGGTCAGGCGGGGTGGGGGGGGGGGGGGGTGGAATGGCCTGCCCATCCGAGGCCAATCAAGACCCTTAAGTGGCCACTTAACGGCCACTTAGGGCCCTCGCCCACTTTCATAGGTATTTTACCCGTGGCAAACGGGTGTGTCACCCACTGTAAAATTCTGGCCTAGTTTGACATTATGGGCTGAATTTTACTCGCCCTCCAACGTCGGGGGTTGTGGCAGGGGTGCCCGTAAAATCCTTCCGCGAGAGGCTGCCATGACCCCCGACACCAAGAAGGCCTAGCTGCAGGGTGCCCAACTGAAGGCCGTCCCTGCCTCCCAACCCACCCCCGGGATACAAGACCCCCCCACCCCCACCACCAAACGACCACCCTAGCCTCACCAGGGCATGACCGATCCCCCTGGTGAGGCAGCCCAAACTTACCCACTCGCTCCGGTCCATGGCGTTGGCTGGGCTGCAGTCCCAGCAGTTGCCACCACTCCCAGTGGTGCTGTTGAGACTAAGAGCTGCCGGCCCCCTGATTGGCCGGCAGCTCACTGAGGCAGGATCTCATCCCTCAAGTGGGTGGAAGTCCTGCCTCAGGCCAATTAAAGCCTGGGGTTTCATAAATCACGGGACGGATCTCCAGGCTGGGCAGAAGCGAATTCGTCACTAACATTTACTTCGGAGTCCGGCTCCCATCCGCCCACTGTAAAATTCTGGCCTAGTTTGACATTATGGGCTGAATTTTACTAGCCCTCCAATGTCGGGGGTTGTGGCGGGGGTGCCTAGAAAATTCTTCTGAGAGAGGCTGCCACGACCCCTGACACCAAGAAGGCCTAGCCGCATTTTACCGGCGGCGGCGAGGCCTCAGTGCGGCCTCCCCCCCCACCGCCCCCACCACCCGCCGTTCGGCGGCGGGGCCTTCATCTTAATATTAAAATGAATTGAAATTAATGCAAATCAACTTACCTTGTCCCAGCGGCTGTCCCACGCCAATATTCCAGCCGCTGGCCGGAACTCTTGCGCCTTCGGAACCCCATTCTGAGTGCTGAGGCGTGACACTGGTGGGGAGGGGGAAGAAGTGAAATTATCAGGGCGGGATGGGGAAGAGGGGAAAAGACTTTGTATTGGGTGTAGGGATGGTGGGAAGGGGTTGAAAGGCAAAGGTGACGAGGTTGGAGGGCCAAGTTTAGGTTGGGAATAAAGTTTAATTTGGTTCAGTGGCCCTGGAACAAACATCGGGTGGGGAGGGCGGTAAAGGACCTCCATCCTCTATTAAATTTTTTTAAAAACCATTTACAATAATGTACCTTTAAAAATTCAAATTTCTTCTAAGGGCTTGACACCCTTTAAAAATGGTGCAGGTGTCTGCATGGCTGCACCAGACGCATTTGCCTGAGATGGAGCGGCCGCCCTCTCTACATCATTGGGGGCAGCCATTCCGCCCCCTCCATTTAAATGAGCCCCTGCACAACATATCATGGGTGCTCAGCGACAGCTGCTCTGCATGGATGGACCATCAAGATCAAAGCAGGCCACTGCGATTTGTGGCCGTTAGTAAAATTCAGGACAACGTGTTTGAATCTTCGGCCTAGAAATTTAATGATGTTCTGCCATTTTGCAGACATAAAACAGGCATCTAAGAATCCAATACAGAGTGTGAGTGCGTGCATTCATTCCACGCTGTGTTTGCCACCAGCCATATTGGATAGGGTTCCTCTGCAGGTGCTCAGGCACAAACCACAACCATTTAGAATGCTCATTACAATTTAAGGAAGGGTCCTACACTTGTTTTGAAATACTTTTTTTGAATTTGGGCTGCCTCCATGCCTGACTACCCATGTGATAACACGTGATAAACTCACTCAGAAAATCATGGTGCCAACAGGCCGCTGGGTTCATCCACTTCATATGATTTAGTTTCCAGGATGGTCCTTTTAAGCTGCTGTTTAAGTTCTGCGGCTTTTTTTTGGCTTTTTTCCGCATTCCACATCTCAACTCTGACTTCTGCTAATAACTTTGGGTTTGTTGATTGAGTCACACATATAAGAAGTGTGATGATAAAAATTGTGGAATAAATATGAAGAGTTATAAAAACTGACTTTGTCTTTTAAAAAATGGACCTTTCTATTAAAAAGTGAACAATGATCCAAAATGGCCATTGGAGTAAAAAGGGCCTGGCCTTTGTATATTCAAACTGTCTGACGGCCAAAGGAAATCTTCAAAGCTCAGAGGTGTCAATTGCACCCATCCTACACCCATCTTAAAATATTCAAGAATTTAATGTCTTCTTTTTAAACAAAGAAGGTGTGAAGGAGCCATGTCCTGGGCCATTGAGCAATCACCATGGGGGAGAGACCAAAGCATCGCCTACCCAGAGATGAGAAGTAACACAGCTCTACCTTAAAAAGAAACCAAGAGGGGGACACAGAAGGCAGCATCCAGAAGCATGTTTCCAGAAAACCAGAAGGCACATACCCTGTTGTAGAATTCTGCATCTGCACTATATAGCAGTGAACTAGAAGTGATCCACTGACTTTAACTGAACTTTGAACCAAAAGAGAAATCTATAAACACCTCAGGCCTGCAACCAACAAGAACTCAATTTCCAAGAGAATTCAACAGGTTTACTATGACCTCCTGTAAAACCTGCCCTCCACTTATAATCACTTACCCCGTTTTCCTCTCTATCTGTCTCTTCTTTTGCATATGTGTTTGTGTGCAAATGAACGCATGAGTGATACAGTTGTGACAAGTTCAGGATAAGGCGTATTGATCAATAAACAATTGATTTTCTGCTTTTAAACCTACAATAAAACCTGTCACTTTCTGTTCATTTGACAAATGAAACACAAAGGGGTTAAACCCTAATATCAAAACACACTTGCTGCGGTCAGGTGGGAGTTGAACAGTGGGAGCCACCCAAACCTCACCACATGGCCATAACAATTGACTGTTTTTCTCTTCCTTGAAAGCAGATTTATTGCCATCACAGATAGTCTGGTAGGTCTGCCTTTGGGGCTAGAGGATGTTGGGGAGCAGGAAAGAAGACAGGGAGAGCAGAAGCAGTTCGAAGAAGTGTTCGAAAGAAATAAAGAGAGAAAATGAGAGCAAGAAAGTAAAAGAGATAGAGAAGAGAGAGTCAAAGTGCTGAATTTTCAGCATTTAGTCTCTGTTGAGAAGGTGGGACTATTAAAGGATCAAGAACCCGTTGAAATCCCCAGCAGGCTTTGCCATGGCTGTTTAACTGAGCTACGACATTAGCATCCAATGTCTGTGTTCTCCAGTGGGAATAGGTGGGATCATGTGCTGAATCTGGGGTTAGAATGGCAGAAGGAAATCTTGCAGTGGAAAGGGTGAAACTACTGCAGGATGGAAGACAGATCTAGGAAGGCTGCCTCTTGGTTCTTGGACACGCCCCTGGAGGTAATGGTGGAAGCAGTGAGAGCCAGGAGAGGTCCACTTTCCTGTGGATGGGAGGAGAAGGCCAATCAGCCTGACCAAGTAGGCATGTCTGGAGTTTGCTCAGGCTGTCAGCAGTCGAAGTCTGGTTCCAAGGACCTGGATCCAATGCCATGAAAGGTTCAATTACCTCATTAGGACCGGAGTGTCATACCATTTTCAGATGGCAGCCATCACTCTCTCTCCTCCCTCGCATTCTCCTTCACAGCACTCCTCTGACTGGCACACCTTGCAGTTACACGCATTCCTTTGCCCTCAGCCGCCTCCTCAAATCTCCATCTCAACACACAACACTCACATTCACCCTTATCCTATTGCCCTCTTGCACCCATCCCTTACAGTCACCCTCCTCAAGTTGGCTCATACCATCCACAACAAACATTTCACTTATCCCACTCATAATTCTGCCTTCTCTCTTTGAAGGAGTAAAGAGGCCATAACTCTCAGGAGAAGCAGAGAACCTGCAGCCATAGCCACCGTGACTGCAATTGAGAAGGATACCCTGGAGATCAGCAGGGTGGCACAGTCAATGGGGGTTGGTGATCGAGAGATTGGGGTGGCCCAGAGCCCTGGTGACAGCTTTATATGATGCACTGCCATTCGGCACTCAACATTCACTCTTGTAGAATGGATGTCCACAATAACTGAACTTTTACGATATGCACGAGGCTGAGCTTGGATCTTTTTTCACTGTCAGCACTAACTCATGTCTTTGGTCTCCCACAGATTACTCATGGGTCACCGCAGAGATAATAAGGGACCAGCCCAAGGAGTCCTCAGAGGAGAGTGAGCACTCTGAAGATGCACTGTCACATGACTCCTGCGCACTCTTCACCAGCACAGATACACACACCTCGGTGGGTCCTCCATTAAATATAGATAGGTTTTCACATGATGAGGAACAGATCACATGTGAGAAGGAGCAGGTGCTGGAGGCTGGGGCAGCATTGTGAGAGTCCCAATCAGAGGGCCTAGGACACTCCAAGCTCTGCTCAGCTGGACACAGATGCTGAACCTGGCAAGGGCCATCCACGAAAAGGGCACTTTTGGAGCAGCAACGTGAAATGCATGTGCTGCTGTCAGCATTTCCAGAGGCAGAGCTCACACTTGGAGACAAGTGCCAAGATGTCTTTCATGGAGAATCAGACGCGACAGCGATCGAGTGCATGCTGGCCCTGACCAATGTCCTACACACTCTGACTGCCACTTAATAGAGAATGGAGTAAAGTCTCGCCTTGGTGGTTCAAAGCCTCACTGACATGCAAACAAATGCTCTTCAGCTCATGGGTGGCAGGAAGGTGCAGGTGGGCCATGAGAAGGAAGATGGAGAGGGGCACATGGCAGTGGGGGCTCTTCTCAAAGCGCTCCCACTTCTGATCCCTTAGCCCCCCACCCCCACTGCACCCATCCCCCTCACCACACCAGACAGAGCCATACATACTGCCTCCTGTCCCAATAACTGAGTCTGCCCCTGCACAGCTGCAGGTGAGGCAATCTTTGGCGGGGCCCTCACGGACTCCATACTCAGAGGACATTGGCCACGGGCATCTCATATCTCAGGGCAGGCAAAAAAACAGCCTGCCTCCAGCTCAGCTGAAGCCACGGGGGTAGCACTATGTCGCAGAAATAGAAAACACAAGAGTAAAACATCATAAATGGATTGACTTTGGTATTAATTTCAATGTGTATGCACTTATTCTGCTCTTTAATTCAATGAAAGGAACACTTGATGTGAACGTCTCAATCCCTGGACTCTACTTTGTTGCATCCCCCTTCACCCTGCGCAGTAACCTTGATCAGCCTTTTTGAGGAGGTAAGATTGTGAATGTGATGGTTGGATGGTTGACTGTTTGACTGAGGTGTGGTGGAGGGATGGTGGAAAGGGTTTCTGAGGCAGCTGTCAGATGGCTGCATAGACAAATATTAAGGGAAGTGTACACGGATGAGCCCATGTGGCATATGGCTGTGGAGAAATCAGCTACTGCTGGTGTAGCTGATGCACTTCCTTCTCCTCAGAGATCCAGGCTACTGCAGCATTAGTTGCTCCCATGCTGCACTGATGGGTGGCAGCAAGGATGTTCAGTTGCAGGTAGGTATAATGCAAGATATTTAAAAGTAACTGCAGAAAGTGGCAATTGACTGCAGAACTGCCTGACGGATGAAATCCTGTAAACACAAGCCTTTCACTGCAGCTAACCACAAGCTTGCCGGTTTCAATGCTTCAAGTCTTCAAAGCATGTCAATTTCAGTGAACAATCATTCCCTGTGCTGTGCTCTCACCTCTTGTATCCTGGTGAGACATATTCAGTTTGGAGAACCAGTGCACTGCCTGTTAAAGCCAGAATGCAGGGTTAAAATAGTACTTAATTACCGATTAAAATTTTTAAATTACTTAACCCGCCAGCTGCACAAGGGTTCCCCGTTAACCTCCGAACCTGCCGGGTAGGCGGGATGATGTTGAGATCCCGATCTGACATCATTTTTCGGGGATTTAACTCCCTGTGTGCACCAACCAGCCTCCCCTTGCCTGGGAAAATTCCCTCTGAGAGAGAGAAAGAGAGAAAGAAAGAAAAGGAAAGGAAGGAAAGGAGGGGAGGGAGGGAAGGGAGGAGAGGGAGGAAGGAAAGAAGGAAGGATCAAGCATATTTACATACCGCCTGTCTTGACCTTAGGACATTCCAAAGCACTTTGCAGCAAATTAAATATTTCATATGTGTAGTGTCATGCAGATTCCCCCCCCCCACCCCACCACCACCTGCCAAGAGTGAGGCGTATTAATTTTGTCATATGAACATTGATGTTAATCTGTTGCTGGAACGAGGAAATGACTTGTTAAACAGATCAGCCGTGGCTGGAGAAAACATTTGCACACTAACAGACAATGCTTGGAGGGACAAACGGTCTATTCCCTGCTCTAATTTAACCCACAATGGACTTTAAGCACCAGGTATTGTGTGTAAGAAGAGACATTCCAGGGTTGGCTCAGACAAGAGAAACCAAAAACAGACATGGTCAGACCAGCTGGTCACATGACTAACCTGCTTGGCAACCTGGGTTTTTCTGAATTGTACAAACAGCTTGAACTGAGAGTGTCTGTTTTCCCCTGAACTGAAAAGACCTCTCCTGGCTGGCTTGCCACAGTCTCTCCTGTCTGTACCCATCTCTTTCTCTCGGAACTCCAAATCCAATGAGCCCCAAGAGAGAAAAGTCTCCTACAGTGAACAAGGTTTAAGAAGAATACTGGGCCCCAATGAAAAGCAACATCTACCTACAATAAAGGACATTACAGTGAACTCAAATAACTGTAACACAAAAAACCGCCTCAGATATTGCCTCAGACTTTTCCACTTTATTTCTTCTGTTTTCTTTTTGTCTCTATCTGCACGTGTGTATCGCGCATGCATGCCAGTGTGGGCGTGTCATGTGTCCGTAGGCGTCAACCAAATTAGAGTTTAAGTTTAAGAAATTTCAATCTTTCTTCTTTAAACCTAAGAAAACCTGTATGTGCTGGTTTCTTTGCTTTATAACTGGAAAGCAATGAACAAGGATTCACCAAGGGGGAGCTAAAAACAGTGTGTTTAAAAATTAAAACCCTATTACGGTAAAGACCAGGTGAAAGCTAACGGGGAACTCTAGACCCATTTCTCACCTGGTCGTAACAGTAGTTACAGTTGCAATGTTGGTAACACGGCAACCAATTTATGCCTTAAAGTCCCACAAAGAGTAATGTGCAGAAATAGCTGTAAATCACGAAATGGACGGGAAGGAGGAACTCAAGAAAATTACAATCACCAGGGAAATGGTACTGAACAAATTGTTGGAGCTGCGGGCTGACAAGTCCCCAGGTCCTGATGGACTTCATTCTAGGGCCTTAAAAGAAGTGGCTTGTGAGATAGTTGATGCATTGGCTTTAATTTTCCAAAATTCCCTAGATTCAGGGAAGATTCCGTTAGATTGGAAAATAGCCAATGTAACTCTTTAATTCAAAAAGGGAGGGAGATAGAAAGCAGGAAACTACAGGCTATTTAGCTTCACATCTGTCATGGGGAAAATGTTAGAAGCTATTATTAAAGATGTTATAGCAAGGCACTTAGAAAAATTCAAGGTAATCAGCCGGAATCAACATCGTTTTGTGAAAGGGAAATCATGTCTAACCAATTTATTGAAGTTCTTTGAAGAAGTAACATGTGCTGTGGATAAAGGGGAACCAGGGCATGTATATAGATTTCCAAAAGGCATTTGATAAGGTGCCACATCAAAGATTGTTGCGGAAAATAAAAGCTCATGGTGTAGGGGGTAACATATTGGTATGGAAAGAAGATTGGCTAGCTAACAGGAAACAAAGAGTAGACATAAATGGGTAATTTTCTGGTGGGCAAGATGTAATGAGTGGTGTGCCACAGGGATCAGTGCTGGGGCCTCAACTTTTTATAACTTATATAAATGACTTGGATGAAGGGACCGAAGGTATGGTGGAAAAATTTGCTGATGACACAAAGATAGGTAGGAAAGTAAGTTGTGAAGAGTACATAAGGATATAGGTAGGTTAAGTGAGTGGGCAAAGACCTGGCAAATGGATTATAATGTGGGAAAATGTGAAATTGTCCATTTTGGCAGGAAGAATAATAAATAAGCATATTATCTAAATGGTGAGAGATTGCAGAGCTCTGAGATGCAGAGAAATCTGGTTGTCTTAGTGCATGAATTGCAGCTGGTTAGTCTGCAGGTACAACATGTAATTAGGAAAGCTGAAATAATATTATCGTTTATTGCGAGGGCAATTGAAAACAAAAATAGGGAGGTTATGCTTCAGTTATACAGGGCATTGGTGAGACCACATCTGGAGTACAGTGAACAGTATTGGTCTCCTTATTTAAGGAAGGATGTAAATGCGTTTGAAACATTTCAGAGAAAGTTTGCTAGACTAATACCTGGAATGGGTGGGCTGTCTTATGAGGAAAGGTTGGACAAGCTAGGCTTGTATCTATTGGAGCTTAGAAAAGTAAGAAGTGACCTGATTGAAACATATAAGATCCTAAGGAGTCTTGACAAGGTGGATGAGGAAATGATGTTTTCTCATGTGAGAGAATCTAGAACTAGTGGTCACTGTTTAAAAATAAGGGGCATTCATTTAAGACAGAGATAAGGAGAATTTTTCTCTCTCAAAGGGTCGTAAGACTTTGGAACTCTCTTCCTCAAAAGGCAGTGGAAGCAGAGTCTTTGAATATTTTTAAGGCGGAGGTAGATAGATTCTTGAAAAGCAAGGTGGCGAAAGGTTATTGGGGGTAGGCGGGAATGTGGAGTTGAGGTTACATTTAGATCAGCCATGATATTATTGAATGGCAGAGCAGGCTCGAGGGGCCGAGTGGCCTACTCCTGCTCCTAATTTGTATGTTTGTATGTTCGTATGATCGTATGATATCATGACCATATAATCTGTTTTAGTGATGTTGGTTTATGGATAAATATAAGTCAGAACTCACTTGCTCACCTTTGCAATAGTGTAATGGGATCTTTTATAGTCCACCTTGGTTTAACATGTCGTCTGAAAGATTGCACCACCAACAGTACAGCCCTCCCTTAGTACTGCACTAAAATATCAGCCTAGATTATGTGCTTAGGTCTATAGAGTGGGACTTGAGCCCACAATCACCTGATGCAAAGGCAAAACTGCTCCTGAACTGATCCAGGGTAAGCATTTGGGTCTCATATTGGGTGCAGTAATGAGAACACAGGAACTGCTGCATTGCTTAATGCCTAAAAGGCCTGTGGCTGCTGAAAGGAGCTGGTGCGTTTGGGTCTTTGGGAAGGCCTGTGGAGGAAACAGTGTAGCCTCAGCAAAGTTACATATTAGGAAAGCCTGAGCCAAATATCCTGCAGTTCTTCTGAACAGTTATTTCTTACAGCTGGTTATTTTTAAAGTGAAAGCGCCAAGGAGGGAGATTTTGGAGCTCCAGAAGGTGAATTTACATAGGGGCCTCACGATCTTCCAGCATAACTTCAGCAGAAGAGCAATGGTTAAAAACAGCTTAATTTTGGTGAATAGTACTTAAAGATACATAAATAACCAGTATTTTCACATAAGTATCCTTATCACTATCCTTCAACGACCAATTAATATTTTCAGCAGATAAATGATCCATATTAAAGTTTTCTAGAAACCACAGAGAAAAAATACCTGCCCTTGGAGACAGGAACGGAGACAGTGGAGCACACAAAATGGCAAATGGTAGGGTCGAGCAGTGTGCCAGATGTTATCCAACCCCACTGCCATTTTGTTCAAGATGGGGAAGGCCGAGGACAACCTTCCCACTTGAGGCCAATTCAGGCCCTTAATTGGCATCTTAAAGGCAGCTTCCTGCCTCCGCTCTGATTTTAAGGAAGTTGGAGGGGCACACCACCGCGGGAAGACACCACCAGGTGAGACCTGGTGAAAGCCTAGTGGGCTTGGGGGAGTCACTCTTCTGGAGGGAATTAATGGTACCTGGCGGCGATGGCTGCCACCACGGCAAAACAGCCCCACCCTCACCAACCCCCCCCCCCCACTCCCTCGTCGGGGCCTGCTTGACTGGCCCTGGTGACCCTGACCCCACTTACCTGTGCCTCAGGCATCTCTGACATTTTGTCCACTGCAGGACTCCAGCAATACCAGCAGTGGCCACTGCTCCCAGTGCTGCTGCTGGTACTGCAGAGCTGCTGGGCCTCCGATTGGCCTGAGTTCTGGAGGCGGGAATTCGTCCCTTAAAGGAACAGTGTCCCCAACGGCAGGCTGTTAATTGGCTGCCCACCATGAAATTCCACCGGGGATCCAAGCGATGGCTGAGGCGGGGTGTTCCCCACCTTCCGGCCCGCCACCGGCACCCCTGTCTCTGGGAGAAAATCCCTGTCAGGGTTTGCAAGGTGGAAGAAATAACTGACATGAAAATGCAATATTCATAATCACAGTCATAAATAACAAATTACTGCCTCTATTGTTCAAATCATTTCTCCTTTCACATATTTTAGACTGAATAAGTACAATTCAAGACTGATTTGCCTAATTTGTGGAAATATATCTCATAGTTGCCATTTTAAAAATGCAGTTCAAAGCAAATGATAACTTAGAATTGTTGCAATAAATTTTTGTATGTGGTTTTACTGACAAGCATTAGAGAAAACAGTAGTGCAGATGCAGTGATTTTTGCATGTGATTCAATTCTTTCATTATTTTGGGTCGGAAAGTATGTTAATGTGATTGATTTTGTGGAAAGATATTACAGACAATATACAACAAAATATATTGACCCTGAAAATCAATTTGCGCAGGGGACATCCTGGCATAAGTGCCACAATGCGCTCACCCAGGACCTCTGCCAATGACTCCACCAAATTTCAGAAGATCCACTTCCCTAAAAGTTTAATCCTGACAAATGTGAGGTAATGAATTTTGGAAGGTCTAATGCAGGTTGGAAGTATACAGTAAATGGCAGAACCCTTAGGAGTATTGACAGGCAGAGAGATCTGGGCGTACAGGTCCACAGATCACTGAAAGTGGCAACACAGGTGGATAAGGTAGTCAAGAAGGCATACGGCATGCTTGCCTTCATCGGTCAGGGCATAGAGTATAAAAATTGGCAAGTCATGCTGCAGCTGTACAGAACCTCTGTTAGGCCACACTTGGAATATTGCATGCAATTCTGGTCGCCACACTACCAGAAGGACTTGGAGGCTTTGGAGAGGGTACAGAGGAGGTTTACCAGGATGTTGCCTCGTCTGGAGGGTATTAGCTATGAGGAGAGTTTGGATAAACTTGGATTATTTTCACTGGAAGGACGGAGGTGGAGGGGCGACATGATAGAGGTTTACAAAGTTATGAGTGGCATGGACAGAGTGGATAGTCAGAAGCTTTTTCCCAGGATGGAAGAGTCAGTTACTAGGGGACATAGGTTTAGGGTGAGAGGGGCAAAGTTTAGAGGGAATGTGCGAGGCAATTTTTTTACACAGAGGGTGGTGAGTGCCTGGAACCTGCTGCCAGGGGAGGTGGTGGAAGCAGGTACGATAGCGACGTTTAAGAGGCATCTTTACAAATACATGAATAGGATGGGAATAGAGGGATACAGACCCCGGAAGTGCAGAAACTTTTAGTTTAGACAGACATCATGATCAGCGCAGGCTTGGAGGGCCGAATGGCCTGTTCCTGTGCTGTACTGTTCTTTGTTCTTTGTTATTCCAGAAACTATAATCTTTCTAAACAAAATGTTGTGTGAAAATCCATTAATCTAACATTTAATTACAAGCAACTTTAAATTGTGTTAGATATTAATATTTTCTTACCATTGTACTAAAATATCCCACAGAATGAGAGAGATATGAAGAACAGAAAAGGATACAAAGAAAGTAGTAAGAGGTGCAAAGAGGAAATACGAGAAAAAACAAACGAGAGATATCAAGGATAGTGCTGAAAGTTTTTCAAGTATATTAAGAGAAAAGAGGGCGGCTAAGGGTAATGTGGGTCCCTTAAAGCCAGGCACTAGTGATATTGTATATCAAAACAAGAAATGCTGGAAACACTCAGCAGGTCTGGCAGCATCTGTGGAGAGAGAAGCAGAGTTAAACTTTCAGGTCAGTGACCCTTCTTCAGAACTGGCGATATTGTAATTGCAAATAAGGAAATGGCAGACTTGTTAAATTATTACTTTGTATCAGTCCTCACAGTAAAGGAGGAGAATAAAGTACCAGAGATACAAAGAAAACTAAAAATAAATCAAGGGGAGGAACTTACTAAATTTAATTTCGGTAAAATAAAATGGTAATGGAGAAAATGATGAAACTGAATATTGACAAATTTCCAGGACCTAATGGCTTCTACGCCAGGAAATTAAAATAAATAGGTGAAAAAATTGCATTAGATTTGGTCATGATTTTCAAAAGCTTTATTGATCAAGAATTTTCCTCTTGATTTGGAAAATTGCCAATCTAGCTCCATTATTGAAGAAGGGTGAGAGAGAGTAACTGGGAAATTATAGACCTATTAGCCTAATGTCTGTTGTGGCCAAGTTTCCAGAATCTATTATTACAGACGGAGTAATTGAGCACTTAGGAAAATGAGCTGATCAGAGAGAGCTCGCATGGGTGTGTAAAGTGTATGTTACCTTGAACTAAACTAGTTCAATGTTTTGAGGAGGTAATTAACATAGTAGATAAGGGAGTGTTTATTGATGTTATTGAAATGGATTTTCAGAAAGCATTTGATAAGGTGCCACAAAAGAGATTGTGAGCAAAAATGAAAGTGTTTGGAATTGCAGGCAAAACATTGACATGGCTTGGGAATTGGTTAGGTGGTAGGAGTAGGGATGCTGACACGACGCGGACTCAACAGGCTGAATGGCCTCCTCTGTGTTGTAACCATTCTATATATCTATGGGCTAGATTTTTCTGTGGACTTTGGGACTCTATCAGGACTAAATGAGGGCTCGAAGCCTGCACTTGTCAGCAGCGAGACTGTCTTAGCAATCTTCTGCATAAAATGCCAAAGAGCCAGAATTAGTAAACTAGTTCCAGCCTACTGAAAAACTTACCTCCTTTCACATTTACCAGTGTAGTATTGCCAGCCCATCCTGGGACATCAGCAAAGATAGCTAATGAATAAGTAATCATTATCTTACCATATCTCATTCTCCAAATAATGCCATATTAAAACATCTATGTCACAATTGTTACGAAAGTGCTCCCATTTTTTCTATATTTTATTTTTTGAGGACTTGTATTAAAACTGAAAAGATTCCGTGGATGTGTTTTTTAATACCTACTCAGAAAACAGCAGAACACTTGGTGACCTGGGAAATAAATGGTGACAGAGAAGCCAAATGTCAAGCGTTATGGAGGTCAGGAGGTCGACTCTGTGTTTGGGGTTTGGATTATTTTCAGTTAGTTGTGATGTGAACTGCTTGAAGATAGTTGGTGTTTTCCTGCCAGGGAGAATCACCCGGCTCACCTCCTTCTCTACCTTTCTGAAGAAATCCTGCCAAGGATCCAGTGTGGGAAAAAATCCCTGGCTTCATGTAGCTCCTGAGGAACTGGAAAAAAAAATCCTGCGATTCAGTTGTGTGCTGGCAGAAAAACCTTGAGGCCACATTGCTCCTAGAAAGCCTACTCGAATAATTCTAGACTCCTCCAGAGCGGACTACTTCTGAAACGATACCAGTGATCTGTCTCCGTATACCCGGATGTCAGCCCAAAAACGGGACAACTGACTTCCTTCCATATCTTCTTTCTTTTCTCATCAAGAATTAGCAAGTATTTGGCCAAAGTAGTCGTTTTGTCTTTTTTTCTGTAACAGACCTCTGCAAAGTGAATTTCTGTATTTTTCCGGTGTGTTTGTGTGTGCTGTTGGGAAATTTTTATAACGGAAACTTTCATATTATAATTGGTGTGTTAATGCTTTGCTTTGTGACTGTTTTATAATAAACTGATAATTTTGTTGTTTATTAAAGAAATCTGGTTGGTGTATCTTGTTCTGGGATAAAAAAATAGAGTATATGATTGGCTGTAACGGTAAACATTTAAATAGATGTTGTAACCAGTGGAGATTGGAACTAGAAAAGACAGTACACTCCTCCCGCCTCAGTCCTAACACAATGTACAAAAACAAAAAAGTGAAAGCCAAGTCTTATTCATCATCTTTTCGTTCTCCAGTTTCCAACACCAGAATCCATCCTCAGATCCATACTTTCTATTGAATAAATCAAATAAAGCTGAAAGTTTTGCACACAGATTTGTTCCTTCTTTAATGGGTTGCTCTCAATAAATAGAAAGATCTGGATTTTCCATTGGATCCAGAAGATCCTGGTTCAATTATTTGCATTGAGTTAGCTGATCTAAGCTAGGGCAGAAACGGAGATATTAAAATTGTCCACAGTGTCCTGGCCTAGGGAGGGAAAGGATATCGGATGTTGTTTCTATTCCTGATCACTGTTTGGTGGTCTATGCTGAGAGAATGGTTGTGTGATTATTGCAGTTTCCAGTTTGACTGTGCAAATAACTCATGGTTATTTAACCTATTAACACTGACAAAATTCACATAAGAAGATTGGCCACTTTTGTAAGGTAGTGGAGGATAGCTGTCCCCCATGCCATTGTATGAGAAACCTTCAGGAGATGGGGAGCAGGTGGGGATGTGGGTGCATGGGGTGGGGGGGGGGGGGGGGGTTGCAGGGTGGAAAAAGGAAAATAAAATAAAAGAAAGAGGGGGCATGTTCTATTATTGTTAGCAGCAGAGTAACAGGAGTAAGCCATTCAACCCCTTGAGCTGTTTCCATTATTCAATTAGATCGTAGCTGATGTGTATCTTAACTCCGTTTGCCCGTCTTGGTTCCGTACAACTTAATAACCTTTCCTAACAAAAAAAATCTATCCATCCAGTTATAAATTTTTCAATTGACCTAACCTCAACAGCTTTTTCGGGAGTCCCAGATTTCCACTATCCTTAGGGCTGAATTGTACAGGCCCGTCGCTGAAATCGGCAAAAAAATTGGCGGCCCGCAAGTACGAGCTGCATGCCAAAGAGCTGCCGCGATTCCAATAGTGGCAGATCATTTAAATAGCCAGGGTGAGCCACCCTCCCCCTGATCACATGGAAGGAGTGGGCTGTCCATCCCCAGCAATGGCGCAGCAGGTGCTGACGACATTTTTAAAGGGCTGTCAGCCCTACTGGTAAATTTAAATATTTAAAGTGAAATGCCATTAACAAAATAAATAGCCCTCTTTTGCCCCTCCCCACCCCTGCAACAACAAATAGATCGCTCTTTCTCCCCCAAAACACTTACCTTTACCATCTGACCTTTTCCCCCACCAACTGCACAAACATTAAACTATAATCCTTCCCACCATCCCCTACACCCGTGATGTTCATTTGACCCTGTTCTCCCACCACCCCGCCCCACACTGAGAAACCTACCGCCTAAACCCCTCCCCACCAGTGTTGCGCCTCGTTTCCCCAGACAACGATCCGAAGGCCGCCAAGATGAAGATCACAGTGGTACTGCAGGAGGCAACGGGAAAGTCATTTATTTAAATATTTTAATTACAGTCCCGTCGCCGAGTGTCGGGGTGTGTTGGGGGGGTGCAGAAACAAGGCCTCGCCGCTGCTGGTAATATCGGGACAGGCCTGCTGGCGTCGAGGTCCATGGCGGGCCTCATCCGGGGCAAGCAGCATGTGTCTCCCACCACAGATCCTGACGTCGAGGCCTCTATGAAATTCAGCTGTTTGTGTGAAGAAGTTCTTACTGACTTCACCCCTTAATGACCTGGCTCTAATTGTAATGTTATAGTCCCTTATTCTCCACTCTCTGCCAGAGTAAATAGCTTATCTCAATCCACCCTATTGATTCCTTTAATTATCTTAAACACCACAATTAGCTCACCCCTAAATCTTCTATACTCAAGGAAATACAAGTCGATGCAACCTATCCTCATAATTTTAACCCTTATAGCCCTGGTATCCTTCTGGTGAATCTGCACAGCAGCTCCTCCAAGGCTAATACATTCCTCCTGAGGTGCAGTGTCCAGAACTGAATAAAGCATTGCAGATGGAGATTAGCCAGAGCTTTATACTAGTGTAACATAACTTCCACCCTTTGTATTCAAGCATCCTTGCTAAGGCTAATATTCCATCAGACTTTTTGATTTTTTTTTGAATCTGTAAAATTAGTTTTTTTTGTGACTTCTGTACATAGCCCCTAAATCTCTCTTCTCCTCCACAGGTCCAAGTTTATCATCATTTAAAAAATACTCTGATCTGTCTTTCACATGTCCAAAGTGGATGGCATCAATTCTCCACACTGAAATCCATCTGTTACAGTTTTGCCCACTTCCTTAATCTATCAACATTTCTTTGTAACTTTCTGATGCCATCTACACTATTCTTTGTGCCACCAACTTAGAGTCATCAGCAAACTTGGATATGCAGCCCCCTATTCCTGCATCTAATTAATTGATAAATACATTGAAAAGCTGAGCCCCCTGTACAGATCCCTGGGAGACATCACTAGTCACATCCAGCTAAATGGAGTACAAACCCATTATGAGAGAATCATAGGCCTGAATTTTCCTGGCCCCATGATGGCAGGCTTGGAGGCAGTCGGGGTGGGTCGTGGGGGCAGGGTGGTGCTAAATGAATAGAGGGAAGCTGTGTCGGGATAGCTCCCGGATTCATTCTCCCTGGGGAACTTTCCCAGGTGTAGATCGTTAGCGAATTGGCTGCCCATTCCATGCAGTTGGGCAACCAATTAACATTTTTAAGGCCCCAATTAGGGGCAAGTTTGCAGCCTCGCCAGCATCTTCTGGCAGTGGAGTGGATCCCACCATGTGCTGAGGCCACCTGGGACCATCGGAGTTGTAGGCTCCATGCCCTAATAAGGGAGCCGTGGGCAGAAAAGGCCATACTCACTGCCCAAACAATCCACCCGGAGGACATTCCCGACCTCTTTGAAGGGCCTACCGGCTTCACCACTCAAAATTTTTTATTTGAATGCATGCCTTTGATGGCAGCTCCATGTTGAGGTGCTCTCAGGGTCTCTAACCTGCCTCAACATTGCCCACCTCTCCCTTTGAGGCCTCCAAGGATCGAGAGATGCCAGCATTTAATTGGGCTGGCATCATCGGGAGTCAGCCCACCATCCTTAACTGTACAGGGAAACAGTGCCCAACTGTGGAACACTATGAAGAGACAGATGGTAAGCAGTTGTACTACTCAGCTGTACAGTCAGGGAATTCACAAATCTCAATGAAGAAGAGCCTGTTATTAATTCAAGTATAACTTCCGGTGCAAGCTATAGAAGCAGAAGACGCTCAATGTTCAAACTTGAATTGTAGATCAATCATAATCTGATCTCAAAATTCAGTGTCTGATGTTACACATAAGAGCCAACATACTGGTTCTAATGCTGTGGGTCTACAACTCAGCAATTCAAAATATAGAAATGGCAATGACAATAAATCATAATGTCTAAATTCACTGCTCTGCTGAATTTCCTACAGTTTCCCATTCTCCAGAACTGGATACACATGCATTTCCTTCACTGTTATGCAGCTTGAAAGAGGCAAGGTGAGCATTATTGCAGAACTCTAATGGCAAAGCAAACTAGAATCTACAGAGTGAACTCCCCAATACAGAAGTGAACTAAGTAATATTTCTGTTCACTGTCCTTAATAGAAACAGAACAACAAAATTAACAGTGATAAAAACAAAAAGTGCTGGAAATACTCAGCAGGTCAGGCAGCATCTGTGGAGAGAGAAGCAAAGTTAACATTTCAGGTCTGTGACCTTTCAGTTCTGATGAAGATCACAGACCTGAAACGTTAACTCTGCTTCTCTCTCCACAGAGGCTGCCGGACCTGTTGAGTATTTCCAGCACTTTCAGTTTTTCTTTCAAATTTCCAGCATCTGCAGTATTTTGCTTGTATAACAAGATTAACAGCCTTGTTTCTAGAACTGGCAAGTTTAAAACCCAATACATTGAATAGATTATCTGTTTGGATTGTGCTGAACTATTTTACCAAAGAAAATATTTAAAAGGTTGTTGAACTGAAGTAAGTTATCAAATCATCCTCTTAAATTGCTATTGCTGGGAATTAATGGTATATGTGCTACCTTTGGCTACTGTGGTTGAATTGTGTATAATTTGTACAGTAATTATTTGGCCTGGTGTTGTCACAATGCTGTAATACAGTATAGTATGCATGAACCTTAAATGTTTTGTAACAACAAGGACATTTATTCCATTAGTACCAGAAGATAACCTGCTCGGCCATTTAGCATCTTGCCAAGGTTGATTAGTGAAGGGAAATTTGTTTTTAAACATCCTAACAAGAGGAAATAATTTAATACAAAAGAGACCATTAAAGTATTTTTAGTCATTAATGGGATGTTGTTATGAAATTGCTTCTATTTTTAAATCTTTTATGAGGATTCGTGGTTGAAGATTGTGGAAATAGATTCCTTTGGAGGACTGAAGTGATTCCATAAATGCTGGACTTTTTTTTTTAGAAGATCACCGGAAGGACTTTGGGACTTGAGCTTTCTGTTTAAAAACAACACTAACTGGAAGTCATATGCCCTCAGTTAAGTAAACAGCAGGTGCCTTGTGACTATGGGAGTTGTTTACAGAGAAATGACATGTCAAGATTTATGGTGGTCAAGAATTGGTTTCATTTTGAATACTGTTTTGAGTCATTTGGGGGGGTTGGGGGTCAGCCTGCTAAGAGAGAAGACATCAGTTCATCTTTTCTTCACCTCTCTAAGAAACCCTGCAAATCCAATGTGATAGCTGAAACCCCTGATGCCGCATTTCTCCTGAAAAGCCTGCCAGACTAATTCTCGATGCTGCCTGAAAAGAACTGCTCCATAAAGATTCCAGTGACAGCCATCTACGCTTATTTGGGGCACCAGAGTAAAAGGACAACTGATATCATTCCAAATCTTCTTCCTTTGCTTCAAAAATTAAGAAGCATTTGGCCAAAGTATTCTTTTTTGTAAAAATCTCTCTGCAGAGAAAACTTTATTTTAACCAGTGTGTGTTAATGCTTTGCATCTTTACTGAATATGTCTTGTTTTATAATAAATTGATAATTTTGTTTATTAAAGAAACCAAGTTGGTGGATTTTATTTTTTGAAATAAAAATAGAGTATATAATTGGCCGTATCAGTAACTGGGTACACATTAAAATATCCGTTGTGACCCTTGGAGAAGTGGAACTAGAGAAAGACAGTGCACTTCTCCAATCTCAGTTGTAACAATGTGGGCATCACTAGCCCTTGACAACAGTACGGTTTGCTAGACCATTTCAGAGGACAGTTAAGAGTCTGGGGTCACATGGAGGCCAGGCCAGGTAAGAACAGCAAATTTCCTTCCCTAAAGAATGTGGGTTTTTATGACAATCAATGATAGCTTCATACCAGCATTACTAAAACAAGTTTTCCATCCAATTTTTTTTATTATTTAACAACATTAATTAATTAAATTTAATGCCAGCCGCTATTGTTGTGATCTGGAATGCACTGCCTGGGAGTGTGGTGGAGGTAGATTCAATCATGACTTTCAAAAGGGAATTGGATAATTATCTGAAGGGAAATAATTTGCAGGGCTCTGGGGAAAAGGCAGGGGAGTGGGAATAGCTGAGTGTCTCTTACAGAGAGCTGGCATGGACATGACAGGCTGAATGGCCTCCTTCTGTTCTGTAACTATTCTATGATTACATGTGCTTTAACCATTCTACATATCTCTAACCTGCCTCGTACATGCCTGCCGCTATGTTTATGGTTGATGCTAGCATACAATCCAAGGTTGAACACTTCATTAACATATTTTAATCATGCTCCCACAGTGCAATTGTGAGCCTGATTTAAATATAACAGTTGCTGCACAGGTTTCCCGAGCTTAGGAAAGCCGACAGCGAAAGGAGTGTGGGCGCTGTCAATTTGGCCGAATGCTGGCCAAGAAACGAAAGAAAAATGGTTTTAATGTGGTTGTGCTATTGTATTCAATAGCACAACCGCATTCCTGGTGTTTCAGAGTTTTTCTGGCACTACTGTACTCCTGTACACTCCCCACCTCCCCATAAATATTGGGGCCTATATGTCCAAATCATAGCAACACAAACGCATTCACAAGGTACGTAACCTAAATTGTTCAACCACACAGTAGCAAATTCAAGATGGTGCAGCTCAAAATTTAATGCAACATAGAATTGTCCAGCACAGAAAGAGGTTATTTAGCTCATCATATCCATGCTCTCTCTTTGCTTCAAAGATTATCTCACTGCTCTGCTCTTTCCCTATAACCCTGTATCATTCTCCACTTCAAACATTTCTCTAATCTTTCCCTAAAATATGCAGTGGTCCATGCCTCAACTATTAACTGTTAAATGTCGCTCCCTGAAGTGTTTGATTGCTCTGGTTTTGATTGTTTGACTGTATTAGTCTGTCCACTTATCTGTGTTAACGGTGTTCGATTGCTTAAGCCTATGGGTGGAGTTTAAGAGTTAAAAGTGAAACTAAAAGGCACAGCTTGGATTGTCTACAGAAAACACACTTACTGCTATGAGGAGAAATGCACTGAAATCATGTAAGCACTAATATAGTTTATTAGTTTAAATATAGTTTAAAGTGCAGTAAATAAATCAGTTGGTGATTTAATACAAGAATGATATCTGCATTGCTCTGAGATAAATCAGATATACATATCCAGCAACCAGGCATAAACATAACAATCCCCTCATCAACTACTTCCAAAACAAGAGGATCTTTTTTTTGATCACCATAATAAAACTATGAAGAACTTTAAAAACCTTTAATGAATCTTCCCAGTGCTGCAGGGGAAATAGTCCCAATACCTTAAGTCTCTTTTCTTAACCATAGGCCAGAATTTTACCCTCGTTGGACTAAACTGTCCACTGACTGAAAAGTCGGTGGCGATCCTGCCTTCACCTGCCCTGGGGATCCAGACTGCATTTTATGGTCCCCAGGCCCTTAACTGGTCTGAGGCAGGACTTCCACCTCATTGAGGCGGGAAGTCCCGCCTAATGGAGCTGCCAGCCAATCAGCGGGCTGGGAGCTCTTCGTCCCAGCAGCGCCACAAGCAGCGATAACCACTGCTGGGAGCGCAACCTAGCTTCAAAAAGAAGAGGCCAGACAGCCCTGGGGAAAGGTACGTTTTTGGGGCCTGAGGTGATCGGTCAGGCCCCAGCAAGGCAAGGGCGTTCAACTGGGAGGCAGGAGGAATGTTGGGCATTGGGGATGGTTGGGGCATCGGGGGCAGCCTTTCATCAAGCACAGGGTGTCCAATCAGGAGGGCCAACCCTCCTCAAGGCCGTCAGAAAGCTGCCTACTTTTAACAGGTGACTTTTCTTGGGCCTGGGCCGCCCACTTGGCAATGGTAAAATTCTTTGGCGGTGGGGGGAGGCCCTTAAGTGTCAGTTAATTGGCCACTTAAGGGCCTTGATTGGCTTGGGGTAGGCGGGCCATTTCTTGCCGCCACCCCACTTAAAATGGCAGCGGGGGTGGGAGTGAGTCGGGAAGGGCCCCCCCAAGCCTCCCACTCCATTTTACGCACCCTCACAACCTGCCACTGTCCGCTCTTTGGGGGGGCATAAAATTTCGGTCACAGTTTCTCATCCCTGCTCATGGCATCAGGTCAAACATGGGCAAGGTAACCTCCTACTGATTACCACCTACCGCCCTCCCTCAGCTGATGACTCAGTACTCCACCATGTTGAACAGCACTTGGAGGAAGCACTGAGGGTGGCAAGGGCGCAAAATGTACTCTGGATAGGGGACTTCAATGTCCATCACCAAGAGTGGCTCGGTAGCACCACTACTGACCGAGCTGGCTGAGTCCTAAAGGACATAGCGGCTAGACTTGGTCTGCGGCAGGTGGTGGAGGAACCAACACAAGGGAAAAACATACTTGGCCTCGTCCTCACCAATCTGCCTGCTGCAGATGCTTCTGTCCGTGACTGTATTGGTAGGAGTGACCACCGCACAGTGCTTGTGGAGACGAAGTCCCGCCTTCACATTGAGGATACCGTCCATCGTGTTGTATGGCACTATCACCGTGCTAAATGGGATAGATTTCGAACAGATCTAGCAATGCAAAACTGGGCATCCATGAGGTGCTGTGGGCCATCAGCAGCAGCAGAATTGTACTCAACGTCAATCTGTAACCTCATGGCCTGGCATATCCCCCACTCTACCATTACCATCAAGCCAGGAGACCAAACCTGGTTCAATAAAGAGTGCAGGAGGGCATTCCAGGAGCAGCACCAGGCATACCTCAAAATGAGGTGTCAACCTGGTGAAGCTACAGCACAGGACTATATGCATGCCAAACTGCATAAGCAGCATGCGATAGACAGAGCCAAGCGATCCCATAACCAACGGATCAGATCTAAGCTCTGCAGTCCTGCCACATCCAGCCGTGAATGGTAGTGGACAATTAAACAACTAACTGGAGGAGGTGGCTCCACAAATATCCCCATCTTCAATGATGGGGGAGCCCAGCACATGAGTGCGAAAGATAAGGCTGAAGCATTTGCAACAGTCTTCAGCCAGAAGTGCCGTGTTGATGATCCATCTTGGCCCCCTCCTGAAGTCCCCAGAATCACAGATGCCAGACTTCAGCCAATTCGATTCACTCCGCGTGATATCAAGAAATGACTGAAGGCACTGGATACTGCAAAAGCTGTGGGCACTGACAATATTCCAGCAATAGTACTGAAGACCTGTGCTCCAGAACTTGTCGCGCCCCTAGCCAAGCTGTTCCAGTACAGCTACAACACTAGCATCTACCCTGCAATGTGGAAAATTGCCCAGATATGTCCTGTACCCAAAAAGCAGGACAAGTCCAACCCGGCCAATTACTGCCCCATCAGCCTACTCTCAATCATCAGTAAAGTGATAGAAGGTGTCATCAACAGTGCCATCAATCGGCACTTGCTTAACAATAACCTGCTCAGTGACGCTCAGTTTGGGTTCTGCCAGGGCAACTCAGCTCCTGACCTCATTACAGCCTTGGTTCAAACATGGACAAAAGAGCTGAACTCAAGAGGTGAGGTGAGGTGACTGCCCTTGACATCAAGGCAGCATTTGACCGAGTATGGCATCAAGGAGCCCGAGCAAAACTGAGGTCAATGGGAATCAGGGGGAAAACAGTCCGCTGGCTGGAGTCATACCTAGCACAAAGGAAGATGGTTGTGGTTGTTGGAGGACATCACTGCAGGAGTTCCTCAGGGTAGTGTCCGAGGCCCAACTATCTTCAGCTGCTTCATCAATGACCTTTCCTCAATCATAAGGTCAGAAGTGGGGATGTTCGCTGATGATTGCACAATGTTCGTGACTACTCAGATACTGAAGCAGTCCATGCAGAAATGCAGCAAGACCTGGACAATATCCAGGCTTGGGCTGATAACTGGCAAGTAACATTCGCGCCACACAAGTGCCAGGCAATGACCATATCCAATAAGAGAGAATCTAACCATCTCCCCTTAACATTCAACAGCATTACGATCGCTGAATCCCCCACTATCAACATCCTAGGGGCTACCATTGACTAGAAACTGAACTGGAATAGACATATAAATACCATGGCTCCAAGAGCAGGTCAGAGGCTACGAATCCTGAGGCGAGTAACTCACCTCCTGATTCCCCAAAGCCTGTCCACCATCTACAAGGCACAAGTCAGGAGTGTGATGGAATACACTCCACTTGCCTGGATGGGTGCAGCTCCAACAACACTCAAGAAGCTCGACACCATCCAGGACAAAGCAGTTTGCTTGATTGACACCCCATCTGCAAACATTCACTCCCTCCACCACCGACGCACAGTGGCAGCAGTGTGTACCATCTGCAAGATGCCCTTCAGCAATGCACCAAGGCTCCTCAGACAGCACCTTCCAAACCAGCAACCTCTACCAACTAGAAGGACAAGGGCAGCAAATACATTGGAACACCACCACCTGCAAGTTCCCCTGCAAGTCACACACCATCCTGACTTGGAACAATATCGCCGTTCCTTCACTGTCGCTGGGTCAAAATCCTGGAACTCCCTTCCGAACAGCACTGTGGGTATACCTACCCCAAATGGACTGCAGCAGTTTAAGAAGACAGCTCACCACCACCTTCTCAAGGGCAATTAGGGATGGGCAATAAATGCTGGTCTCGCCAGCGTCGCCCACATCCCATGAAAGAATTTAAAAAAAAAAATCCCTGGCACCATCCTGATGAACATGTGCTCTCTGCTCCCTGAGGCTCTAAAGACAATTTTATGTTATGGGACATCCAAAACTATACTTGAACTCTGTTTCTGGTGGGAGTTCTGGTTGTCTATATTATGGTATATTCAAAAATTGAAAGGATGCACGTTCAGCAGTAGGTTGGTGGTATGGATTTTAAAACATCTCCGCCACCGGGAATGGTGGCGAAGTTTCAATGACGATTGGAACGGAGGAGGCCCGCCTCCCGACCACAATGGGTCGGCGACAGGACCCACATTCAAATATGTTCATGCCGACTTACCATGCAGGCCACAGTGATTCAGGCAGCATGGTGCAATCTTTGTTCTGGCGGCCAGCAATGCTGCGTCTTTGAATTCCCATTTGGGGAAACGTGGTGCGACATCTGTGGGGAGGGGGGAAGAGGTGTTTTTCTTTGTGCAGGGGGGGAGGAACAGGATTACAACACCTCGGATTGGTCGAGGGGAGATGGGAAGGGGTAAAGGACAAAGTTTTCGAACTTTGGGGGGTGGGGGTTTGGGGGGCGGTGGGGGAAGATCAAATTATCACGTTAAGTATTACAGGGGGGAAAGGGCAGGAATGATGTGTACTGCCATTGATGGGGTGAGAGAGGGCATGGAAAACTTATTTTATTAATTTTTATAAAATTACCTTCCAATGTACCTTTAAATTGTAAATGCACATTAAGGGCTGTAAGCCCTTTCAAAATGATGGTGGCGCCTGCATTTGTAATTGCGGCGGCTCCGCAGTGTGGTCCTCGTGCGTGTGGGCTGCATTTTTTTACGCTCGCTGCCTATTTTGGCAGTCCTCCAAGTGAGTTTGCTTCCACAGTCACCCCATTTTTGGGTATAAAGAGGGCAACAGTGAGACAAAAAATGTTTCTGGTGTATCCTGCACATTGTTCCTGAAATTTGACATCGTCGTCTTAAAATCTAGAGATTCCTGTTGGTAATATTAGTGAATGAATGTTTAATTTATTTATATGAACAATAGCAACAACAAAAACAAGAAATGCTGGATTCACTCAGCAGGTCTGGCAGCATCTGTGGAAAGAGAAGCAGAGTTAACGTTTCGGGTCAGTGACCCTTCTTCGGAACACCTGCTGAGTGAATCCAGCATTTCTTGTTTTTGTTTCAGATTTCCAGTATCCGCAGTATTTTGCTTTTATAATAGCAACAACAACTTGTATTCATATAGCTCCTTTAATGTAATAAAATATTTCAAGATGCTTCACAGGGCATTATAAAATAAAATATGACACCAAGCCAGATAAGGATATATTAGAACAGACGATCAAAAGCTTTGTCAAAGAAGTAGGTTTTAAGGAGTGTCTTAAAGGAGGAAAGCAAGGTGGAGAGGCAGAGATTTAGGGAGGGTATTCCAAAGCTTAGGGCCTGGGCTACTGAAGCCACGACCACCATTGATAGGAGGGACCAGGCCATGGAGGGATTTGAAAACAAGGATGAGAATTTTAAAATTAAGGTGCTGTTTAACAAGGAGACACTGTCGGTCAGCGAGCTACAGGGATGATGGGTGAATGGCATTTGGTGCGAGTTAGGACAAAGGCAGTAGAGTTTTTTAAAGGAGCAGTGTGATGGCTACAGGTTTGGAGGAGAAAGGGACAGAACTTGAGTAGAGAGAGCCGTTAACAATGACAGCCAAGAAGGGAAGTTGGGTGGTCAGAAGTTTAGTGGGAATAGGGTCGAGAGAGTAGGAGATGGGTCTCATGGACAAGATGAGTTTGGAGAAGGCATGAGGGGCATTAGGACAGAAACTAGAGAAGGAAACAAGCTCATGGATAGGGTGGAGGGGCCTTAGAAGAAGCTTGGCCCAGTGGACTTGGGGGAAAAGATGGAAGTGACAGAGGCAGCTGATTGGATGGTATCAATATTGGTGGCAAAGAAATCCATGAGCTCCTTGCACTTGTTGTTGGAGATGAGGGTGCAGAAGGCTGGGGAAAGGGGTTAAAGAAGACAATTTGCAGTGAAGTAAAGAAGCTGAGGATTACCTTTGCATTCCTGGATAATGCTGGAACAGTGAACAGTTTTTGCAGATGAGAGCAGGGCCCGATAGTCTTTATGTGGCCCAGCCAGAACTGGTCAAACCAGATGTCCATTATATCCTAAAATAAAAGTAAAATACCGTGGATGCTGGAAATCTGAAATAAAAACAAGAAATGCTGGAAATGCTCAGCAGGTCTGGCAGCATCTGTGGAGAGAGAAGCAGAGTTAACGTTTCAGGTCAGTGACCCTTCATCAGAACTGGCAAATATTAGAAATGTAAAAGGTTATAAGCAAGGAAAGTGGGGATGGGGCAAGAGATAACAAAAGAGGAGGTGTAGATAGGACAAGGTCACAGAATAGCTGACCAGAAGGTCATGGAGCAAAGGCAGCAATATGTTAATGGTGTGTTGAAAGACAAAGCATTCGTACAGATAGGGTGTTAACGGACTGGAAATTGAACAGCCGCAATTACAAACATGAAAAAAAAGTGGGGAAGCAAACTGAACAAATTAAGATGAAATAAAATAAAACAAACACAAAAAAAATTTTAAAAGGAAAAAGAAAAAAATAACTAAAACCAAAAAGTAAAATGGGGGGCCCGTCATGCTCTGAAATTATTGAACTCAATGTTCAGTCCGACAGGCTGTAGTGTGCCTAATCGGTTAATGAGATGCTGTTCGTCGAGCTTGCGTTGATGTTCACTGGAACATTGCAGCAATCGCAGGACAGAGATGTGAGCATGAGAGCAGGGGGGGAATGTTGAAATGGCAAGCAACCGGAAGCTCGGGGTCCTGCTTGAGGACTGAGCAGAGGTGTTCCGCAAAGCAGTCACCCAGTCTGTGTTTGGTCTCCCCAATGTAGAGGAGACCACATTGTGAGCAGTGAATACAGTATACTACATTGAAAGAAGTACAAGTAAATTGCTGCTTCACCTGAAAGGAGTGTTTGGGACCGGGGATAGTGAGGAGAGAGGAGGTAAATGGGCAGGTATTACACCTCCTGCAATTGCTGGGGAAGGTGCCGTGGGAAGGGGACGAGGTGGTGGGGGTAATGGAGGAGTGGACCATGGTGTCACTGAGGGAACGATCCCTTCGGAATGCTGCCAGGGGAAGGGAGGAGAAGATGCGTTTGGTCGTGGCATCATGCTGGAGGTGGCCGAAATGGCGGAGGATGATCCTTTGGATATGGAGGCTGATGGGGTGGAAAGTGAGGACAAGGGGAACCCTGTCACGGTTCTGGGAGGAAGGGGAAGGGGTGAGGGTAGAGGTGCGGGAAATGGGCCGGACACGGTTGAGGGCCCTGTCAATCACACTGGGGGGGAATCCTCGGTTGAGGAAAAAGGAAGATATATCAGAAGCGCTGTCATGGAAGGTAGCATCATCAGAGCTAATCTGTACTAATGCTTTGTCTTTCAACAAACCATTAACATATTGTTTGCCTTTGCTCCACAACCTTCTGGTCAGCTATTCTGTGACCTTGTCCTATCTACACATTCTCCTTTGTAATCTCTTGCCCCACCCTCGCTTTACTTGCTTATAACCTTTTACATTTCTAATATTTGCCAGTTCTGAAGAAGGGTCACTGACCTGAAACGTTAACTCTGCTTCTCTCTCCACAGATGCTGCCAGACCTGCTGAGTATTTCCAGCATTTTTTGTTTTTATGTCCATTATATCCATTCAAGTTTGTGTCCCTTGGACTTAAGGGAATGGTGATGAGAGCCTTATGAAGGGAACGGCCAGGGTGAGAGGGAGACTAATGGCTTTAATGGGGACTAGAGCGTCAAAGATGGAGGTGAGTGTGGTTGAGTAGATCGGAGGTTGCAGTAATGTCGTGAAAGGAAAGCCAAAGGCTAGACAATTGGGAATTTGAGAGTGCTGTTCTAAGTGAACTGGGGAGGGATTTTTCCAGAGGTGGACACAGAAGGAAGTAGCGTTAGGAAGTAGGAGTGGGTGGACAGCGATACAAGGAAGTGATCAGAAATGGCCTTATCTGTGATTGATACTATGGGGATAGCAAGGCCACGTGAGATGGCAAGGTTAAGCAGGTGGCTATGAATATGGATTTGGGAGTTTACATGAAGGGTGAGATTAAGTGAGGATAAGAGTGCAGTGAACTAGGAGGAGAGAGAAGACGATAAATTGAGATGGAGGTTGAAATCACCAAGGATGAGTAGACATTCAGTGCAGAAGGAGGAAAGCAGTGAAGATAGCTCATTGGGAAAATTAGCATGGTACTTGATTGGGCAAACAAAGAAAAAAGAACAAAGAACAAAAAACAGTACAGCACAGGAACAGGCCATTCGGCCCTCCAAGCCTGCGCTGATCTTGATGCCTGCCTAAACTAAAACCTTCTGCACTTCCGGGGACCGTATCCCTCTATTCCCATCCTATTCATGTATTTGTCAAGATGCTTTTTAAACGTCACTCTCGTACCTGCTTCCACCACCTCCCCCGGAAGCAATTCCCAGGCACTCACCACCCTCTGTGTAAAGAACTTGCCTTGCACATCCCCTCTAAACTTTGCCCCTCTCACCTTAAACCTATGTCTCCGAGTAACTGACTCTTCCACACTGGGAAAAAGCTTCTGACTATCCACTCTGTCCATGCTGCTCATAACTTTGTAAACCTCTATCATGTCGCCCCTCCACCTCCGTCGTTCCAATGAAAACAATCCGTTTATCCAACCTCTCCTCATAGCTAATGTCCTCCAGACCAGGCAACATCCTGGTAAACCTCCTCTGTACCCTCTCCAAAGCCTCCACGTCCTTCTGGTAGTGTGGCGATTAGAACTGCACGCAATATTCTAAGTGTGGCCTAACTAAATTTCTGTACAGCTGCAGCATGACTTGCCAATTTTCATACTCTATGCACCGACCGATGAAGGCAAGCATGCCGTATGCCTTCTTGACTACCTTATCCACCTGCGTTGCCACTTTCAGTGACCTGTGGACCTGTACGCCCAGATCTCTCTGCCTGTCAATTCTCCTAAGGGCTCTGCCATTTACTCTATACTTCCCACCTGGATTAGATTTTCCAAAATGCATTACCTCACATTTATCCGGATTAAACTCCATCTGCCATTTCTCTGCCCAAGTCTCCAACCGATCTATATCCTGCTGTATCCTCTGACAATCCTCATCGCTATCCGCAACTCCACCAACCTTTGTGTCGTCTGCAAACTTACTAATCAGACCAGCTACATTTTCCTCCAAATCATTTATATATACTACAAACAGCAAAGGTCCCAGCACTGATCCCTGCGGAACACCACTAGTCACATCCCTCCATTCAGAAAAACACCCATCCACTGATACCCTCTGTCTTCTATGATCGAGCCAGTTCTGTATCCATCTTGCAGCTCACCTCTGATCCCATGTGACTTCACCTTTATACCAGTCTGCCATGAGGGACCTTGTCAAAGGCTTTACTGAAGTCCATATAGATAAAATCCACTGCCCTTCCTTCATCAATCATCTTCGTCACTTCCTCAAAAAACTCAGTCAAGTTAGCAAGATCACTACTAGCCAGCACACTTGGTAGAAAAGTCAGCGAGAGAGTAGAATGGAGCAGTTGGGATTGCTGCTCATGAGGAGGCAGTGGTGGGTGCCTCAATGGACACTTCGGAAAATGCCAAGGGTGGCATAGACAGAAGCTGTAGGCTTATCTAAAAGGGAGTTAAGCCTGGGACGGCAGCAAGAGAGTAGGAAGGTCAAGGAGTACTGAAGGGTTGGGGAACGCAAAATGCCCAAGAGGCAGCATAACAACAGGAGAATAGGGTCTCTGAAGGGCGGAAGAAAAAAATAAAAAGAGGAAGGGAAATAGTAAAGTGAAATGGATGTCACGGGCTTGGATCCAGATTGGGACCAACATGGGTATGAAGTTACTTTGCCTGCTATTTCTACATAGGCATCAAACATACTATTTTAAATTGTTTAATAGCATCAGTAAAATAACAGACAAATTAATATCATACAAATATCTTAGTCATTTAACCTCTTCATTAAATAGTAAATTATACATTTTTCCATTAACTAGCATTTTCATTGATATTTGAAATGGTATGGGAATTAAGAAATTAATATGAGGCAAAACATTAATTTGTAGAAAACCTCTTTTGCTACACTAGGATAATGGAAAACTTTGTCACCCTTCCCGTTCTATTTTAATTCCTGAGGAGAGACCCAAAATTATGCGCTACAACAGGCTGCATTAATACATTGTTTTTAAGCCCTGGAGGGTAAGATCTTTACCTTTCAATTTAGTGAGAACTTTTTAAATTTTCTTTAACTCTAGTCATTTAGCAGCAATACTTCTGAGATTCCAATATGTTCTATAAAGTGCTTTGTTTGCATGTTAATGTCACCTTTAAAAAAGGAGGAAGAACTCAGGCTGCTAAATTCTAAAATTATACCTGCTGTGTATACAACAGGATAATTTTTGGGAGGGTGTTGCAGGCTGAGGTGCTGGAATCTGAAGTATTGGAAGTAGTTACCCCCCAAAAAAGGTTTTTGAACCCTTATTGCATATAAATCTTTATTACAACCTCCACTGGGCTATTATTCTCAATTCTGGGTACTACACTTTGGGAAGGACATCAAGGAGATTTACTAGAATAGTACCAAGGATAAGGGAGCTGAGTTATGTGGAGAGACTAGAGAAGCTGGGTTTGTTCTGCTCAGAGCAAAAAAGGTTAACAGGAGACAGAGATATTCAAAATTATGAGGATTTTGATTGAGTAGATCAGGAGAAACTGTTTCTACTGGCAGAAGGATCAATAATTAGAGGACACAGATTTAATATAACTGGCAAAGCAACCAGAAAGGTTCTATGCAATTCTATGGGAGAGGCGAGGAGTATTTTTTAATGCAGCAAGTTGTTATGTCTACTAATATTTATTATAACCCCACCGACTCCCACAGCTAACTCGACTACATTTCCTAGGATATCGAGGGAGAGAGATAGACACAGTTGAAAAACAGTGCAGGAACTCCAGGACCAACAGAGCACATCAGGGGGAAGAGAGAGAGGGAGAGAGTTTAAAAACAGCACGGGAACACCGGAGACAACGGAGCACATTGGCGGGGGGGGAGGGAAAGAGAGAGAGACAGACAGTTAAAAAGCAGTGCAGGAACTCTAGGTCCAGCAGAGCACATCAGGGGAGAGAGAGAGAGAGAGTTTAAAAACAACGCAGGAACTCCAGGACCAACAGAGCACATCAGGGGGGAGAGAGAGAGGGGGGATAGAGAAAGAGTTTAAAAACAGCGCGGGAACCCCGGGACCAACAGAGTACATCGGGAGAGAGAGTATGGGAACTCGAGGTGTGACATCACCGGAAAGTCGTAAGTTGATTGGCTGGTGAGTATTTTGCTCATTTATCTTTCAAAGTTCAGGTAATTTATCAGTAATTGTAATCTTGTATTAGTATTAGTAAAGTTTAGTAATTAGTAAGTTGAGTGGCCGGTAAGTGCTTAGTGTAAGGGACAGTGTGTTAATAGCCAGCTGAGAACACTGGAGTTAGCGAAGATCTATAAATAAAAAGAACTAAAACTTGAAAATAAATACCTAAAACACATAACGGTGATTAAAAATGTATAACTCTTACTAGCATTTAATAAGCACAGTGAATTTTAGTGTACATAGGAATTATCCTAAGCTAATTAAGAACGTAATTAAAGTATATTAACTAAGTAACATAAGTAACATAAGTAACAAGTGCAGGACAGGTATTGAGTTGTAGCTGTGGAATGTGGGATCTCCTGGATGTCAACGTGATCCAGGACAAACACTTCTGCAGAAAGTGTAAGCAGCTGGAAAAATTCCTGATCAGAGTTATTGATCTAGAAGCCTAACTGCAGACACTGCACAACATCATGGAGGGGTACAGATACCTGGATACTTTATACCAGAAGACAGTCACACCCCTTAGAATAGGGTCCACAGTTTTGGTCAGTGGTGAGGGACAGCAGGGTGTGACCATGAGTGAACAGACAGTAGTGGAGGAGGCTCAGCCTTTGCAATTGTCAAACAGGTTTGAGGTGCTTGCAACCTGTGTGGACGAGAGTGCAGGGTGGATGAGCAGACTGGCCGTGGCACTATCGTACAAGCCGTTCAAGCAGGAGGAGCAAAAAGGGCAGTAGTGGCAGTTGGGAACAGTATAGTGAGGTGGATTGACACTACTGTCTGCAGCAAAGAGCAAGAGTCCAAAAGGCTGTATTGCCAGTCATTTGTTGTGACCAACACAAAAGGATCACTGATCACTGCTAAGTGTGGTTCGCAAATCATCACACAAAATGTGTGATTCTTCAAAGTGTTGTAAACAATATCTGCAAGAGTTGCATCTGATCCAGACATCGACACTTCAGATGAAGCACATGAGTTAAATGAGACAACAACTGATGCCACACCTTGATATCCTACTCATGAGTGGAAACATCTATCATAAATGATTATGCTGCAAACTGAAGTAATGTTCGAACAGAACAAGGTAAATAAACCATTAAAACACTCATTTACCAAGAAGGGAAGGGATGTCATGTATTGTTCATTTATTGTTCATTTGATATGTAGTGTATTGTTCATTTGCAGCCACCACACATATTTGGTGTAGAATGAGCAGTGTGCCACTAGAGTGGATAATAACGGTTAAGTTTACAGCAGCAATCCAGAAGGTAATGCTTTGTGTTTCTTCCAGAGATCTGTAATTACAAATCTACAATGTGGAGATTTTATACTTGCCACGAGCTATACAGTAAGAAGCTGAGAAGCAGGAGCATGAGGAGGAAAAGGAAGAACATCAGGAGCATGAGGAAGGGGGGTTGTTCAAGGATGAAGAGGAAGGGAGGATCCAACCTAGACAGTCCCTTTTGTCTGGGCTGTCATTGAAGAAGTTTCCTGAGTGTGAAATTAGCAATTGCAACATAATTCTCTATTCACTAACAGTCCCATACCTTATCTTCTGCCTGTCATTGACCATCGCAGCGTCTGCTTAGCCACAATGGAAAAAAATAAAAGTCACTGCAAAATAAACATTCAAAACAAAACTTATAAACAAAGTCATGGTATATTGCATGCAAAAAAAAAATCAACCAATTATCCTCGTGCATTATCTTAGTGCGTGTCTTCTGTGTGCCTTTGACTGTCCTTGTGCCCCCAGTGCTACCCCAGTAATTTCAGCAAGGGTGTGGATGGCTGCTGACTTTCATTGGAGGAGATTGCAGATGGCCCTGGAGGATGACCTCCAGCAGCTCTGAGCCTAGAAGGGCCAGCTGTGGACTGCATCATCTTGGAATGGGCAACAGTATTGTGGGTGGGCTGGCTGTCTGTCAAACAACAGTAAGAGCACTGGTGGATTGAGAGTACAGCATTCATGCTCCATGGACCCACTGCCATTAACCAAGGGTGGCACTTCAGCAATCCAAGTAATCTGTTGGAGGACAGATTGCTGGACTGCTGTGAGACCCTGAAAACCACTTTGCGTCCTGTAATCCACAGTCACGCTGGCAGCGGTTTAGCTGATCTTGCATATCAGCAGTCTGAACTTTCATTGAAGCACTCTGACATTCAGTGGCTGCTGTTTTTGCTGCATTGGAAGCTGAGATATCAACCATCAGATGCAGCATAATGGTTGGGTCCACAAGTGTACAAATAGAGTTGGTTACCATTTTCATGCTGAAAAATTTGGGCTCCAAGCTTTGTGCAAAGCCCTGTGCTAAGTTGGTTTTGGACTCATCCATGTTCCTTGACATTAATTGCAGGAGGGGGGAAGGCCAGGTGCTCAAGTTAAGTATTTTCGGTGGGGGTAGAGAGCAAGGAATTAAATCTATGGCTGTTGGGGGAGTTGGTAGGCGAAGGGCAAGATCAATTAATTTAATTTTTTAAAACCCATTCTCTTTTACATATTTAAATGTAACGATAGGGCCTGAAGCCCTTTAAAAATGGCGTCAGCGCCTGTGCAGAGGCAGCTGACACCATTGCCAGGGACGGACTGCCCACCCCCTCCACATCACCGGCAGCGGTGGTGGGGTCGGTCCACCCCAGCCATTCAAATAGGCCGCCGTATTTAATATTGCGGCAGCCCTGCCCTGTGCGATCTGCGCAGGCTGACCGCCATTGTTTATGTCGGGAATGTAAAATGCAGCCCATTATTTAAATGGAGAGATACTATAGAATGCTGCGATACAGAGGGATTTGGGTGCCTTCATACATGAATCACAAAAAGTTAGTATGCAGGTACAGCAAGTGATTAGGAAGGCAAATGGAATTTGCCCTTTATTACAATGGGGATAGAGTATAAAAGTAGGTATGTTTTGCTACATTTATACAGGGCATTGGTAAGACCACACCTAGATTAATGAGAACAGTTTTAGTCTCTTTGTTTAAGGAGGGGTATACTTGCATTGGAGGCAGTTCAGAGAAAGTTCTTTAGGTTGAATCCTGGGATGAAGAGGTTGCCTTATGAAGAAAGGTTGAGCAGCTTGGGCCTACACTTATTAGAGTTCAGAAGAATGAAAGGTGATTTTATTGAAACATATAAGTTTCTGAGGGTGCTTGACAGGGTAGATGCTGAGAAGACATTTCCCCTCATGGGGAATCTAGAACTGGGGGTATAGTTTCAGAATAAGGGGTTGCCCATTTAAAATGGAAATGAAAAGAATTTCCTCTCTCAGAGAGTCATGAATAGCTCAGAGAGCTGTGGAGGCCAAGTCATTGAATATGTTCAAGGCTGAGATAGACAGATTTTTGAACTATAAGGCTTTCAAGGGTTATGGTGAATAGGAATGAAAGTGAAGTTGAAGCTGAAATCAGATCAACCCTGATGTTACTGAACGATGGAGCATGCTCAAGGGATTATATGGCTTACCCCTGCTCCTTTTTCTTATGTTATTATCTCCTGCTGCCTCTAGTCATGTGCCACCTTGTCCTGCAAGAGAGAGGGAATTGTGTTAATGAGTGTAGTGCAATCTGTTTGGGTGATGTGGCTGTCATGGTTGAATAGCTGGCAATGTGCGCAAGCTGTGAGATGTGGTTATAAGACTTCCAGTAACATTAAGTATGTGAGAGTGAGGTGAAGGACTTGAATGTTGGGCTTCAGTCCTGATTGCTAGAGATTGTTGGTCAGTGAGTAATCAGGGTGTGGTGAATTGAACAGCATCTGAGACTATTGATTTAGTTAGTCAGATATGACATTTGAAGAAAATTTCACTGATGGTGACCACTCATATGAGATCATTGAACTTCTTGTGTTATTGCTGCTAGGTCCTCAGGACTTTGAGACCTGGCATTGACCTCTATGATTATCTGTTCCATCGCCTTTTGTGCATATGTCTGGAAGCCCTCCTTGTCCCCTTTGGATGCAAGACATCTTTCTACATTTCACTTCCTCCACCAAGGTCTCCAGAGCAGTGTCTGAAAAACCTTGGAGCCCACTCTCTCTCTCTGGTGTGCCATTCTTCACTGTTTCCCAGGTCAGATTAATTTCCTGTATGACTGCCAGCACATGCTCTGGCATCAATGCATACCCCTCTCAGAAGTGCAGGTGCAGGCTAGCTTTAAGCAGTATAGGCTAGCTTTAAGTGGTGCGAGCTACAAATGATTTTGATCCTCTGCTAATGTGTCCAGCTAATGAACAGCACAGTTAGCACTGGCTATAGGCAGCAATCATTCAAATAAGCAGGCAGCACAAAGTTGGCGTGTTGCTTGCATTACAGTGAATGGGCAGTGGATTAATTGTGCATCGTGATCCCCGTGCCCATTTTTTGTGTTTTCCAATTTAGCCACAACATGTCTGCACAGTTATGAACTTGGATTCACTTCTTTTTAAAGAAAATTCTCAAAATACCATTTATGCAAAGAATTAATGGTTCTGTACAAAGAGTATCAAAGAAACCATCATTCTGTAATCATAGTTCATAAATGTGCAAATGAGATCATTTATATGGACAGGAAGTATCAGTAAATTAAAAGTCTCTGAACAAAATTTGATTTCTACCTTCTGATCTGGAAGTCAATATTATTCATAGTTTCTAACCTGTTAATATAAAACGAAATGGCAGTCAATCAGTTGCTTTGTTTAAAAAATTTATAAATACAATAAAATTTCCGGCAATCCTGTCCTTCACTATTTTAGAGATTATACATTATGCATTTCAGTAATGAGCAGGAAGTGAAAAGAATTAAGTACTGCCCCACAATGTAAGATCATAAATCAGAGCATTAATGTTCAGTTTCAGTATGAATGATAGCTAAATCTGTTCAATTACAAAGTAAAGCACAGCTATTTTAGCAGCGATAACTAGGGAATCTATTCTAATGAAAAACTCTAACTTTCATTATCACCCTGTTTGCAAAAGTGATTGAAATGGAATTTTGACTTAAGCTAGTACACTTTACAGTTTATGAAAATAACGTCATATTACAAACAAAATAAATTATTAAATATCCATCTTGTACAGCCATTAATAATAAAATAGACCAGTATAAAAAATATTTAACTTCTTGTACTTTTAAATATCATCAATAACAGTTAATGGAAAGTCCCATTTCCAAAAAAAGGTTTGGATCACACAAGGCATAACAATGTAAGCATATATTGAGATTTACTTTGACCTTTGGATGGCCAATGTAATGAGTGCTTTATGTTGTCTGATGCAATATAAATGAAATGCATGGAGTCCAGTTGGTTGAAGATCGCAAACAGGTTTATTAACAGTTAAACTATTATACAGTACAGAGCTGACTATTTACAGAACCTTCCTCTAGGTTTTACAGTTGCAGAGCAACTCTGGCTTTGCGTCACATGACTACATCCTGGGTACTTAGCTCATTAGCATACTAAGATCTTAAAGGAATATCAATCTTAAAGGCAATCATACAACATTCCCTTTCTTTCCAAAGATAAGTCTTGTATGCAAAAAGTAAAAACACATATAATTATATGACATAAAAATTAGTTATGCAGGATATAGATCATAAAATTTACAATTATGGGGATAAGGATTGTCAAATTTACAAGTGCAGAGGCTTAAAAGTCCATATATCGTTTCAGTCGTTTGACGACTCTTGCTCGGAGAATTTGCGTCCCATCTGTTGCTTTTTTTTCCTGAAGCTTCTCCCTTTCTACATTCAGTTTCTGTTGCTCTGCCTTCAGCCTGCTAATATACTCTGTTGCTTTTCTCAAGATGACCACTTTTGAGGCTTGGTTATTCTTGGGAAGTTCCGGCACCTCATCTCGAAGAGCCAACAGATGATGCTTCAACTCATTCCTCGGCTGCCTCTTTAGGACATTGCTTGTCCTTTGCCTCTCCTCATTTTTCATGTCTGAAGGCCTGGAGCTCAAGATCGAGGACTTGTTGCAGGAGGAGTACTTGGTCCCATGGAGGTACTCGTCCATTCTGGCTTGTTGTGGTGCCAGTGGTTCTCTAGATGTGAAGGTGCAGCATAGTTGTGCTGTTGCTGTGTTTCCAAACGGTACCGCTTGATGCTGGCCAGACACTGCGAGCAGGCTCCAGTCCTTGGAGATTTCCCCTTGGCAATGCTCCCCTCTGCCAGCCTTTGTTTCTCAGTAGTGCCAACTACTTCTGAGTCACTGGAGCATGAGGAAACACTGCCTGTTGACAAAGAACTCTCACCATCTGAGTTGGGATCTTCACTCTCTTGGTATGGTGCCTCTGAGAAGGGACAGATACCTTCCAAACCAGAACCACTGAGATCCTGGAGGAACCGTGACTCGATGTGGGTACCCTTGGTCTCTTCTGGTGTAATTGGTACGTTGGTGACCTTGTGGATAGTTATGATGTTGAGGTCCTTACACGCTGGTAGTCCTGCCACTGCTGGTCCGCTCATGTCGACAGGTAGAATGTTTGCATTTTTTTTTTAATGGGATGTGGGCATTGCTGGCAAGGCCAGCATTTGTTGTCCATCCCTAATTGCCCTTGACAACTGACTGCCTTGCTAGGCCATATCAGAAGGCAGTTAAGAGTCAACCACTTTGCTGTGGGTCTGGAGTCACATGCAGGCCAGACCAGGTAAGGACAGTAGATTTCCTTCTCCAAAGGACATTAGTGAACCAGCACAATCAAGACACTGTTACTGAGTACTGCTTTCAATTCCAGATTTTTATTAATTAATTGAATTTATTAATTAATTGTGTTTAAATTCCACCAGCTGCCATGGTGGAATTGAATCTATGTCCCCAGGGCATTAGCCCAGGTCTCTGGATTACTAGTTCAGTGACATTACCACTATGCCGTCATCTCCCCCATGCCAACTTGCCATAGCTGCATTGCATTGTTCGTGTGCCACTGCACGGGATGGTTGGCACATTGTGTGCAGATAACTTTGCATTTGTCAGTTGTATCATTGATTTCCAATGCCTCCGGTACATATCCTTCAAGATTTCAATTGGTAGGACAGTGTCAATCTTAACCCTGAATGTATGTTTGTCAGCATTCTTTGGGCACACGATGTTAATGCGGTAAAAGCTTCCAGTCGTTTGACTTCATCAACATGATGTGTCAGGTTCACAATGTGAAATGCCTGTTTGTCTTCTGGTTGGGAATTATTCCTCTCTGAGTCATGTCTCAGGTGTGTTTCGCTGTGGGCTATGTGTACCGACTTGTGTTTACCCAGGTCTCTGGAGCTCTCAGTGCTGTTGTTGCCCTGTTGCTGCGTCTGTCTTCTGTTTGCTTGTGCCCTACTGTTATGACCAGGTCAGAGGCGTCCAAGGGTCCACTCTCAGCCTTTGCCTGGTTTAACCGGAATAGGGTTTAATTTGAAAAAACTGTGTTTTAACTCCCCCTTGATGAATCCTTGTTCGCTGCTCCAATTGCCAATTGTAAGACAAAGAAATCAAACAGGTTTCCTTAGATTTAAACAAGAAAGGTAGAAGTTTATTCAACTCTAATCCAGCTACGAATATGCAGCGCGACCACACTAGCATGCATATAGAGACACAGCACTGAAACAGGCCCTTTGGCCCACCGAGTCTGTGCCAACCAACAACCACCCATTTATACTAATCCTACATTAATCCCATATTCCCTAGCATATCCCCACCATTCTCCTACCTACACTAGGGGCAATTTACAATGACCAATTTACCTATCAACCTGCAAGTCTTTGGCTGTGGGAGGAAACCGGAGCACCCAGTGGAAACCCACGTGGACACAGGGAGAACTTGCAAACTCCGCACAGGCAGTACCCAGAATCTATCCCGGGTCCCTGGAGCTGTGAGGCTGCGGTGCTAACCACTGCGCCGCTAACCACTGCGCCACATATGTGATAAACACACACACAGATAGAGAAAGAAAAAGTATTAGGGATAAAGGGGAAAGGTCTGAGGTAATATCTGGCAGTTATTGTCCTTTAAGTTCAATGTGGAGTCTTTGGTTGCCTGTAGGTCTTGCAATTCGATGGGGCCCAGTTAACGCTTCAACTTGTTCCGATGTAGGAGTCTTTTGTCTCTTGAGGTTTACGTATCTTCCATGGGTCCGGTGGCTTTGGAGAAAGCAAGAGAGATACAGGCAGGCAAAAGACTTGCTTGTTTCAGCTTCAGTTGCCTACTTCCTTCTGAATTCATACTGTCTTGTGGCTAGTTCAAAAAACCTGGACCAGCCAGTTAGTTATGTGACCAGCTGGTTTAACCAGTCCTGGCTCTGGAATGGGCTTCCTTAGACCTTCAATCTCTGGTGATCAAAATCCATTGGGGTTAACTGGAGCAGGGAATAGCCCTTTGTCTCCACAAGCAGCAGCTCTTAGTATGCAAATGTCCTTCTAGCCCAGTGTCTGGTGATCTTCAAACAAGTCATTTCATCACTCCAAGAACAGCTTAACATCAATATTCATATGACAAAATTAATATGCATCATTCTTGGCAGGTGGGGGTCTTCATGACGTCTCCACACCCAGCAGAATGAAATGCGATTTTTAAAAAAGAGCATTTAATTAAAAGGGTCTGGAGAGAAGCTAAGGACAGGAAAATACTCATGCACCTCTCTCATTCATTCAGAACCCGGACAATTGTTACAGCCTGTCTTTTCTTGGTAGCAGTGCGGCTTTAAACAGCCCTTTCTGGCATCTCAATAAATATGTAGTTTTTGGGGAAGTTTTTTTTCCAGTTTGCGCATTTCCATGATTGCCTAAGGTATCTTTGCTCTTGTTGAAGTCCGCAGGGGGAGGTTTAAGTTTAATTAGCCCTAGGTGGGAGTTCTGCTCAGGGACGGCGGCAGTGGGCGGTTCCACTCCGAACTCTGTTTTCGTGCTTTGATGAGTTAACTCATCAACTCATGTGGTAACTCCTGCAGTACTCCACCCCACCTTTGTGGAATTTTGGACAGTCAAACTGCTGTCTTATGCAGGCTTTGTTTTTTTGCATACCAACATGTGCAGCCATTGCAATCTCTTGGGCCATTCTTAATATTTCTCTCCATTACCTCTGTGGCACCACTAACTGGTGAACCACTGTCCACTCCTTGCTCTCAGGTCTGTGAGGAGAACTCCATTTCCTCATCAGTGCCTCATTCTTTAAATAATAGCAGGCAGGCACTCCCTCTGCTTCAATTTCAGACTGGGCAGCCTGTGCTAACTCTGTCAATACTGGGTCAGCTCGCTCAGCCTCAGCTAGGGAAGATCTATTTATCTCATTACCTGGGTCTTCTAACTTTCCAAAGAAAGTCTCAGACAGACAGACCTCATGGTCATTTGCCTGTAGTGCCAATTCAGTCTCCTCTGGGGGAGCTGATTTGATCATGGCCTCATTCATTACAGTTTCATGGAAACTGTAGGGGACCATCTCCCTGCCACTCCCCACTCCTGGGGAAGCTACCACCTTCGTCCCCGCCAGATCATTACCTAGGAGCAGGCCAACGCTGTCCACAGGCAAACTAGGGACAATCCCTACGATCACCGGTCCTGAAACTAGGTCACACTCCAAGTGCACCTGGTGTAAAGGTACAGGCATACGCTGCCCTCCAATATCATTCACCACCATCCTGGAATTTCCTGCACTCTCTGGGGAATAGGTCAGGCCTTTTCCCAGTAAAAGGGATTTAGTGGCCCCTGTGTCCCTGAGGATTATTATGGGCTTGCTTGCCCCACTCGAGGGGTATGGGGTTACTCTCCCTTCAGACACAAACCCTGATAACCCTCAGGAATCCTGTTAAACTTTCCTGCACTTGCAACAGTAGACTTCCTGGGTCTCACTCTTACTGCAGTTAAATCCACAGCTTGGTCTGCTGGGCTTTCCATCAGGGTACCTTCTTCACTGAGTGGGTGTGTCCTGATTAACCCTACAGGTTTTCCTTTTAGTTTCCAGCAGTCAGCTCTTAAATGTCCTGCTTTATTACAATGGAAGCATACAGGTCTCCAGGTCTCACTCCTACTTATTGCACCTTCTTTTTTGGCTGGAGGTGGGCTCCCTGTGTCTCCTGCTTTACTTCCCCTCTCTGGACAGCTTGGGCTTCTATCAACTTCCCACCCTCTGTCCTTTTAGAATTTGTGGGGCAGATTAGGAAAGGTTTTCTCCTGGGAAACAAACTTATCAAAGAGAGCAAACTCGTTGGCCAGGACTGCTCCCTGCCAGGCTTTATAAGCCTTTTGTTCCTCCACAAGTGTCTTTATGGAGAGCAGGAAGGAGTTTTTAAATTCCTCTACCAAAATTATTTCTCTGAGATTTTCATAGCTGAGCTGTACTTTAAGAGCCCTCAGCCACTGGTCAAAAGCCAGCTGCTTATTTCTCTCAAACTCCAGGTAAGTTTGATCAGCTTGCTTCTTGAAGGTCCTAAACTTTTTGCGATAGGCTTCCGGTATAACTCAAATGCCCCAAGGATAGCATTTTTGGTCAGTTCATAATTTGATGAACTCTCATCTGGCAACAGGGAATAAACCTCATGGGCTTTTCCTACTAATTTACCTTGTATCAGCACAGTCCAAGCCTCAGCTGGCCACTTTAACTGCCTTGCCAGTTTTTCAAAAGACACATAAAATGCTTCCACATCTCCCTCATTGAATTTTGGGATCAGTTGGGAGAGTTTTAACAATTGTGTACCCAGCCCTGAATTGTGCTCCTCCATTTTGGCCATGCTTTCACTGGGGTTATTCTGTCGCCCCCCCAGCTAACTCAAGCCGCCTTATCTCTCTTTCTTCACATTCTTTCTGGAAGGTTCTGATGAAAGGTCACAGACCTGAAACGTTAACTCTGCTTCTCTCTCCACAGATACTGCCTGACCTGCTGACTATTTCCAGTACTTTTTGTTTTTATTTCAGATTTCTAGCATCTGCAGTATTTTGCTTTTATTACACCAGCTCCATTAGTTGCTCTGACATCTCAGTTTCTGAGAAATTGCATTTGTTTCCCTTACTACAGCATCTACTGATGAACTGTTTTATTGATTCCTGTGCTGTTGCCTGTAGGACATTCATTTCCAGTGGTGAATTCTAAAATTCACTCTTAATCAGAGTTGACCTTATAGCACTTTCCATATTTTTGGGGGTCTTTCTGGTCCTCTTCAGATAATCCAAAGGTATTCCTTCTGTATAATCCCTCATTTCCAACTGCTATTAGTATTTTTCAACCTGTTACTTTGGTTCTACAGTTGTTTGGTCAGTGAAGCAAAACTACATTCTGTATTTCAAAGGTTTGAACACAGGTAAGATATCAATGGCCTTTCAGTTCATGCTGGGAAATTTGATATCCAACTTCCTGCTATTCCTTTGTTTTAAAATGTGTGTTATGACTTATTCTATGATTCTGTGCTGTTTCCCCTTTAAGAAACTCTCTGCTGTTTAGACTAGCTGCTTTGATGGAGTGGAGCAGTTTTATCGTGTTCTATGTTTATCTTGCATGCAGAACTTAACCCTGTCGGTTTACACAGCTGTTCAATTGGCAGTTCAATTGATTTTTTTTGCTAGAGTTTGTTTTTTCAGCACTTAAGCTGGTTTGTTTACATAGCTGTTCACTCGACAGTTCAATAGTTTGTTTCATAGAGATTATTTATCTTGATCATGCTTGAGTGGTTTAATGGTATTTTTTATAGCTGTGGCTACATGAATGAGAGTGCTTCTTCATGCTCAACTGATTTAATGAATTGCTTAAAAACTTTGTCTACGTGGATGGAGGCTCTACAGTGCTTGGGGTTTTCCTGAATTTTTTGTTATTGGACGCCTTCTGTAATGGTGCCAACCTTGATCAGCCTGGGAGAGGAGTCGGGTCTTCCCCATTTGTTTCTCTCCCAGGAAGGTTTTGAAGTAGTTACAGCTTTTTTTTTCAAACTGGGATTCCTCAACCGCCAACACAATGACTCACCCGATTTACTTGCAGCCTGCCATTCTGTACATATCTTCCACAGCTTGAGATAAGTTCATTTTTTTAACTGTTTGAGCTCATTTTCTTTTTGAACTTTATCTCGTGGCTGTTGGAAGGGTCATTTTCAAAACTGTTTTGCCTGTGGTCTTCAACTTAGACTTATTTTTCTTTTCACCACAGCTGCCACCAGGTAATGAGTTCTTTTTGTTGTCTGATGCAACACAAATGAGATGCATGTAGTCTAGTTTGTTGAAGATCTCAAACAGGTGTATTAACAGTTAAAATATTATACAGTACAGTGCTAACTATTTACAGAACCTTCCTCTAGGTGTTATAGTCGCAGAGTGATTCTGGTTTTGAGTCACATGACTACCTCCTGGTACTTAGCTCATTAGCATACTAAGATCTTAAAGGGATATCACTCTTAAAGGCAATCATACAACAGCCAACTGGTGGAGCACACCTGTCGGCCATCCATTCCAGTGGTAAAGAGTTCCCTTAATTTTGAGACCCTGCTCTCATTTATATCTAGCTGGCAAGCTGTGAGATGCCAAAGGCATTCCAGTACAGCTCACTGTATAGAAGCCTCAAGATCTGGGTAAGGGCAATAATGGAGTGTGGGTCGATAGTGTCCCAGATTATTCTCATATACATATAATTTAACACTTATCTTTGGTGGGCCTTTTCAGTTCCATCAGCAATCAAAGTACATACAACATAGAATTTGACCAGTTCCGACCTAAAATGGCAATCGGGTCCTTATTTGTATCATAGCATTTGGATTTCTAAATTTCAAAATGGAGCCAGCCACATCGCTGTGTTAAGGGGTGATAAGGCGAGCAGCCCCATTTGGAGGCCATTACCGTCCTATTAACCCCAAAACAAAAGCAACCAAAATCATTTTGTTCGTTCCATTTCTTCTATTTGCTGTTAAGCATGGAATAGATTCAAATTTTAAGTTCAGCATTAACTTGTGTATTTAATTCTTAAAGACAAAGGTAAAATTAATTGTTAAGAATTTCTTTTCAGTTTTGTTGTATTAACATTGTATTTTCACATTTCCAAAGCTACAACACCAACAAAATAATGATACATTGATTTACATAGCACAGAAACAGGCCATTCAGCCCAACTGGGTAATGCCAGTGCTTATACTCTACATAAGACTCAACTCACTCTAATTGTCTCTCCCTCCCAAGCCTCCGTATCCCCATCTCCCTCATGTATGCAGCAACATTCCCCTTAAATGCGTCAATGCTGACTGCTTCAACCTGTCCGTTTGGCAGCCAGAACTACATTCTCGCTGCAATAATATCTGTCTCTTTGGTGTGTGAGCTGTTGTAAGATTCACAGGACTATAAGTAACAGCCCAATAAAATGTTGGTTTTAGCATAACTGAACTGGAACATATATATACAAATAGTTACTGCAAGAGCTAGAATTAAACATCTCTCACTCTGCTGGGCTCCATCCCCAACTGCCTGGTTTTATGTGCCATGACATCACTTCCTTTAGTGATCTTCACTTGCAGCTCTTAAAGTGTCCTGTTCTTAAGGTAATCCCTTCTTAAGGTCATCCCACAAAATCTGCCTTTTTTCCCAAAAATAAAAACATATGTTCAATATACAGTGAAGTTGTGGTTTAGACTAAATATACATTATTAAACAAAATGTTGTTTACAAATTTAAAACTCTCTAAAATGAAGAGGAGGTTTGCTTATTCATCCTGATCTGGTTATCATGAATCTCTTTCCATAGCTGAGCTCATCTTGATGACTCGCCTGAGATTCTCGTGACTCAGAACTCTAGTTATCATTTCCTTCCACTGCGCTCGTGGCCTCTGTACATTCATCTCCAGACTTTGAATATCAGAATGCAAAGCTTTGGGTACCAGGACTTGTTTTTCTTTGAAAATCACCCATGGTGATATACCGAGCTTGTCTCAATACAGCCAAAAGTAGTGCAGAAGTTTGTTTACTTCCTGTATGGTGTCAGGCCATTCTTCCACAATCACCTTCCACAAAAACAAAAGGGGAGGGTCCGATGCTATCTCATCTCTCAGTTGCTCACATTTGTGGGGTAGAGAATTTCACAGATTCACCACCCTCTGAGTGAAGAAATCCTTTTTCATCTCAGTCCGAAATGGCCTACCTCTTATTCTGAGACTGTATCCCCTGGTTCTCGACCCCCCCAGCCAGGGGAAACATCCTTCCTGCCTCATCCCTGTCAAGCCCTGTAAGCATTTTGTATGGTTCAATGAGATCACCTCTCATTCTTTTAAACTCTAGAGAATACCGGCCCAATCTCCTCAATCTTTCCTCTTAGGACAAACCCGCTATCCTGGGAATCAGTCTGGTGAACATTCATTGCACTCGCTCTATGGCAAGTATATCCATTCTTAGGTAAGGAGACAAAAACGGTACACAATACTCCAGGTGCGGTCTCAGCAAGACTGTATACAATTGCAGCAACACTTCTTTACTCCTGCACTCAAATCCTCTTGCAATAAAGGCCAACATACCACTTCATTTCCTAATTGCTTGCTGCATCTGCATGCTGGTTTTCAGTGAATTATGAACACACTGGATATGCAAATCTAGTGAGACATCTGCATTTTTATTTGGGTTAGGCAACCTGCTCAGTGTGTCTGATGTGACCATTTTGCTGCCTTGTTTATATCGGACATCACAGTCGTAGCCCTGGATCTTCACCAAAGGTCTCTGCAACCGTGGAGGAGCACTCGTGAGTGGTTTGTACCATATAGCTTCAAGCAGCTTGTGGTCAGTCATTTACATAGCTATGACCACAGTTCCACTGCATCTGGGTTCGTTCCCACATCCTTTGGAAATGTAATATCAAAATTGTTGCTGGTGTAAAGCATTTGAGAATGCTGATAAGCCCATCAAAACACCTTTTTGTAATAATGGTTAAACATTGAACAAAATGAGGACATTTCCTTGTGTGTTAATGGGCTATTCACTGATCCAGGATGGGAAGATAATCAAATCATGCTGGTAGAATAATCGGAAGGGGATTATGTCAATCATTGTCATGTTTGTGATCTTTGTACTATAAGAAGTGTGCATTTAGGGGCAGAGCTGGGCAACTTGCAAGGAAACTGTGGGCAGACATCCAGACAGATGGGAACATACTCCTCTGAGCGATTGTTGGGTGAGTCATGTTTGTAATTAGAGAGTTAAAAGGAACGCTGTAATTGAAGATTGTTTGAAGTTAAAGGGAATAGCATATTGATGTTTGTGTGTTATCCATGGTACAATAAACAGTTGAAGAAATACTGAGTTGTACTGCATTGTGAGCCATTTACCCCACCCAGATGGGTTCTGGAATCTGAGTATAAGAGGGAAACTTGTGGGTTCAACTACCTACCTTGTTTCTTGTTATTAATAATGGTCAAAATAATCAGTGGTAACATATTTTAAGTAGCTTTAAAATTATAGATCATTTTTGTTTTGACAAACATTCTGTGCAGTTTATGAGGATCGACATACAAGAGTACCATATGTTAGTGAGGCTGTTAATATTGCAGGATTTGCAGGGACTTATGACTTAAGCTAAAATGGAAAAACAAAGAATCTTAATCATGATTATTCTTTGTATAGCCACATATTGAAGAGTGGGGTCAAGAGAAATGATCTGGAAGTAGTTATTGATTGATCTTTGAAAACCTCCATAAGGTATATGACAGTGATCCGCAAAAGAGTGTTGAGATTCATCAATAAAAACATTAAATACTAGTCAAAGGAATAGTATTGACTCTCTGTAACTCCTTGGTGAGATCTTGCTCAGAATATTATATCGCATTCTAGTCAGCTTACTTTAAAAAGAACACTGATAAACTCAATAGGTTAGAAAACAAAGCCACAGGAGGATTTGAAAGGTCTTATTTTCTAAAGGTTGAATGAGATTGGATATGATGCTAGTTATGATAGAATAATTATTTCCAAAAAATCCAATTTTCCTTTTTCCAGTTGTTCTAATACATCTAAAAATGCTAGTGCTCACTCAGTGATCTATATGCTGCAGTATCTAATTTCTTCAGGCACTGCAAGGACTGTTAAATTGTGATTTAAGTAACTGCCATTACTGTGGCACTGTTTGGTAAGGTGATCATTTTGAGATAATGTATACTATGTGTGAATAATTTCAAATGAATCTCAATGAACCAAAAGATAATCATGTAGATTGGGCTCTTATTCCATTGAAATCCTAATCTACTACATTAGCAGCGATAACCTGGATAAGATTAGCTGCAACAAGTATTCTGGGAGGGGGTTAAAGAATTGCCAAAGTCTTTCAGAACCTAGACACTCTTCTCAAAGCCAGCTTCAAATGTGATTTTGGATGGAGTTCAGTGTGGGAAACATAATTCATTAAAATAGTAGTAGGTTAACTAATCAAACTATTCTATCAAATATTTTCATCTGTTTCCAAGATTATAAATCCTATTCACAAACTATGAAATCTATTAGTCTATAAACTTAGCTTATTAGTAACACTTATGCCTTTGAGTTTGAGGAAGATCGTAGCTCCAAGTCCCAATTAGGATTAGAGTATATATGTAAGTGATTTCCAGGTGTTCAACTTAATCAGCGGAAATTGGGAGAGCAAGCTCACCAACCACCGTTGGAGTTGGGCTGAGGCCCAACTAACTTTTGTGTTTCATTTCCATACTGTTGTCAAGATACTCATGCTTTTTAAATAGCTTGCAGATTCAAAAGGGATGAAAATTGGTGGTTACTGGTATATGTTAAATATTGCCATCAGAACTGAAGCACAAACAGTAATGAGACACGCTCTGATTCATTTTGCAACATTCAATGAGGAATCCACTGCATGCAGGTCATCATCATCCATGTAATTCTACCACTCGGCTCCTGACCTTATTACAGCCTTGGTCCAAACATGGATAAAAGAGCTGAACTCAAGAGGTGAGGTGAGTGTAATTGCCCTGGATATCTAGGCACCATTTGCTCAAGTGTGGCATCAAAGGGCCCTAGCCAAACTGAAGTCAATGGGAATCAAGGGGAAAACTCTCCACTGGTTGGAGTCATACCTAGCACAAAGGAAGATGGTTGTGGTTGGTGGAGGCCAATTATCTCAGCCCCAGGACATTGCTGCAGGAGTTCCTCAGGATAGTATCCTAGGCCCAAACATCTTCAGCTGCTTCATCAAAGACCTTCCTGCCATCACAAGGTCAGAAGTGGGAATATTCACTGATGATTGTATGTTTTTCAGAACCATTTGTAACTCCTCAGATACTAAATCAGTCCGTGTCCATATGCAGCAAGACCTGGACAATGTTCAGGCTTAGTAACATCTGTGACACACAAGTGCCAGACAATGACAATCTCCAATAAGAGAGAATCTAACCATCTCCCCTTGACATTCAACGACATTAACATCTCTGAATCCCCCACTATCAACATCCTGGGGGTTACTTTTGAGCAGAAGCTGAACTGCAGACTCCACATAAATAATGTGGCTATAAGAGCAGGTCAGAGACTGGGTATTCGGTGGCAAGTAACCCACCTCCTGACTCCCCAAGCCTATCCACCATCTACAAGACACAAGTCAGGAGTGTGATGGAAAGCACTCCACTTGCCCAGATGAGTGCGGCTCCAACAGCAGTCAAGAAGCTCAACGCCATCCAGGACAAAGCAGCCTGCTTGATCATTGTCCCATCCACCACCTTCAACATTCACTCCCTCCTCTACCATTGCACATTGGCAGCAGTGTGTACCATATACAAGATTCACTGCAGTCATTCACCATGCCTTCTTCGACAGCACCTTCCAAACCTGCGATCTCTTCCACCTAGAAGGACAAGAAGAGCAGACGTGTGGGAACACCACCACCCACAATTTCCCCTCCAAATCACACACCATTCTGACTTGGAACTATATCACTGTTCCTTCACTGTCACTGGATCAAAATCCTGGAACTCCCTGCCTAACAGCACTGTGGATGTACCCACACAAGATGCACTGTAGGAATCAAGAAGGCAGTTCATCACCACTCTCTCAAGAGCAATTAGGGATGGGGAACAAATGCTGGCTTTGTCAGTGACGCCCACATCCCATGAAAGAATAAAGGTAGGTGGAACCACATCCCAGCATTGTCCAAGTCCAGATTTTCTGTATGGCCAAATTGTACAGTGCACAGTAGGCTACAACTATGTCATTCACATAAGCTGCAGAGCCCTTTTTGACCTACCTACAGAATAAGATGATCATTTAAGATCCAAATGGTCCTCTTGATGACTACACTTGTAGAATGCAAGTGCTTTGTAGTCGTAATCAACTGTTGTTTGGACCAATCTTAGTGGGGTTATTATTTACGAGAGCAGGGAGCTGCTTTGCCATAAAACAACATGATTTTTAATTGCTGAAGAGGTTAGACAGGGCCAAATATCAAATTATGAATCTGTGATAAAAATACATTAAACAAAGGCTTGAGATTATATCCTTTCCAGCATGCTGCAAGAAATGGATTCTTAAAAAGGATTATGGACAAATAAAAAAAAGACACGGAGTAAAAGACCACACAGAAGAGGATAGATCACCATAGTAACTTGACCATAGTAACAAGAGTGATTCTAGGGTGGCTGCAGGTTGTTTGAACTCCTGCCTACTTAACTTGATTCCATGGATACTAAGAAAATGAGTGAAGTGTCAATAAATTGGAGGTTGTATTTCACGAGCCTATTATTGACAAGCTTTATAAAAGACAAGCAAAAGTTAGAGTGGAAGATACAACTCTACCGCAAATGCTCCAACCTTGGCTTTTGCCTCCTGGCAGTACCACTTCACTTGGAATTTTCATGACTGGTCATTACCTCACAGCTTTGTGCCTCGATGCCAACTTACAGATTGCCTGTAAAGCAGATGATATGACTACAAGAGAAAGCCATGTTCTACTACAATGGTGTCCATCAATATACTTCGAATCTTCTTGAGGAGCTTGAACCAAACATTTGTATATAACCTTTGATATGAAGTTCATCTAAGGTAGATGTTAACTTCGAGGCACTTTGGAAGTGGGGGTGGGCAGGATGGGGGAGTTTGATTTCTTGTGGAAAACCTGGAAATAAATTCAGCACATTTCTCCATGGTTTAATGTAGCCACCTCATTATCATTTTACTTCCAGGTTCGGCAATGGGCATGATGAGGACCAACATGAAGTAATCTTCACTCCAATATTAAAGGAACTAATACAAAGATGGGATTTGGAAGAGTTTGGCATTCAAAGCAAGAAGACAAACTGTGAGATGGATTTAGGATGCTCAAATACTGCGCCCCCCTTAATGATGCCTTCCTTGAACTACTTTGGGAGAAGCAAAATGCCAGAGAGAAATACTCTTCCCCAACAGTGGGAGGAAGAAACATATGCTGCCACAAAGAAGGCATAACTGCTGGTGGTTGCACACTCCTGGATTCATTGTAACTTAATAACCTAACCAGATCAGAAGAGATAAGTATAGTTTCACATTCACCTACATCCTGCTGTGTACATTACGCCAGCCCCTTACTCTTCCTTGTGAAGCCAATCCATCACATCACTCCTCACATCCCCACTTATCTTGCAAGCACACCCATTCTTCTCTTTCTATGCATTTTCTCACATCCTTGTCTATCCATTTACCACTACCACTCATCCTCGTCATTATGCAATTTCATGCCTCTTACTGATAGTCACCCTCAGCATATACAATGTATCCATTGGGTCAACACATGCTATTACTGTCATTCAGGGGTGTATTCTTTCCCCCATTGCAGGAGCAGAGCACAGAACACAAAGTAGAGGGAGAGCACCAGAGGCAGTCCTTCACAGATTTCCCAGCTTACAACTGCAGAGGAGTTAATGCTGGAAATCAATGGCATTTCGGAATTGCTGGCCATCGGAGATGGGGGTCTAGAAAGTACTGTGAACAAGCTCTTTCTCAGTCGTAGGTAAGAAAGAAGCTTTGAGGACTGAGTATTTATTGCAGTATTTCCATAAGTTTTAATTGGCCTCCTCAATTGCCATTGTGTTCTCGTCCTGCTTTCAATGGCAAGTTTCAGGATGGGCCCTACCAGTATGATTCTTCACATTGAAAATACAGGCAACAAAGACCATAAAGGGACCTTATTGAGAAGATGTGTATAAGAACAATGTACTTGACCAAAAAGGCAATACAAGAGTGAAAACCCACAGATGCATCTTTAAATTTAAAACTGTATTGAAATAATGCTTCACTTAAGCGATTGCCATGAGTAATTGACAACCTGCCTCTCCCGAGCAAGCTGCAATCAACCAGACTAATGTGCTCAAGTTAAATGTGAAAGTTGATGGGTTGCAGTCGGCTTCCTGATGCGTTTATGTTTTTGCCTCATTTAACCCCCCACCCACTCCCAAACCCATAAGCTCCTCCAGGTTAAAATTCCGCCCCTTGATTTCCAAAAAACTATGCATTTTGAGAATTCTGAAGGTGTTATATTGTTGGTAAAACAATTCTAACTCATGCATAAACCTAAGATATTGTTTAATGTTAATGCCAATTTTCTACCGTATGATAATTTTTTTTTATAAAACCACGGTTCTTGACTGAACTTTCTTTAGAAAATTAGTGCCCAATAAGTTAACTATAAAAGTAGAGCATGTGAAGATAAACAGGCATTTTCCCAAATGAAACTGCAAAATCAGTTTGCACTTTATTGCTCCTATAATACCTTCTGACAACCTTCAGAGTATCTGGTGTTGACATGTTGGGTCCTTTGCATATTGTCACACACAATCTGTACATTCAGGGAGTGGGAGCTCTTCCTATTGAGAAAGTTATGGAGAATTTCTGTGAGAGATCATAAAGCAATATGGGTAACTATGATTGATAGACCTTGGAATTGTTACTGTTATATATGTATATATTGTTATACTATCTGTGAAGTGTTAGGAACTTATTAGCTAGGAACTAGTTATTATGTGCAAGTGTTCCACTGGGGGTGTCATTCATGGCTGCACTGGGGAGTCATGTTATATGTAACACAAGAACTAGTTCAACCAGGTTCTACAGCACAAGCATGGTGTTGAATTAAACAAGACTGACTCCAGCTTTTCCAAGATTAAAGTGTGATTCTTTCCAACATCAGGGAACCAGAAACAACGTAAAGATGAAACAAAAAAGCAATATGGGTAACTTTGATTGCCTTCTAGACTTTGGAATAGTTACCAATCCTGTAAAATGTTTTGGCCTATTTCAATGCTGTCCTGTTGTGATACTAAAGGTGAGAAATTTGCCAACTCTCCGGTCACCTGACTAGTGTCTGCCCACAGTACTGCCTGGCTGATATTAGAGTGATTGCCCATAGTTTTCTGAAGTGACTTTATGCCATAAAAGTTGAGTGTGGTCACCATCTTCATAACCAACGAGAAAACAGTGTGGGCAAATTACCATGGTTGTGGACCTTCATGCATCTGGGGAGGTGGTGGTGTAGTGGTATTGTCACTAGACTAGTAACCCAGAGACCCAGGGTATTTCTCTGAGGACATGGGTTCAAATCACACCACAGCAGAAAGTGGAATTTGAATTCAATTAATAAAAATCTGGAATTTAAAGCTAGTCTAATGAAACCATTGTCAATTGTTGTAAAATTCCATCTAGTTCATGAATGTCCTTTAGGGAAGGAAATCTCCTGCCCTTACCTGGCCTGGCCTACATGTGACTACTGATCCACGGCAATGTGGTTAACTCTTACATGCCCTCTGAAATGGCCTAGCAAGCCACTCAGTTGTATCTAACCGCTACGAAGTCAATAAAAAGGAATGAAACCGGACGGACCACCTGGCATCAACCTAGGCACCGGAAACGACAATGGCAAACTCAGCCTTGTCGACCCTGCAAAGTCCTCCTTACTAACATCTGGGGGCTTGTGCCAAAGTTGGGAGAGCTGTCCCACAGACTAGTCAAGCAACAGCCTGACATAGTCATACTCACGGAATCATACCTTACAGACAATGTCCCAGACACTGCAATCACTATCCCCGGGTATGTCCTGTCCCACCGGCAGGACAGATCCAGCAGAGGTGCTGGCAAATTGGTATACAGTAGAGAGGGAGTTGCCCTGGGAGTCCAACATCGACTCTGGACCCCATGAAGTCTCAGAGCATCAGGTCAAACATGGACAAGGAAACCTCCTGCTGATAACCACCTATCGCCCTCCCTCAGCTGATGAGTCAGTACTCCATGTTAAACAGCACTTGAAGGAAGCGATGAGGGTGGCAAGGGCACAGAATGTACTCTGGGTGGGGGACTGCAATGTCCATCACCAAGAGTGGCTTGGTAGCACCACTACTGACCGAGCTGGCCGAGTCCTAAAGGACATAACTGCTAGACTGGGTCTGCGGCAGGTGGTGAGGGAACCAACAAGAGGGAAAAACATACTTGACCTCATCCTCACCAATCTGCCTGCCGCAGATGCATCTGTCCATGACAGTATTGGTAGGAGTGACCACCACACAGTCCATTGTGGAGATGAAGTCCTGCCTTCACATTGAGGATACCTTCCTTCGTATTGTGTGGCACTACCACTGTGCTAAATGGGATAGATTTTGAACAGATCTAGCAATGCAAAACTGGGCATCCATGAGGTGCTGTGGGCCATCAGCAGCAGCAGAATTGTACTCAACCAAAATCTGTAACCTCATGGCCCAGCATATCCCCCACTTTACCACTACCATCAAGCCAGGAGAGCAACCCTGGTTCAATGAAGTGTGCAGGAGGGCATGCCAGGAGCAGCACCATGCATACCTCAAAATGAGGTGTCAACCTGGTGAAGCTACGACACAGTCTGCGTGCCAGACAGCATAAGCAGCAAGCGATAGGCAGAGCTAAGCGATCCCATAACCAATGGATCAGATCTAAGCTCTGCAGTCCTGCCACATCCAGTCGTGAATGGTGGTGGACAATTAAACAATTAGGGAAGCACAGTGGCGCAGTGGTTAGCACCGCAGCCTCACAGCTCCAGCGACCCGGGTTCAATTCCGGGTACTGCCTGTGTGGAGTTTGCAAGTTCTCCCTGTGTCTGCGTGGGTTTCCTCCGTGTGCTCCGGTTTCCTCCCACACGCCAAAGACTTGCAGGTTGGTAGGTAAATTGGCCATTAGCAATTGCCCCTAGTATAGGTAGGTGGTAGGGAAATATAGGGACAGGTGGGGATGTGGTAGGAATATGGAATTAGTGTAGGATTAGTATAAATGGGTGGTTGATGGTCGGCACAGACTCGGTGGGCCGAAGGGCCTGTTTCAGTGCTGTATCTCGAAACTAAACTAAACAACTAACTGGAGGAGTTGGCTCCACAAATATCCCCATCCTCAATGATGGGGGAGCCCAGCACATCAGTGCGAAAGATAAGGCTGAAACATTTGCAACAATCTTCAGCCAGAAGTGCCGAGTTGATGATCCATCTCGGCCTCCTCCTGAAGTCCGCAGGATCACAGATGCCAGGCTTCAGTCATTTGGATTCACTACGCGTGATATCAAGAAACGACTGAAGGCACTGGATACTGCAAAGGCTATGGACCCTGACAATATTCCGGCAATAGTACTGAAGACCTGTGCTCCAGAACTTGCCGCGCCCCTAGCCAAGCTGTTCCAGTATAGCTACAACACTGACATCTACCCTGCAACGTGGAAAATTGCCCAGGTATGTCCTGTACACAAAATGCAGGACAAGTCCAACCCGGCCAATTACCGCCCTATCAGTCTACTCTCAATCATCAGCAAAGTGATGCAAGGTGACATCAACAGTGCCATCAAGCGGCACTTGCTCAGCAATAACCTGCTCAGTAATGCTCAGTTTGGGTTCCGCCAGGGCCACTCAGCTCCTGACCTCATTACAGCCTTGGTTCAAACATGGACAAAAGAGCTGAACTCAAGAGGTGAGGTGAGAGTGACTGCCCTTGAAACCAAGGCAGCATTTGACCGAGTATGGCATCAAGGAGCCCTAGCAAAACTGAGGTCAATGGGAATCAGGGGGAAAACCCTCCGCTGGCTGGAGTCATACCTAGCGCAGAGGAAGATGGTTGTGGTTGTTGGAGGTCAAATCATCTGAGCTCCAGGACATCACTGCAGGAGTTCCTCAGGGTAATGTCCTAGGCCCAACCATCTTCAGCTGCTTCATCAATGACCTTCCTTCAATCATAAGGTCAGAAGTGGGGATGTTCGCTGATGATTGCACAATGTTCAGCACCATTCGTGACTTCTCAGATACTGAAGCTGTCCGTGTAGAAATGCAGCAAGACTTGGACAATATCCAGGTTTGGACTGATAAGCGGCAAGTTACATTCGCGCCACACAAGTGCCAGGCAATGACCATCTCCAACAAGAGAGAATCGGACCATTGCCCCTTGACATTCAATGGCATTACCATCGCTGAATCCCCCACTATCAACATCCTAGGTACTACCATTGACCAAAAACTGAACTGGAATAGCCATATAAATACCGTGGCTACAAGAGCAGGTCAGAAGCTACGAATCCTGCGGTGAGTAACTCACCTCCTGATTCCCCAAAGCCTGTCCACCATCTACAAGGCACAAATCAGGAGTCTGATGGAATACTGTCCACTTGCCTGAATGGGTGCAGCTCCAACAACACTCAAGAAGCTCGACACCATCCAGGACAAAGCAGCCCGTTTGATTGGCACCCCATCTACAAACAGTTACTCCCTTCACCACCGACGCACAGTGGCAGCAGTGTGTACCATCTACAAGATGCACTGCAGCAACGCACCAAGGCTCCTGCGACAGCACCTTCCAAACCCGCGACCTCTACCACCTAGAAGGACAAGGGCAGCAAATACATGGGAACGCCACCACCTGAAAGTTCCCCTTCAAGTCACACACCATCCTGACTTGGAACTATATTGTCATTCCTTCACTGTCGCTGGGTCAAAATCCTGGAACTCCTTTCCTAACAGCACTGTGGGTGCACCTACCCCACATGGACTGCAGCAGTTCAAGAAGGCAGCTCCCCACCACCTTCTCAAGGGCAATTAGGGATGGGCAATAAATGCTGGCCTGGCCAGTGACACCCGCATCCCATGAATGAAAAAAATTAAATAAAAAATGTACGTTGCATTTCTCTGCTATTGCCTTTCTGGTTAAGTACAGAGCCCCTATATACATCTTTTCACGAATGTCCTTTTATGATTTTTGTTGCTTGTATATTCTATGAGAAGCATAAAACAGGTCGGGTCCATCCTCCTTAAATGCTGTGTCTCTCCCCTTTGAACGATTCTGCGCTGCTGCTCCTCTTCCCTAATTATTACATACAAGGGCATGCTCATAGGGTATGTCATACCTGCTCCTGAGAAGCTTTCAACTGAGGATGGGTGTTACAGATTTCCTGGCCATAGAATAGTCAGGGTAAACTAAGAAAGTAAAATATCACTACAGTTATCTGAATTAATACATTTCTATCTATCCCTAGTAATAGGAGATACTAATTTTAATAGTTCAGTCTGGCTCCAGGTTTGATCGAGTCACATGCTCTCACTGAATGTTCAGACTTTGATACTTGAATGTTTCGGAGATCACTTTATCCTTCCGCTTGCTCTCTTTCTTTTACTGTCAGAATTTTAGAGAATGACAGTCACTGATGGTTAACTGATTTCTCTCACTCTTTGCCATGAGTTAAAGAATAATAATATCATATATCTCACCTTCTTCTGCTAATGGGATAATACTTCTTAATCATTCTTTGCATTGTGGTATGTAAGCATAAATAGTCTGTCTCTGTGGACAGTCAAACGGATAGTAACTTTTCTCTCTTTGTTTGCCTTATGAGAATGATGGTTTCCACTTGAGTGTTGTGCATGGATGAACTGATAATTTACATTTTCTTCTCTCTCATTACAAATGAATTTAAACTCAGTCAACAGTGACAAAATAGGTACATGATCCAAAATTGTTGTCAAATATATTAATCTGGCAATATTTCTCAAACAATTCATAAGGAAATGACAGACCATTAAAACATTGCAACAGTGCGCAAACGAGTGCTCAGCTGAAATTGGGGTTAAGACACATTGTCAAAGCAGCATAAGGAATCTCTGCATTGAATATGATATTTGTCACACTTGTCATTTCAGCGACTTGATGCTGTCACAAGGTGTAAAGTGAAAATAAAAGTTCCAACGTACTAACGTCAAACTTCAGTTTGAAGAGCACGTATGCTTACAAAAGAAAACAGTTCAGTAATTTTAAATTGCATTCCAACATGTGTCATAACTAATTTATTTTGTCCTGATTTTATTGTTAGGTTAATATTTGAATTATATATCAGATCCAATTAGGAAGCAAAGCTGAATTTCATTTGGAAAGTATCGGTAAATGGTCTTTTGAGATAGGGGATAGATATTAAAGATCATTCAGTTACCATATGTCGGCACATCATGAGGAAGTAGTGACTGCAGCATATGGTGCCGTGCTTCAATAAAGTGCGAAGATTTATAAAATTAACTAGTATTTGGTTATCATTTCCCAGTTAACTTGACAATCATTTGCTTTTTAGCAACATAACTTACTTTGGTAGTAACAGATATAATGTTGATGAAAATGTTTATGTATACTTTTATTGCAAGCACTTTTGTTTCAATGGATTCATGAGGTTTTTTTTATTTTCTAAGTTTAATTTAATTATGTTGATCATTTTCAGTTATTCTACATTTCAGCATAACAAGATGGTTGAAGAAACTAAAAACTTTGTTTCCCAAAAAGGTTTGTATGGTATTAAAAAATACAAACTACTGTGGATGCAGGGAATCCAAGGAAATTCAAAATTCAAACAGAAATGCTGGAAATAGCAAGTCAGGCAGAATCTGCTCTCCCCTGCAGCGGCTTTGGGGACAGGGAAGAGCATAAAATTGGGTGGGATGGTGACCCTGCCACCTTCCCGTCTCCACCAAAAATAAGTCCAATTGAGGCCCTCAACTGGGCAATTATTGTCCAATTACAGGCCTCGTCCTGCTGCCGCTGCAATTAGCCATGTGGCAGGTGACCCTCTCGCCCCGTCGCCGCATGGGAAGCACGGCACGAAAAACCGTGTGGGCTGCTTCCCGCCTCCGGGGTGGGGGGAGGTGCGGGGGTGGAGGCCTTGCTAAAACAAGGAACCTGGCAAAGGGAAAGGGATGCCTGCTGAGAGCCACCCCCTGCCCTTGCTCCACTGGCAGCAGCCACTGCCTCTATGGTTGCTCTGCTCAGTGGAAGAACACTGACCTCTGATTTACTAATAGTTCTCTGAGGGTGGGACTTCCGTCACCGGGGTCCTTGATCTGTGAAAGACCAACCACTGTCCACTTAAGTGCTTTATTGGCACTAGATTCAGCGGGCCTTCCACAGAAGTGACACGGGGTTCTTGGTGTCACTTTTTCCACCTTCAAGAGCCCCACCTCCAGCATAAAATCCCGGCCATAGTTCATGTTTCAGGTTGACACCCTTTCATCAGAACTGGAAAAAGTTAGAGATGTAACAGGTTTCAAGTACATATAGAGACAGGGTAAGCCAACTGTGTAACAGTCCCGACAAACAAATTTCTCTGCAGCACCTCTGGAAGAACCTGTCACTCTAGAATTGGCCTTTATAGCCACTCCACGCGCTGCTCCACACACCACTGACCACCTCCAGGCGCTTACCCATTGTCTCTCGAGATAAGGAGGCCAAAGAGAAAAGTGGGAAGTTGGGGGGGAGGAGAACAAACAGGAGGTTTATGGTAGGGAGAAGAGATGAAATTACAAAAGGGATGATGGTGCAAGGCAACAAGTGGTGGCTATGAGTAAAGAAACAAAAGATGGTTCTGGAGCTACAAATGGCAACAACAGAATCATTAACAACAGTTGCTGTCTGAAAAAAAAATGGGATTAGTGGCTAAGATTGGCAATTGTTGAGCTCAATGTTGAGACCGGAAGGTTGTAAAGTACTCAATCAAAAGTTGAGGTGCTTTTCCTCAAGCTACTGTTGAACTTCATTATAATAATGTAGGAAGCCAAGGAAGAGTGGTCATAGTGTAGCTGGGATGGAGTACTAAAATGGCAAGTGACCGGAAGCTCAGGGTCACACATGCGAACTGTAAGGAGGTATTCAGCAAAGTGGTCACCCAGTCTATATTTGGTTTCCCCAATGTAGGAGAGATTGCATCTTCAGCAGCAAATACCTTATACTAAGTTGAGAAAAGAACAATTATTCTACTGTTTCACCTGGAAGGAGTGTTGGAAGCCCTGACATTGGGAAGGGAGGAGTTGAAAGGCAAGTTGCTGCATCTCCTGCGCTTGCACAGGAAGGTGCAAAGGGAGGGGGAAGGAGTGTAAGGGTGAGGTTAAAGTGGACCAGAATGTCCAAAAGGAACAATACCTTTGGAATGCTGAAAGGACACTTGAGGGGAAGATGTGTTTGGTTCTGTCATCGTGCTATAGGTGACATAAATTGTGCAGGATGATCTGTTAAATGCGGAGGCTGGTTGGGTGGAAGATAAAATAAAGGGAATCTTATTCTGGAAGGAGGGGAAAGGGTGAGAGCACAAGTATGGAAGTGCAGCAAATGGGACAGACACAATAAAGGGCCCAGTCAACAACGGTGGAGGGAAATCCTTGGTTAAAAATAAGGCATATCGCCAGCACTGGTGTGGAAGGTGGCATTGTCAGGACAGATGTGATAAAGACTGAGAAACTTGGAAAATGGAATACAGTACATTCAGGAAGTGGGGTGGGAGGAAGTATAATCGAGGTAACTGTGAGAGTAAGTGGGCTTATTAGTAGAAACTGTAGATCAGTACTTTATGTTTATACCAGGAATTCAAGAGTGCTGCAGTTGCACATCAACATCAGCAATCTACAAATTTCAACCAGACATCAGTACTGAAAATTTACACATTCCTTCCCCTGCTGTGAACTTAGCTGCCATGGGTTGGAATCCTGTATCCAAAAGTTATCCAGCACTTGCTGACTTTGAATTAAGCTATTGGAATTCTAGGACCTGTCCATTAGTATTCCGGTCATTTAATGTATTATTAGCAACTATTCATTAGTTCATTGTGTAGGACATCTGCTAGTAGCCACTTTTCAATTCATTTTGCACTCTGAGTCATGTAGTGGGATAGCAATCTATATGCATCACTTTTCCATGATTAAATAATTCAGTGGAGCCATATTCGATATAGATCAGTCCCAGAACTGAAAACTCACTGAATTGTGTGCATACAAGTGGGCTGTGCCATAGCATTGCCATATTGAAGGTTGTGACATCTATAACATCCAACACATGATGTCAACCCACAGATGCACTGAATTATCTCAGCCTATATTATAGTAATCTGGCCCAGGAACTCTGAGAACTGAAGGAAATTCAAGAAAACTGGGTTTTCCTTTCCTCTGGAATTATAAAAATCAGGCGGGAAATAAATATTTTGAATCTACATCAAATCTTATCATGTCTCTTAGGAAATTCCAGACTGTTTTTGAAATAATGAATAACTTTGAAGTGCACTGGCTATTGTTTATAAGCAAACATAATGGCCATTTAACACAAAATAATATCCTATAAATAATAATGTGGAAAATAACCAAGCAATCTTTTTGGTTCAGGGAACCATGGTGTCCTAGATATAGGCAAATGTCACTCTGATCGCTTTAACAACTATTATGGGATTGTTAAAACCTACCGAAATAGGCTGATAGCCCTCATTTGGAGACAGTGCCACTAAAAATGCAACTCATCTCCAATGCTGCACTGAAATGTCACCTTAGATTTTGTGTTCAAGTCTTGGAGTTGACCTTAAACTTATGACCTGACCTCAGAGGCAAGCGTGCTACCAGCTGAGCCAAGATGACATGATGTATGTTTATCTTTGGTAGTGGGGAGTTGGGAGAACTATGACTGTGTAACGGCATCCTTTGCTACAGTAGTCACCATTTCATTATTTCACCAAGTTTACAAAAGTAAAGCCGACGAATGTCACATCGTTGGGACAGATGATATTTTGATCTACCCATATTACAACAATATGGTGTGAGTAAATGTACTTCAAAATTTGTAATATATAATATTGGCACAAATTTATGGTATAAATATAGTATTTTGTATTTCTTAAATAACATTCATGTGCAACAATTGTGAATAATCTATAGCAACTGTTCAAAATGAAGTACAGCTCAGCAACAGATTAAGCATAATATTTTTCAGGCTTTCACCTAGGGAATAGGTGATAACTGAGGGAAAAGAAGCGTTTAAGCAATTGCCTATTTAATTCTCACCTATCCATAACTGCCATTCCTGTCTGTCCAAGGAATCTCACCCAACAAAAGCTTGGAAAATTTCCTATTATTTTGATGCTGTATTTTGACATATACAATCTTCTGTAAAGTAATTTATACTCACAATAAGTCAGAGAATATGCTGTTATGCAGCAATATGGTCATTGTCTTTTAGCTAATTTCATAAAATCTCACTCCAGTTTTTGAAAGTGAAAAGCGTAGGATCTCATTTAAATTTAAACTTACAGGCAACTTTATGTGACAAAAGATGAATAAGAACATAAGAAATTGCCATATAATTGACATTAAAATTGGTAGGCATCCATTTTAGATATAGATAAGCAACTCCTGTGGGATTTTTCAACGTTAAATAATCAGGAGTTGATTATCACCATTCCCTATCATGACTGCATATGCCTTTTTAATAGGCTATCCATTTTAAATTGAGCAATGGGATGTCATGGATCCCTGTCATGCAGCAGGTCCAACTGCACCTCCATAGCTTCCAAATCCCCTATTGCATTCATATACACATTCCCCAGCATGGCTAGCACACTGAAAGTTGCCTCCCTGTCTTAGTCTAGTTTAGTTTAGAGATACAGCACTGAAACAGGCCCTTCGGCCCACTGAGTCTGTGCCGACCATCAACCACCCATTTATACTAATCCTACACTAATCCCATATCCCTACCACATCCCCACCACCTACCTACCTATACTAGGGGCAATTTATAACCTGCAAGTCTTTGGCATGTGGGAGGAAACCAGAGCACCCGGAGGAAACCCACGCAGGCACAGGGAGGACTTGCAAACTCCACACAGGCAGTACCCAGAATTGAACCCGGGTCGCCTGAGCTGTGAGGCTGCAGTGCGCCACAGTACAGCACTGAAGGAAGCCACTCAGCCTATCAAGCCTGTGCCATCTCTTTCAAAGAACAATCCAGTTTGTTTCACTTCCTCGTACTTTCCCTACATTCCTACAATTTTATCCCCTTCAAGTTTTTATCTAATTCCCTTTGAAGGTTGCTATTGAATCTGTACCGGCCACCCTATCAGACAGTGCATTCCAAATCCTAACCACTTGTTCAGTAAAAAAAGTTTTCTCTTGTGTTTCCTCTAGTTCTTTTGTCAGTCACCTTAATTTTCCACCCTCTGGCTATGACATTTCAACCATTGATATTTTAACTTTGGGCCCCCAGTCCAGCTTGCTGCTGTTCACTGCACCTCTAAGTTGTTTGAACTTGGGACCTCTGGCTCTATTTGCTACTCCCTGCTAATGTCTACTGCAGATAAATTAAAATGTTAAAAGCCTCCAAATTTAATTCCACGTTATGCCTTCCATAGATTTATCCCTCCTCTCTTGATGCCTTTTCATTAAAAAAAATCTTGGATTTATATTGTGTTTTCCTGTTCTCGAGATATTCCAACGTGCCTCACAGTCAATGAATTACTTTTAGAAGTCTAGTCACTGTTATTTTGTCGGCTAATATAGCAGCCTGTATGTGCGCAGCAAATTTCCACAAACAGCATTAGATAGATGACCAGTTAATCTGTTTTTCTTTTGATGGTGTTGGTTACATCACCATTGCACCCTTGTCTAAGTTAATGCTGAAAACATATATCTATTCAGCCATGCTCCAATATTATGTCCTGACCGAAGTGCAAAATTAAAAAAAATCTTTTGCTTTCCTTGGATTTCTATTCAGCTTCATCCAATCCCATTCTGCTAGCTTGCTCAGGTCCTGCTCCTGGTGACTCCTGATCTCAGCCTGCCTTAGCTCCCTGTCCTGGTCCGCGCAACTCTTGCTTCCATTGGCAAAAAAAAAATTACTGCCTTCTGCCTCCACTGTTCCCAGCCAGCGGCTTCACAGGATGGCTTCCAGAGATGGTGCAGAAGTAGAATCTCATGACACAATAACAGCCGAGGTAGAAAGTAATGGTTGAATAAATAAAATATGGGGGAGCAATATGTGATGGTGAGGGATAGGAAATGTGATTCAGAGTGTATACTTGATCAAAAGAGGAAGATATTCGTTATGGATGGTGGGGGCATCAGGGGTCCTCATGCAGAATAGAATTCGGGGATTAGAATGGGGAGTTGGTGGGGCTAATTACAGGAGGTAGGGGAAAGCCAGTGGGTTGGAGCAAAACTAAATGATGAGGGAAACCACAGTCAATGGTTGATGTGAAAAGGAGATGGCTGCTCACATAGATTATAACAGCTGGTGAAGAAAATCATATTACGTGAAGATGATACCATGCACTTACTTGCATGCCAACTGGAAAATGCACAAAATCAAACAACAACACCAACAAGATGAAGAGTAGGCATAGGTACAGCATTACTGATCTGTACCCAATTTCAAAATGGGTAAGCCTATTTTATACTAAATTGGACATAACTGATCAGAAAATCAAGTCAGCTAATCGCTTTTATAATCTTAGTTAAATAGATAGATAGATAGATAAAGGTAAATGAAAGGGCTTATTCCATTATGGTGTGGCGCTTGCAGAGAGTGCATCATGGGAAATTGCAAATTCACACCGATTAATTAAAATTAATCGATGAAAAATTACAGGCTGTGTGTCCTTGACACACGCTAATCGAGCACCGCTCCATAGTGGAACCTTAGAATCAGCCCTAAAATCTACAAAATATATATGGATAACTTCAAGTTAAAATTCATAAATAGAAGGTGTAAAAGTTAAAAGAACTGTCTTTTTGAAGAATGCATGATTGCTGTGTATTCACATTAACTCCTATTTTATCAAGTGAGGATCCCTGGCTTGTACATCTTGAAGATTTTGTATTTTCACAGACTGATGGCTTAAGGCTATGGTGAAACAAGAGTTATCATTGAATCATCGTATCACAGGATAGTTACAGCACAGAATGAGGCCATTTGTACCATCAAATCTGTGCCAGTTCTCTGCAAGCTCAACTGTTAGTTCCACTCGCCTGCCCTTTCCTCATAGCAGTGCAAATTATTTATCTTCAAATCATACCAATTCCATTATGAAAGCCATAATTGAATCTGCTTCCATCATGCTCACAGGCAGTGCATTTCAGATCCTAACCATTCGCTGCCTAAAAAATTCTTCCTCATGTCGCTGTTGTTTCTTTTACTAATCACCTTAAATCAGTATCCTCTGGTGCGTGACCCGTCTGCCAACAGGAACAGTTTCTACCTATCTACTCTGTCTAGAAACCTCATGATTTTGAACAACTCTATCAAATCTCTCTCAACTTCGTTAGCACAGAGAAAGGCCATTCAGCCCATCATGTCTGTGCTGGCTCTCTGCAAAAGCAACTCAGCAAATCCCACTCCCCCACCCTTTCCCTGTAGCCCTGCAAATTTTTTTTTCCTCTTCAGATAGTTATCCAATTCTCTTTTGAAAGCCACGATTGAATCCTCCACCAAGCTCTCAGGCAGTGCATTCCAGTTCCTAATCACTCACAGCGTAAGAAAGTTTTTCCTCATGCCACCTTTGTTTTTTTTTTGCCATTCACCTTAAATTGGTGTCTTCTTGTTGTCAACCCTTCCACCAGTGGGAACAGTTTCTCTCTATCTACTCTGTTCAGATCCCTCATGACTGTGAACACCCCTATCAAATCTCCTCTCAATCTTCTCTTCTGTAAGGAGAACAGCCCCGGCTTCTCCAATCTATCCCCGAAACAGAAGTCTCCCATCTCTACAACCATTCTTGTAAATCTTGACTGCACCCTCTCTAAAGCCTTCACATCCTTCCTGAAATGTGGTGCCTAGAATTGGACACAATACTCCAGTTAAGGCCAAACCAGTATTTTATAAAGGTTCACCATAACGTCCTTGCTTCTATCCTTCATGCCTCTATTTATAAAGCCCAGGATCCTGTACACCTCATTAACCACTTTCTCAACCTTCTCTACCACTTCCAATGATTTGTGCACATATACTCCCAGGTTCTTCTGCTCTTGCATCCCTTTTAGAATTGCATCCTTTATTTGATATTGCGTCTCCTCGTTCTTCCTACCAAAATGTATCACTTCACACATCTCTGCATTAAAAATTTAATTTGCCACTTGTCCGCCCGTTGCACCAGCTTGTCTAAGTCCTCTTGAAGTCTATCACTGCCCTCCTCACAGTTCACAATACTTGTTAGTTTGTGTCGTCAGCAAATTTTTATATAGTGCCCTGTACACCCAAGTCTAGGTCATTGATATGCATCAAGAAAAGCAGTAAAACTATTCCAAACCCCTCAGAAAACCCGCTATATGCCTTCTCCAATCTGAAAAACAACTGTTCCCCACTACTTTCTGTTTCCTGTTACTCAGCCAGCTTCAAATCCATGCTGCCACTATCCCTTTTATTCCATAGGCTTTGACTTTGCTGACAAGCCTGTTATGTGGCACTTTATATAACTTACGTTAATTGAAAAGTTTTGGATAGGTGCCGTTGTGTGCAGTGTTATCTGATTGCTACTTGATGAGGTGCTTCCAGTGTAACTGGCTTGGTGATATTTGCTGGTTTTGATTATGCCCATTTATACTTTAGGACCCATTAAGCAACAACGATTAACTGTATGTGTTGATATCATGGATGTTTAGTTAATGGAAAATCATGTTTGTAATTTTGTCTGCATTGCCACAGATCCTCCCTTCTATCTGTACAAATCAGCTATGCCAAAAGTGCATAGTTGGCCAGTACAGGCGGGCTGGCAGGTCTGGCCACAAACTTGTCAATACCTGCAGTTTATGTTCATATTAATGTGGCAGTTTTTGAGTTGATAGCAGTGATTGAAAATCTTAGTCCAGCAGGTTATTCCTGCTTTTGGTTGCAACAGCATCTTGCTATCTAAGGCAATACTGTAACAAGGCACTTAGCTATAGTTGAATTCCTTGCAATCTCTCAGCCTGACTCTCTGAGCACAGTCAAGTTGCATAATGTGCTGGACACAGATAAAAGAAAAATAATTTATTCAGGGAAAAACAGGTTTGCAGCCAATGCAGCGAATCAATATGTGGAGTTCGGTGCTGAAGAGTTCTAACCTGTCAATATACTGTTAAATCAATTGGCTGTTTCATTGAGAAAGAAAGTTATAGACATAATTTTGCATTCCTTTCATACTGATCTGCTTCAATTTTAGTGTCAGTTCAATCCTACATAGCATGCATGAATATGCCATTTGAACAGTTAGTGCAAATTCATATTTGCAACTTAGTATTCTGATCTGCACCTTTCTCAATGTCAGAGAATGCCCTTAAAGATTAGCAATGCTGAAAGTGTATCCCAGGTGAATTCAGCAATACAACCTAAAATGGTGGACCCAAAGCCAGATGCCGATAGTGAGAATTATTTAGCTTTGACAACAACAGTACTGTCAGATGGAGGAATTCAGGAGGAGCTGCGCTGAAGGCTTTTGGTGTCAGCGATAGCAGGAACACTTGGGGCAGGATTTTGGATTTTGGGTTGGAACCCGACGTTAGGGTCAAATGGGGGTCACAACCCCACACCCCGCTGGATTTTGTTCCCAACCTGACGTCGGGTTCCGTGGCGGGTGGAGGGGAGAGGCTAGAGAATGGGAGCGGCAGCATCCCGCCGTGGAATCCGATGCTTGGATTGCCGGGCCTGATTGTCCTGGTGGCAGGGAAACTCCATGGCAGCCTCTCTGCCGCTCTGCGATGGAATCCAAGTTTGCATATTTAAATTACATCTATGCATTAATTAAGATGTAATCTACATTGATCTTACCTTCAGTTCCCGATCTGTGGGGGAGGGAGGGACCAACTCTGAATTCTGTTGTGTCTGGGGGAGGGAGGGGTCAACTCTGAATTCTGTTGTGTCTGGGGGAGGGAGGGATCGACTCTGAATTCTGTTGTGTATCGGGGAGGGAGGGATCGACTCTGAATTCTGTTGTGTATCGGGGAGGGAGGGATCGACTCTGAATTCTGTTGTGTATGGCGTGGGAGGAGGGAGGGGTCAACTCTGCATTATGTTGTGCAGTTTGCAGGGCTGGCAGCTTTTTAAAACTAGTGCCAGCACCTGCTCCTTCATTAGGTAATGCCGTGAATGGCATCGCCGAGGCTGCCCCACCACGTGATTGAGAGGGGCAGGCTGCCGCCCTGCATATGCAAAGGAGCCGCCAGACGCAAGATCGTGGTGGCACGGTGGCGTGGGTCTCGTGCGTGGCGGCTGCCATTTCCTTCACCTGCCGCCACTCCCAGCAGTGGGAGAACAAGATCCAGCCCACTGTGTGGGAAACAGTCACCTGGCAGTGATTTTCCCAGAATTGGCCAAACAGTGGTCAGAGGGTAGGCTCGCCATCCAAGTAAGGATGGAAGGCACATTCTCGAAGCTGGAGGACCAAAAGCAGGTCCTCCAGCTCAGAAGGAGCTGCAACCTGCAGATCAGGTAAGAGAGGGAGAGATGGTGCCTCCATCTTGAGGCACCCTGTCTCCAACTTTTTCAGCTCTTAACTTAAAAAATGGACTCAGCAGCCTGCAGCCGGTGAGAGCCTCCAAGCCTCCCTGAAGCACTGGTGCTTTGGTCTGTTGCCAGGAGGCTGCCTCTAGCCAGCTGGCCTAATCTCTGACGCCTCAAGATGCCTGTCGGGCAACTGGAAAGTTCCAGTTGGCCTTTGATAATAGGCCTTTAATTGCCCTTGATTGGCTACCTGCCACAGCCATTCCAACTCCCATTCCGCCTCCTAGAAAATGACCCACGTACAGAATGTTGCTGTCCAACCAGCACGCCACCTGGCAGATTTCACACCCGCCTCTCTCCGCACTCGCCCCCATATGGGAACAAAAATTCAGCCCTTGGTTATTTAGTGAGTAACACTTACCATCTTATACACTTACTGTAAAGGGGCGTTGGACGTTGAACATTTAACAAATATAATTTACTTTATCTAAACCAATTAATGAACATAAATAATTAAAGACGACAGTCCAGTTCACCAGCAGGTAATATCTCAAAGAGAAACAGTGTCATCAAGCGATTGTTTCCCACTTTTGTTATTCCCTTTCAACACCTGAGGCCTGGCACAGGTAGATTGTGCTATGAACCAGTGAAAAACTCACATTAGTTTTTAGAAATAGGAAACATTAATTGAAGTATTTAAACGTGTGGAAAAAATCACAACAAAAAGTTAACACTCTGCTTTTAATTCAAACATTGTAGAAATAAAATAGTGACAAATAGAATGGCAAAAAGTCCAATCAATAGAAACAAAAAACTCAAAACTCCAAGCAAGGAAACAGACATAAATTAACAATTAGCAATATGTATCTAAAGCAAAAATATTTAGCTAACAATTAACAAAATATTCCTGTGATAAATATGTCGGGAAAGAAAAGATTCACTAGAATGATATCCAGCCTGAGAAATTATATTAATGAAAAAAGGCTCATAAAATGATTTTGTTTAGACTGGAAAATAAAACTTTGAGGAAGGAGGGACATGCTCAGCTTAAGCAGTGATAAACTATGAATGAATGCTGATAACACGTGAGATGGAAGTCTACACATGGTAAAAGTGCTCAAAAGGAATATATTTCCCAGCAGTTATGCCAGGATGGAGGAAAGAGCACAGTGGGGTGCACAAGGGTATTGGGACCACAGCTGTTTTTAATTTACATCATGAGCTTGGATTCAGAATCTCAGTGCAAATTTGTTAAATTTTGTAGATGATACCAAACCTAGAGAGGCAATTGATTCTAAATTGAAGCTTAGAAACTGCAAAATGAGTTGGGAAACGCATGTAAGTGGAATGAGCAATGGTCGATAACATTTATTGTGGAGCAGTGTAAAGTACTACACAAAGGAAGAAAAAAATAAGCAACACACATGGTCCATAAATGGTGCAAAACAACAAAGGATGAATTTGAATTTGTTCTGGAAAAAGCAAATACAGCATTTGAATGCATTCCTAGAGTAATCTAATAGAAATCAAAAACCATTATATTATACGTGTATAACTCCTTTGTTAAATCTCATCTGCAAGACCGCATTTTGGCTCCCTCACATTGTGAGTGATATAGAGGCCCTGGAAGAGATTCAGTTGAGGGCTGCTGGATAGATACCTAGCTTAAAAGTTGTTAGTTACTACGGTAGGCTTAGAGAGCTGGTTTGCTTTATTTGAGAAACGAGCAGATTTTGGGAAAATATGTTTGTCTAAGTCTGCCAAATGATGCTTCACCTCCCGAAGGACGTGGATGAGCTTTCCGGACGTCGATGGTGGGCACTGAGGAAATGGCTTATTACCTGCACCAGATTCCCCCCCCCCTCCCCCCCCCTTTACCCCCCTTCCCCCCCCCTTTACCCCCCCTTCCACCCCCCCCCCCCACCCCCGTCCCCTTCCCTGCTCCACCCTCTCAGCTCACCCCCTCACAACCCCGTCCCAGCCCGCCCCCCCCTCGCACCATCTTCACCCCGCACCCCCTTCCACCCCCTCCCTCTACCCCTCCCCCTTGCATCCCCTCCTCCCACCGGCACCATCCTACACCTGTGTAGGGGCCCCAACAACCCCACTGCCTTGTGGGTGTCTCGGGAGAGACCAAGGCTAAGGGAGTAAACCCTAACAGAAAATCCGGAGCGGAACCCCGTAGGCGGTCATGTGTCACCTTTGGCATGTTTCCGGCAGTTCCTGCAGCCATACTGGTGCCAAACGTCGTGTCCTGCACTCCTTTGGACCCCACCAGAAAGGCCGAGAGGGGGGTTTTGACGACTGGGCAACTCTCAACCTCCATAAATTTGCCCAGGCATGCGCCATGGAGAGGTCACTCCATAGTTGCCTCACAGCGACTGAAACAACACGGAAGGCAGCAGTTACGGGTTATAAGTCCAGATAAATTGGCGTAGAAACTGGGCGCCATGGGTTGCCTTTGTCGGAAATTTCTCTGCAGCACCTGTGGAAGAGCCTGTCACTCCAGAATTGGCCTTTATAGCCACTCCAGGCGCTGCTTCACAAACCACTGACCACCTCCAGGCGCGTATCCATTGTCTCTCGAGATAAGGAGGCCCAAAAGAAGAAGAAAGAAGAAGAAGAATGTTTGGGGTCTTTAAAATAATGAAAGACGAGACTGTAATCCATGTGATCAGACCATCAGAATTAGATACGTTGGGGACAAGCAGAGAGCATGAATATAAGTTCTGTAAGAATAGATGTCGGGAGGTTTTTCTTTTCACAGTGAGTCGCGACTTCTGAAACATGGGGCAGGATTTTACCTCAGGCTTCAGGACCCGACTTTGGGACCAAATGGGAGTTCCAAGCCCACACTTGCCGGCAGTGGGACTGGCTCAGCAATTTTCCCAGAGGCAGCTTTCTAATTGGCCGTCTCTGGGCTCGCAGTCCAATTAAGGGTGGTTGGAGGGGGTTGTAGATTCTGCTGGCCCAATTAGAGGGCCGGCAGCTCTGAAGCCTTTGCAGCCCCACCAGGAGAGGTGGGTATTGCTGAGGAAGGGTGGGCATTGAGAGGTCACCTCCATTTTGAGTCACCCTCGGACAGGTAAGTGAAAAATTAAAAACCAGAGGGGCCAAGTAGGCAGGCCCCGACAGATGGCACACTGGAACCGCAGGAGGGGCCTCCCCTGCCCACGGTCTCTCACTGGGCCATGGAGCCTCCAGCTCTAATGGTCCCTCAGACTGCCACAGAGAGGCTGCTTCCATGAAGCTGATAGCCTCCCCACATGGCAGAGGGCCATGGCCCAGGAAAAGCACCCTTAATGGGGCCTTTAATTATTTAAATTGGCTGCCCGCCTCTGTTCTCTGTGTCCGGTCTCACTGCTGGGAAACTTCACTGGAAACGGGACTGTGTCAGTGAGCCATCCCACTATTTGCCCACTATTTTCCTGAGCCCCATGACACCCCAGGGCTGGGAAAATCCTGCCCCTTTTTCCAGTTCATACAATGTATACAGATTTACTGGTAGCATTCAAAAGGGTGCTGACCAAGATTCTGGCTGTGCCTGATATCACAGCATACAAAAGCTAGATGGGGTATTGAGTGATGTGCCTCATGAGTCACTGTGGTCTCCTGTAACACATTTTAATCACATTCAAGGGACAGATTTCACTACCCCCCACCCCCCACCTCCCACCTCTGCCCGACCCCAAACAGCCTCAATTGGCCTATGGTCTTTCTTATCTGTTTCTTTTTTTCTTCTCCCAGGAGATTATATGTAGCTGCTGGTGGATGCATGGCATTAGAAATCATGATGCTCAACTTGCAGCATGATTGTCTGGGACAGGCTGAATGGACTAGCTGCTCTTTTCCTGTCCATCATTTTCCAATGTTCATATCTTAGTAAATTTGACATGTCGAACCAATGCAAAACAACAACCAACAAAGTCAATAGACTGCAACCAAAACAGTAGAAGGAAAGTCAGAGGAGGATATGCTCCAAGTGCATTGTGGTCTAGTCACATCACACCTTGAGTACAATAGTCATCGCGAGTGACAAGGAGGCAAGAATCAGTTCAGAGCAGAGCCAAGAACCTCATTCTTATTGATCAAAGTATGAGCTAAAAGGGAGGTTTGGAGAAACTTGGGAACTTCAACCTTGAAAGGAGATAACTGAGAGGTTGCTTTATAGAGGTATAGAAGACAATAAAAAGTATGGAAATGTTGGATCTGGAAAACTATTCCAAACTAAACTGGAAGAAAAGGAAAATGGTTCACTCATGCAAAGTAGTGAAAGAGCAATTAGGACTGAAATCATGAAGTTATTTTTCACACAAAGATTAATCAATATATGGATAGGATTCTGAATAAAGTATTGGGAACAAAAACCCTGGAATAATTCAAGAAGCATGCTGCAATGATGGATTGAATGACCTTCCTAATCTGAGTTCATCTTGCAAAATGATAGAGGTTTTTATTATTATTTATGATTATTATTGAGCAAGTAAATTGTGAAATATTGTTTCTACTGGTTGGCAAATAAGGGGACATTCAGTTAGAGTCACCACTGGAGCAATGGAGAAGGAGGTTTGTGGGTTTTTTCACCCAGTCTTATGGGAAGATGGAATGCTCTTTTTACACAAGTAACTATTGAGTATCTTAAAGGGAATTTGATAAATATTTAAAGAGGAAGAACAGGAAAAGAGGAAGGGAATTGGAATCAGACTAGAAGCTGAAGAGATATTTGAAGAGCTAGCACTGACACAGAAATAATGGGCTGGATTTTAAGAAGCTCTCGACATCGGGATCTGTGGTGGGGGGAGCCTGAAGATGGCTCTGGATGAGGCCCGCTAAGGACCTCAATGCCGGCAGGGTCCAGCCAAATCCTTCCGGCGGAGGCAAGGCACCGTGGCGCCCCCACCCCCCCTTGCCGCTTGGCGACAGGACCACAGTCACCATATTCAAATTAATAAAATGAATGCATTTACATATACTTACCTGCGATCTTGAGGGCCCACTGTGATCTTTGGCGCGGCAGCCAGCACTCCCACGCCTTCAGATCCCCGTCCGGGAAAACGAGGCACAATACTGGTGGGGAGGGGGAAGGAGGTAGGTTTATCAGTGCAGGGGTCAAATAAAGGTCAGGAGTGTAGGGGATGGTGGGAAGCGTTGTACTTTAAACTTTGTGCAGTTTTGAAGAGAGGGTCAGAGGTTAAAGGTAAGTATTTTTGGGGGGAAGGGCAAATAGTTAATGTAATTGTTATTGGGGAGTGTGGGAGAGGGGCAAAAGAAATATATTTGTTTAATTTTATTGAATATATCTTTAAATATTTAAATAAACCAGCAGGGCTGGCTGCCCTTTAAAAATGGCATCAGCGTCTGCGCACAGGCAGCTGACGGCATTGCCGGGGACAGACAGCCCACTCCCTCTACGTGATTGGGTGGGTGGGTGGTGCGGGACGCCCTGACTGTTTAAATGAGCCAGCTTAACATTGCGGCAGGTCTTCGGTGTGCATTTTTTGAGATCGCTGGCGAGATTGGCAGCGGGCTCATGGAATCCAGCCCAATGGGCTGACTAGCCTGCTTCTGTGCTATCAACTCTGTGACTCTATAAGATTTTAACCCAGTCAAAACCCATCTACTTAAAGTTAAAATTGTTTCTGTGATTGCACAATTACGTAGTGCGTGGCAGGCACCAAGATGATTCTATAAAGCAAAGAGAGGAACCTAAAAGATAAAGAGGAAACAAAACAATTTGTGACAAAAATAAGCATGGTGTTGTCATCTTCTTTCTGTCATAGTACATATGGGGTTAAAGACAGGGTCAAGGGTGGAAGGTGGCCCAGCTTATTTAGCTATACTATGCTAGAAAATAGATGTTAGGTTCAAAGTTACCATAGTGGCATTATGGCACTCAAAATATTGTGGCTGGGACTTCAACAAACCATTTTTGGCCCACTCTGATCCTGTCCCAAATATTTGATGCAGGTTGGCATCCTTCCATCTACGAAAGATAATGGACACGCAGCAAACAATCTATTTAGGTGGGGTGTCTTCTTCTCTTGGTGCACCTTTGTTGATGGCTGTGAGGCAGGTTCTGCCATAAGTTCGACAAGTGATGCTCCAAAATCATGCTTTGAGTTATTGTTTTTGAGGTTGGCACCAGTTTCCAAGCTGCTGTAGCAACTGGTCATCGTGGTAGTGCACACCAGTCAACAGGATGTGTCGCTATTTCCCTTTTTCACCAGCTAGTGACTCCCAAGTGCAGTAGTTGACACTTCGGGCCTTCATGTCACGCTTACAAGAATCCTTGAAGCAGACCTTCGAGCACCCCACTGGTTGCCTGGTCCCGGCTGCCTCACTATACAGAAGGTCCTTGGGCATACAACCATATTCTATCCTGCGGACGTGTCCCATCCCCCTAAGCCGCCTCTGTTTGATTACTGCCAACACACTTGGGATTCTGCCTTTGAGAGGACTGCTGCATTTGTGATTTTGTCCTGCCAGGATATGCCCATAATGCATTGCAGACAGCGAAGATGGAAATTATTGAGTTTCTTTTCCTAGTAGCTGTATGTCACCCATGTTTCACAGCCATACAGCAAGGTGCTGAGAACACGGGCCTTATAAACCATCAGCTTGATCCTAAGGGTCATCTTGGTGTTATCCCATGCACGTTTCGCAAGTCGGCCAAAGGTGGTAGTTGCTTTCCCTATGCGTGTACCGAGCTCTGCATCAAGGGACAGATAGTCTGTCACTGTGGACCCAAGGTAGCAGAATTTGCTAACCAATTCCAGTGCGGTTTTATTTAGTGTGATCAGGGGCAGAGATGCAATTGCTTGTCCCATGACTACAGTCTTCTTGACGTTTACAGTCAAGGAGAACAAGTTACGGGCATGGGAGAGACAGTCCATGAGTCTTTGTAGCTGAGTTTTCGTGTGAGCGACTCGCGCAGCATCATCAGCATAGAGGAGTTCTTTGATCAGGACATGATGTGTTTTTGTCTTCTTCTCAGCCTCGATAGATTGTAGAGCTTGCCACCTGACCTAGTGTGCAAGTAAACTCTTTCCATATCTGCAGGAAAGGTGAAGGTCAGGAGCATGGAGAAGAAGATGCCAAACAGATTGGGGGGGTGGACTTAACCCTGCTTCACTCCATTCTTCACTGCAAAACTGTCGGATGTGGAGTGATCAAACTGTACAGTGCAGTGCATGTTGTCATGGAAGGAGCTTCGGTGGACTCTTGTGAGATGTGGTTGATGCAGGGACATTTAAATATTCACCCCAAAAATCCACATTAGTGGTGGCTGTACAGATATATTCATCCAGAGGATGTGCCAAAATCTTGGAGTGATTTCTTTGATTAATCAATCTGTTTAGCAGTTTATAGAAAAAAAAAGAAAAATAGGAGCAGGATTAGGCTATTTGGCCCTTTGAACCTGCACCGCCATTCAGTATGATCATGGCTGAGTATACAAACTCAGTAAACTGTTCATACTTTCCCCCTGTATCCCTTGATCCCTTTAGCCCTAAGAACTATATCTAACTCTTTCTTGAATATATTTAATGATTTGGCCTCAACTGCTTTCTGTGATAGAGAATTCCACAGGTTCACCACTCTCTGGCTGAAGAAATCTCTCCTCATCTCAGTCCTAAATGGCTTACCCCTTATCCTTAGACTGTGACCCCTGGTCCTGGACTCCCCTGTCATCGGGAACATCCTTTCTGCATATAGTCTGTCCAGTCCTGTTAGAATTTTGTACGTTTCTATGAGATCCCCTCTCACTCTTCTAAACTCTAGCGAATACAAGCCTAATCAACCCAATCTCTCTTCATACATCAGTCCTGCCATCCCAAGAATCAGTCTGGTGAACCTTCGCTGCACTCCCTCCATAGCAAGAACATCATTCCTCAGATAAGGAGACCAAAACTGCACACACTTCTGCAGACGTGGTCTGACCAAGGCCTTGTATATTTGCAGCAAGACATCCTTGTTCCTGTACTCGAATCCTCTCGCTATGAAGGCCAACATACCATTTTCCTTCTTAACTGCCTGCTGCACCTACATGCTTACTTTCAGCAACTGGTGCACAAGGACACCCAGGTCTCGGCTCACCTCCCCCTTTCCCAATCTATCACCATTCGGATAGTAATCTGCTTTTCTGTTTTTGCCACCAAAGTGGATAACCTCACATTTATGCACATTATACTGAATCTGCCATGTATTTGTCCATTCACTCAACCTGTCCAAATCACACTGGAGCTTCTCTGCATCCTCCTCACAGATCACATTCCCACCCAGCTTTATGTCATCTGCAAACTTGGATATATTACATTTAATTCCCTCATCTATATCATTAAAATATATTGTGAATAGCTGAGGTCCTAGCACTGATCCCTGTGGTACCCCACTAGTCACTGCCTGCCACGCAGATAAAGACCCGTTTATTCCTGCTCTTTGTTTCCTGTCTGCCAACCAGTTCTCGAACAATATCATAACCTTACCCCCAGTCCCAAGTGCTTTAATTTTGCACGCTAATCTCTTATGTGGGACCTTATCAAAAGCCTTCTGAAAGTCCAAATACACCACATCCACTGGTCTCCCTTATCTATTCTACTGGTTACATCCTCAAACAATTCCAGTAGATTTGTCAAGCATGATTTCCCTTTTGTAAATCTATGTTGACTTTGTCCGATCCTGTCACTGTTTTCCAAGTGCTCTGCTATTACATCTATTATAATGGACTCTAGCATTTTTCCCACTAATGATGTCAGGCTAACTGGTCTATAATTCCCTGTTTTCTCTCTACCTCCTTTTTTAAATAGTGGGGTTACATTAGCTACCCTCCAATCCATTGGAACTGTTCCAGAGTCTACAGAATTTGAAAAATGACCAGCAATGCATCTACTATTTCTAGGGCCACTTCCTTAAGTACTCTGGGATATAGATTATCAGGCCCTGGGGTTTTATTGGCCTTCAATCCCATCAATTTCCCCAATAGCATTTCCCGACTAATACTGATTTCATGCAGTTCCTCCTTCTCACTCGACCCTATGCTCCCCAACATTTCTGGGAGGTAATTTGTGCCCTCCTTTGTGAAGACAGAACCAAAGTATGTATTTAATTGGTCTGCCATTTCTTTGTTCCCATTATAAATTCCCCCGTTTCTTACTGTAAGGGACCCACATTTGTCTTCAATAAACTTTTTCTCTTTACATATCTATAGAAGCTTTTACAGTCAGTTTTTATGTTCTCTGCAAACTTACTATAAGCTACAGTCTAGTAAAATGTTTATTCTCCCACCTTCTGAAGTCAAGAAAGCTCCTATCATTTAACTAGTAAGCTGAAATACTTTCTGCAAATTACCTAGGTATTGGATAGGTAAAGACAGATTCAGATTCATAAACAGCAGCAATCTAAAATGTTGAACCAACAAAAAATATTTAGAAATATTGGCCTAAAAATAAAACACAGCTGTTGAATAAAATGGAAAGAAAGGAGTCCCATCCTCATTCTCACATCCTCACAAAGGAGAAGAGAGATGCCTCCAATAAAAACACTCAAATTTTGGAGGAAGGGGTAAAGGGGTAAAATCGAGGAGCACTAGCAGTGGGAAGATGAAGAAAGATGGTAACAAAAAAGGACATCCAATTTCAGCCAAGGGAGAAATCAAAAGAGGATATCAAGCCAAAACTTTCCTTCATGCATAATGGGGCCAACTTTCCCTTCTGACTGGCCTTCAGCAACTCATAGTACTTTTTTAGTGACAGGAAAAACACACTTACCTCTCCTGGCTCCACAAACATTGAAACTTTTCTGGGCCATTTGGAGTGGCCAGCAGCAGTCCCTTTTAGGACTAATGGATGGGCCACTCAACATCAGGATACATGGGTGGACTGTGTGCACTGCACCCATGTGTCCTTAAAGGTTGCATTTAGGGCCCTAACGCTAATATTATAGTAACTGATTTGCATAATTAAGAGATATACTGGCTGAAACAGCGAGCACTTCAACCAATCAAGGGAAAGTCCCTTCAAAAATGGAAGCAGTCAATGTGTCAGCATCAATGGATAGTAAGTCTACTGACCCTATTTTTAGACTGTATCTTTAAGACCAATTCAGCTGAGTGACAATTGGCCCACCTGAATTGACTTTGCCAATTTGAAGTACACAAATCTGTTGTTATTTGGACGATGTTGAATAACCTCTGGACTGAAGTGGTGCATGGAGGAATAACAATTTGATGACAAAAGGATCAATCAGTTCTCCATACTATAATGCAAAGGAATATATTTTGGGAGCAGTCACACACGGTGAAGAGAGTTGGGGTCATCTCCTGCATGTTTAAGCCTTTCTGCTCAAGGTCTAGTCCAGAGATTTGAGCATGTAATTTAGGCTTGCACTTCAATGCAGTACTGAACTTTTATAGGCGCTGAGATCCGCCTACTCGCTCAAGTGTGCAGAAAATGGCAGTACCTTGCTGTTTGTGGAACCTTGCTGTGTACTATATTTCCCTACATTACAACGGTGTCAAAAGTAAGTGCTTAATTGGCTGTGAAGCACTTTGGAATGTTCTGTGGTTTTAAAACATTATCTATAAATTCATGTTTGTTCCTGAGTTCTTTCTTTCATGTATCAATCTATCTGTCTATCTATCTACCGATCTATCTATATCTTCTTTCCATGAAAGATTGTAAATTGAATAATTGTTTTTCTTTATTTTCTATATCTTCAGGGAACTTTGCATATAGCTGCAGGGGTAACTGTCAATTTAAGTTCACCACAACCTTTATTTGCAGTTTCCTTATTCTGAAACTCAGCTTGAAGTTAGTTTGCTTGCTGTGATGTTTGAAAGTTAACTCATTCCACATTAGTCCACAGTAAATCAACCCTTAGGCTCGTTACAAGCAGAAACAAACAATGGACCCTAGTTCTGAAAGATTTGCAAATCAGCAAAATCAGTTTTGTTTATTAATTCACTCTTGGGATTTAGATGTCGCTGCCAAGGGCAGCATTTATTGCCATTCCTAATTGTCTTTTAGAAGGTGGCGGTGAACTATCTTCTTGAACTGCAGCAATCTGTGCCGTGAACGTATTTCCACAGTGCTATTAGGTGGGAAGTTCCAGGATTCTGACCCAGCAATGATGAAGGAACAGCGATATACATCCAAGTCAGGATGGTGTGTGACTTGGAGGGAAATTTGGAGGTGTTAATGCTCCCACATACCTGCTGCCCTTGTCCTTCAAGGTCATAGATACCGTGGACTTGGGAGATATGATCGAAGAAGCCTTGGTGTGTTGCTGCAGTCCATCCTGTAGATAATATACACTGCAGCCATGTTTTGCTTTCAATTCATTCATGGGAAGTGGGCAAAGCCAGCATTTATTCTCAATCCCTAATTACCCTGAAGAATTGGTTGTGAACCACCTCCATGGTTACAATGGAATGGCTTGCTAGGCCATTTCAGAGGGCAGTTAAAAGTCAACTACATTATTCTCTGTGCACATGTTTTGAGAGACTGTTCTGGCAATAAGGTGCTAAAATTTCTCAGGGGCCCACTGGTCACCCCCATAACTCTTGCAAACACCAACCATTTCTGAGCGTGTCCATGGGCCTAGTAAGGGGCAGAACTTCCATTGGACTCTTACAGAGGCACAAGGCCAAGGACATCAGCTCTGCAAGTTCGCATACCTTCGGTCTATAGTATTGCAGGCTGGTATACCAAGGGAAAAAGGTGCAGGAGCTTCCAATTTCAGTACAAGCTTGTCATATCTGGGGCATCTGGAGCAGAACACTTATCCCACTCTCTGCTAAGGGTGCTCTAGATACACCTCCAAGTGCTAAAGTACCTTATTGTAGCCTCACCTGCTGATGCCATGAACTCTCCAAGGTAAATGATGAAGTATGAGGTTGGGTAAACCTCAGCAATTACATAGTTATATGCCCATGTATTTTTGAGCTTGGAGTATTTTAAGACCACACTTTGATTCATGGGGAGCCAGAGCTTGACTGTGATAGCAAACATTTCACATTGGGTAATAGGAGTAAGCTCAAATGATAACAACAGTATATACCACAAATAAGTTTTTCAACCATAAGGGTGATATTGCTGGCCATTATTGATGCTAGGGAGAGATGAGTTAACATGCACTATTTTCATTTTCATAACACAACTTCACTAACAAAATGTATGTATTTATTCTTAGTGTAGGGGTATTCTTTGCATGATTTCAGTTCATTCCCAATTGTCTTGCTGTGTTGTCACTAATTATCTCAACTGGATGCTGCTGTTGTTACTGACCCACTCCAATGTTACAACTGCTGCCATCTCCACCCCTATAGCTGATCGTGCTGGCCCCCTTGTCTGCACTGCTGCTGCCAGTCCTGTTCCTAATCTTACTAATGGGCATAATTCCTATATGGCCATTCTTCCAATGCAGGGTGGAGGATGGGTGGTTGAACATTGAACAAGCCTTCAAAAGAGGTCATTACATTGACTACGTTCATTAACTATTTGTCCAGTAGAAACTTCCCTTAATATTTTGTATAAATTCTTCAGTGAAACATCTGCAGAGAGCTTAACAGGGAGTGCAGAGAACATGGGCTGATTTTAACTCTTTGTAAGTGCATGGGTCTTGAGTGAGTTAAAATCTCACCTGTAGCATGTATTGTTGACATTGAGAATTGAGCATCCAGCTATTACTGAATTTTATAGCCTTGGATGCCTCAGACTGAAAAGGATGCAGAGTGGGATAGAACATATGGAGCAGATCACTGTTGGAAGTACAAGCTGAGTAACAGAGCTGTGAACGCATGTTTTGTGTTCTTGCCTTTGTGTTTGGGTGGGAGCAGGTCCACCATCCACTGGCATGTAAATAGTCTTCTTCTTAGGCTGTCCCTCAAGATCGAGGATGACTTGCTTCCACTCCAGTTCGATGGGTTCTAAGATGGCCGATAATGTGTGATCTTCAGACTCTGTCACATGAGGGGCAGGTGGTGCTTGAAAGATCAGGTAGTTTGGAGGTTTGTATGCTCCCTCCAACGTCTCGATTTCAACTCTGCATGTTCCTGAAAAAGTCCCTCGAGGTGTATGAGGCCTTCTCGAAGGAGCTTTGTCCATCTAGGATGGTCACAACCCAGGGACTCCTACGAGTCAACAGAGATGTTTTGATCTCTTTATGGATGCTTTGAGGACAGCTCTAAAGTGTTTCCTGCTGCAAACAAGTTCTGAGTAGAACAGCTGCTTCAGGAGCCTGGTGTCAGGCATGCAAGCAACATGACCTGCCCAGTGGAGCTGGTTTTGGGTGATTTGTGCCCAAATGCTGGGCAGGTTGGCTTGGGAGAGGACTCTGCTGTTGGACTGCCTTTCATGCCATCGGATTTGGAGGATCTTGCAGAGGCACCTCTGGTGCAGTGCTTTGAGGTGCCTGCTGCAGGTTGTCCAAGTCTCTGAAGTGTATAGAGCGCAAGAATCACTGTAGCCCAGTAAATCATGATCTTAGCCTCAGGTTTGAGATCCTGATCCGCAAATACTCCCTTCCTCAGTCGGCCGAAGGTTGAGCTGGCACATTGGAGGCAATGATGAGCTTCATCGTCTGTGTCTGCCTTCACCAAGAGGAGGCTCCTAAGATATAGAAAATGGTCCACATTTTCTTGGATCTTGCCATTGATTATGATTGATGGGGGGAGGTATTGTGTTGTGGGAGCTGGTTAGAAGATGACCTTTGTTTTCCAGGTGTTTTTAGTGAAAGACCCATTTTCCTACATACTTCGGAGCAGGAATCGACTATGATCTGGAGCTAAGTTTCAGAGTGAGTGCATACGAAAGTGTTATCCGCATACTGAAGCTCGCGACAGAAGTTGGAGTGATTTTGGTTTGTATTGAAGGCAGCGTAGGTCTGTTCTGTAGGTTATCTTTCCGCACACAGGTAATTTGCTGGAGATGAGGTGTAGCATTGCAGCGAGGAAAATGGAGAAGAGGGTTGGTGCGATGAGACAGCCATGCTTGACCTCAGTCTTGACTGAGATAGGGTCTGTGGTAGTTTGACTGGTGAAGATCACGGCTTGTATGTCATCATGAAGTAGATGGAGGATGTGACAAACTTCTGAGAGTAGCCAAATTTGAGCAGGATGCAGTTCCAGTATATTTAATAGGATAATTGTTAATATTATTCATTAATGCTGGTGAAGTGCAGCAATGGAAGATTATTAATTTCATAATGGGGTCATGGTACAAATCAGCAGTAAATCAGATGTACTGCACTAGCTGATTTTATTCAACGTTAGCAGAATGGAGAAGCAACTTTTAAGTATGATGTTATGTTTATTCACTGATCAAAATGTAGATCCTAATACAGACATAGAGGCCGGGATTTTATTGGCCCCCTGAGGCAGGCTTGGAGGTGGGAAGGCACGAAGAATCGTGACAGGTGGCGGGGGGACAGGGGGCTTGTCGCCTCCCCATTGCCCAGCGATCTTCCCGTGGGTTGGATAGCCAACGACGGCCTTCCTGCCCTGAGGCCAATTGAGTCCCTTAAGTGGCCTATTAAGGTCAAATTAAGAGCCTTTTCCCGCTGCCGCTGAGATCTTCCCGGTGACGCTGCCGATACCACTGAGCTGCCGGCCCTCTGATTGGCCGGCAGCTCTGGGAGGCATGAGCCATGTCTCTTTAAAGTCTTTAAAAGAACAGGGTTCCAATTCCTAAAATTCTGACTCAAAAAGACCGGACAATTGCTCCGGGGGTCACGAAAAGGCAGAGGCAGGGTCTCCCCCGCTTTTTCAGCCTGGTGCCGGGATCCTCACCCCCAGCACAAAATCCAGCCCAGAGTAAAAGACTTAGGGAGATGTTGCCTGGATGAGTGCTGCTCCAACAACATTGAAGAAGTTCGATACCATGCAGCACAAAGCAGCTGGTTTGATTGGCACATTATTAACAACCTTCAACATTCACTCCCTCTACACCAGTACATCGTGGCAGCAGTGTGTACCATCTACAAAATGCACTGGAGGAACTCACCAAGGGTCCTTCGACAGCACCTTCCAAACCCACCGCCCAGAAAAACAAGGGCAGGAGGAGTATGGGAACACCATCACATGCAAGGTTCCCCCAAGTCACACACGATCGTGACTTGGAACTATATCGCTGCTCCTTCACTGTTGCTCGGTCACAATTCTGGAACTCCCTTCCTAACAGCACTGTGTGTGTACCTGCTCCACATGGACGACAGCAGTTCAAGAAGGTGGCTTACCGCCACCTTCTCAAGGGCAATTAGAGATGGGCATTAAATGCTGTCCATCATGCCTATATTGATACTCGATCTTCAAATAAAATTATATACTCTAAACCTACTTCACTGCCCTTTCCCCCTATTCTTTTATATTTGTACTTTTCAAATGCATATCCATTTCCTTTTATTTATGTTATCATTTCTATCTTAATAGCCACTTCTGATAAAGCGTAACCGTCTTTCATTCATTTGGTAATGATCTTAAGTCTATGTCCACTTGTTCCCGATTCATCAATTTGTAGAAACCAGCATTTACTCTCTACCCTCTCAAAGACTATCATAATTTCAAAATCCTCCATTAGATCCTTCATTAACTTCCTGAGTTTTTCTTTATATCTTATACCTCTGATTCTGGACAGCCTTCTAATGAATGTTCATTATATAATTTCCATGATCCTAATAGCCTTTCTATAATGAAATGTTCAGAACTAAATACAACAGCCCAATGTGACCAAACTAAATTAAATATCACTTTCCTGCTTTTATATTCAGTGCTCCTATGTGTGTCTTTTTATGTCCTTTCCTATTTTTATCTCATCTTTAGAGATCTGTCCATCTGCACCTATGTATCTTTAAAGAAGAACATAAAAACAAATATTTCAGCAGTGAAAGTGATAATTTAATACTTTTTGAAAAAGTAGCCAATCTTCTGGGAGTGCTTTCAAAAACAATATGAATGCTTTTAGATGTTGTGTTATTAGAAACCAGGACAAAGGTCTCAATTAAGACATCAAAAGAATTAAAATGGCAGTCTGGGCGGAAAGCTTTAATGGGGTGCAGGTTATCAGAATACAGGTACATTCTGTCTCAAGATATGAAATACTTTTGGTAGAGCTGATGATAGAACATAGTACATACATGTTAGGAGGAATGAGTTTATTGGGCCTAATGGCTTTTCACCTGTCCTGGGTTTTCATCTTTTAAGATAGCAGGAAAAAATACACAAGCAGCAGAAGACATTTCTAGCTCAAATATATGACTTAGAACATTGTGGAGATTAATTTGGAAAAAACCAAGAATGAGCATAGAAACATGGAAAATGTGTGACACAGAAGGTGCCATTCAGCCCATCCTTTCTAACATGGAACTGGTGGTCACCTCCTTCAGAAAATTTATAGAACTTATGATGATGCAGTGTCTGATGGCCATTATCACAGCTTTCATTACAGCATAAACATCTTCCATTAAAATTCGGATTGTTGCAATGGAAGATCAGGCTGCTGCCATCGTGGCTCTGGATACCACTGTTCAAAAGGGCTTCCAGGACGTCACACTGTCCATTAATCTGTTCTCCAACAGTCCATGAGATGGTTAAGGAGTCAGCCTGGGAGAGGAGCGGTGGCTCCATGAAACAGGAACCTACTATTCTCGCTCAGGATGACAGCATTCCTGCTCTCACCTCTGCCATTCCTTCAGTGGATTTTCTGTTGCCTGCCAATCAGCCAGCCCAGACTGCTGCATCCCAGGTCAAGATAGTGCAGTCTGAAGTTGTACCCTCTAGACTCAGAACTGCTTGAGGTAGTCCTCCAAGGCCATCTGCAGTCTCTTCAGTTGAAGTCAGTAGTCTTCCACCACCCATGCTGTAGCCATTGGTGAAGAATGTCATACATTGGATGGCTATTTAAAGGAAATAGACTTGCCGGGGTGTGGGGTTTCAGCAGGGGTCTGGGACTGACTGAATAGCACTGTGGAGATCTGGCATATACTTGATGGGCCAAATGGCCTCCTTCTGTGCTGTAAATGACTGTATGAGCTGTAGGATAGGCAAAGGCACATGGAAGGCAGGCACTGAAGGAATGTAAAAATGGTGATTAGTTTAATTTTGTATGCATTATTTAATAAGTGAATTAATAAAATTGCATTTGAGTTTGTATTTTCTGGTGGATTTTATTTTTGAGTTGTCAGAAAGAGGACAATGTGATGGTCAGTAATAGAGGAAATGTAAGAAGTGTGAGAATGTCAGTGTATGGAGAGGTATAGTTGAGGTTACTGGTATGGCTCATTAATAATCTAATCACCTAGAACTTGGGCAGAAAGGAACTATTTACTTTGAAGTCTCACTTCCTCAGACTCTTCCTCCACTTCTTGCTGTGCAAGTGTGTCTAGGTTCCTGACTTGATTTATGAGCCACATCATAAGTGAATAACCAGAGCTGGGCACCTATGTCTGGAAACAACTTCATTCAGCACAATATTTTATATTCCAAAAAATGCTGCAAAACCAGGGGACCACTACCTGTAGAATACTAAATCTTTACCCAAGTATAGGCAACCTCCCAAAATATTTACAATCACATCAGCAACCAGAAGAAATAATCCAGTAACTGACCTTTAATTACTTCACGATCCCTGATCTCTTTCAATAGAACTGATTGGAGATCTTTCATTGGGTGTGCAATGCTGATTTGAAGCCACTGCTGCCATTTTCCAAACACATATTCCAGCCAATCCCCATTCTTAACCTAACACAGCAGTGCCCTGTTCTTTGTAGACAACAAGAACATATACACACATTGCGCCTTTTTAAGCTAAACAAGATAAGTGACAGCCATTTGCTGGTTCATTCCTCAGGGCAATGCCTTGACCAATCAGAGTCAAGATGCTTGGTTTAAATTTCAAACAAAACTTAACAATTAACTGTCAGTCACTATAAACTGGTGCATTCTCCATGGCAACGCCTCTACCAATCTGAGTCCACGTGCCAACCAATCAGCACTCTCTTCTCATAACAGTCTAAATTTGTTGCTTTCCTTACATTGGTATTCTTTTGATTGTCCTGACGAGTGCAAGACAAAAAGCTTTGACAAAATGTCACTGTTTGCAGCAATATTCAACAACTCTCTTTCTATGTTTTCTTCTCTCTAAGATGGAATCATACAGTGAAAGGTTGACTGAACCTTACGGCAATTTCATAATATGTTTGGTTAATATATTCATAACATAGGAATACACCCTTCTGATGTTTTATGGTTTCTCAGAAATTGTATAATATAACCAATACGGGAATTAATGAATATTAATAAAACTCCAGGAAACGATTATTAGTGTTGCTTACTGGGGGCAGAATAATAATTAAGTGAGCATTTAAGCGAGGGGGAATTTAACAGAGTGAGCAAACCTTAGAGTCAACTTAGAGCCTTTAGCTCACTGGAATGGATGGAGTTGTCTCTTGCTTGTATAATTGTATAATTGTACTGTTCACTAAACATACTAGTTTTGGATTATATTAATAATGTAAACATAGTATGATACATTATTCTTGTTTGTAATTTGCTTTAGCAAGACCGTTCAAATGGAGTGAAGAATTCAGGAGTATGTTGGCTTATTAATGTGGAGAGAAACCTTTGTGCCAGAGGCTGAGGTCAAATCAAATAAATGAAGTAGATTATTCACCAAAATATTTCTACTTGTCAGTTAAGAGTTTTTGATTGCCTATCTGAAATTGGGAGAAATGCACTTTTTGGAATTCATTGAACAATTACATTAACTGTTCATCATGCAGTGACAACCTTTGTGGAAAATGCTTTTAAATTGACTGCATATAAATGCATCGGACTAGAACAAGAGTTTAAATGTCTAGGAAGTGTATGTAATTACCCGTGGAATGGGATGTTCTGGTTCAGAGATACAGGTGAGGTTCAGGTAAATTACCAAGTTGTTATTGGGACTGGAGCTTGGTTTAGCATTTGAGGATTGATTAGTTCTTGTCTTGTCATCTGGTAATTGCAGTAACACTTTCTAATCCATCAAATAATGTTTTTTTTGTGTTTGTTTTTACAAATACTACACTTCTCTTTAACAATTGTATGCTGAAATTGCTCCAATTCAAATATAGGCTAGTTGTAAAAAATAATTCTAAATAGGACCCTAAAATGAAGCTTGGCAGATTAAACCACAGGCAGAAATCAAAGGCTAATATGAGCATTAGTAAGGGAAGGAAAACCAGATAATACTGGAAATACTCAGCAGTCAGTCAGGATCAATGAGTTAATGTTTCACATGCTGACCTTTTATCAGAAGGAGCAGTTTTATGGAAGGGTCCAACTTGACATTAACTTTTCTGTTCTCTCCACAGGTGCTGAGTGGCCTGCTGGGTGTTTCCAACATTTTCTATTTTTTCTCTCAGATCTCCAGCACCTGTAGTTTTTTGCTTTTTTTGTTAAGGGGATCTTTTGACTTTTTTTTCACGGTTTCTTCTTTTTAATTGTTCTTGGGATGTGGGCCATGGTGAAAAATAACAACTACTGCTCATCCTGAATTTGCTTGAGAATAGGCCACCTTCTTGAACCATTGTGCAGTCTTTGTGATGATAGTGCTTCCATGATGGTATTGGGTACGGAATTCCAGCATTTTGACCCAGTCACAGTGAAGGAAAAGCAGTACATGTCTAAGTCAGGATGATATTTGACTTGGATGGACACTTCAAGATGCTGGTGTTGCCATCATATTGCTCCTATTCTTCTTCTTAATGGTCGAATTCAGCAGGTTGGGATATGCTGTTGAATTAACGTTGATGATTTACTACACATGCTACAAGCTATAGCCACAATACAGCCATGCTGCACCAGGTGAAATTTGAGCCCAATGATAGGGCACAGATTAAGAGGAATGCCTTGTCTTGGATTGTGTCAACTTCTTCAATGTTGTTGCAACAGTACTTATCCAGATGAGTGGGATTATTCTATTACACACTTGACTTGAGCTTTGAAGCTAGCAGAAAGGCGTTGAGGGGTCAGGAAGTGAGCCAGTTAACCCATTTATTTTATTTATATTAGCAGAAAAATTTTGTGTAGATGCATACATGCATATAGATTGGTTAGTCCAATTTCAATTGCTCATAATTTAGTTAAGTTGTTTTTGGGATTTGGATAAACGATTATCAATCTGAAATAGCAACAGGGTCAATCTGTCCTGTTGTCCTTAACAAAAATTGGTCGACGTTATTTTTTGGACACTGGGTTCACAATTTTCACCCTGCCTCCACCCATTACCATGGCAGTAGGCAGCACCCTAACTTGATGCTGCCTCCTCATTTACCTGATTGTAGTGTTGGTCCAAGTGGAACCTGTGCTGCTGGCTGCCTGACCACTTAGTGGGGGCAGAGCAGTATTCACAGGGAGCACATGGTGCAGACAGCCTTCCCTTCTTAAAGGCAATATGTCCCTCTTAAAGGGAAGCTGCACTGAATCACAGGAGATTGCTGCTGGATGCAATTGCTGCAAATCTGAACTAGAAAAATGGAATACCCAGGCAGAGAAAAGATTTTCAGGTTCACTAATGTGGCACTGGAGTCTTTAGTGGTGGAGATGGACAATAGGAGAGATGCTAATTTTCTGTGGGGGACCGGGGGGGGAGGGGGGGGGCGGGGGGGGCGGGAGTGCCCTCAAGGACCACCCTCAGAAGGGAATGGGAAGGGATGGCCAGGGAGGTCAATTCCCGCAGTCTGGCCCTGAGGACCTGACAGCAGTTCCACAAGAAGTGTAATGACATTACATAGGTGGTCAAGGTCAGTGACTGCATCTTTACATGAGATATAGTCTACCCACTACTCCACCAACGTCTCACACTGCTCAATGCACCACACCCACATCACTCAGCCATTCGCATTACCTGGCTGTCAGAATTCAGGCCTAACTTCCAGATACTCCACCTCCCCCTCACCCACATTTCAATGATGCCTACTACACACCCAACTCCCTCTGCTTCCACATACCTCCAGCTATTCAGCTGTGGCATAACTGGTGACGGACGATGATGCCTGCATCTCCTGAGCCCTATGGAGGAGATAGTCCATCCATCATTGGATCGGTTGTGATATATCCCGTGGTATCCGATGTCACTGAGAACATTGAAAATGCTGGTATATTCCTGATTTATTCCCCTTCTCAACTCCCAGCTCATCCTCATCCTGCTATCTGCCATGATGAGCTAGCTGCAGATGGTGTGACCATGGACCCCTTGTTTTCCACTCCACAACCTTTCCCTTGCCCCTTTCTAATTTCCTGTTCTCAGAACCGCAAGAACTGCCACCTGCCCGGCCACAACGCACTCAGGGAGAGAGACGGCAATAGCACAGCACTGATGAGACATCATCTGACACTCGCATCCACCAGCTCAGATACTGACACTGCACATACCTTAGAGGCTAGCATAGAGTTGGGATCTGCACGGAGTGAGTCACCGGGTATAAGTGGGCTGCAGCCAGACTGGGGGAGAAAATGGTTCATATGCCAGCTCATCGGAAGGTTAGGCCGCAGCAAACTCTGCTACAGGAGTCTCAAATGAGGAACTCAATGGGGTGGCATACAGGAGACCACTGAAGACCATGCACATCAAGATGCTGAGTGCATTGCCTTGCCTGCCAGACAGGCTCCTGTCACTGTCAAGGACCATAGAGGAGTCAAGCTCAACTTGGAACAGGGCATCTCACACAGTTTGCCCTCTCCACAGCCTCTGCTCCATTTCCCTGTCAGTTGCATATGCAGAGGCACTGGAACTGCAGTCTACATACCTGTTGCAGCTTTTGTGTGGACAGATTCTGGGCCCCTCTTGCAGCTGAATGCAGGTTCTTTGGTAGGTGACAAGTGAATACATTGAATTGACCTGCGTGGTCCAAGTTTGTAAATAGAGCATCAAGTCAGCTGGTACAACTCTTTGATGTCATGAAAGCACCAGTTGGGTGGCTTCCAGCGTGCACAAAGGACGCTCATGTGAACACCCTTCCAAGCATGCGTGCCACATGGGTCGCATGGAGGTTGGTGGAGGCGCTGCATGCCGCACTCAGAGGGCCTCCGTCTTCCATAGCGCCATCTCCAGCGGTGCTGCAGATCCAGATTTCTTGCCCATAATCTGGTTTTGTAACAATTTAATGCCAATTTATTTTTTCTTCTCGCCTTCTGAAAAGGCTTTACTAAAATCTCATATATGCCACAGCATACACAAGGGAAAAGTTCTTGGTGTGCTTGTGAATGTCTAAAATGTCCAACTGTATCCTATAATTTTCTAATGGATGCTAAGATAACACGTTCAAGATTTCCCAATCACAATTGCAGGATCTGGACTTATCCATGATCCAAATATTTGCTCAAATGTCTGTTTTTTTTTTTCTAATCATGCTTTATTGTCAATATGTATGCATTCAATCTTGTTTATAACAATCTAATTTAATATTCAATGGCCCAAAATTCTGCAGTTAAAACTTGCCTTGAGGTCATGGTGCAGCTCCATTGTAAATTATATGTTCAACAAACTTCAAATATGCAGAAGAACACAAGCCATTACATACTGTCTGAAATGCCTCCAATATAGTAAGGGGTGGTATAAAACTCCAGTAGAGACAGGAGTTTCATCCCCAAATGCCCTAAATGTCTGAGGAATTACATAGAGCTATACAGAATATGCAGCATAGGAACAGGCCATTTGCCCAATGTTTATGCTCCACATGAGGCTCCTCCCACTTTATTTGCTTAATTTCATTCTTTCAAAATCTCCTATTCCTTTCCCTCTAATGTACTAATCTAGATTTCCCTTAAATGCATCTGTGCTATTGCTGGTTAGATGCTGGTAAAAATTATGGAGGTAGAAAGTTCCAGGAGGAGACTCAGAGTTCTGGTACAGCAAAAGGAAATAGATCTTAATGCTGCTTAAAGCTCAAAGCAACTGTGTAGCGCTGGGGGAAGCAGGCAATCTGACTGACAAGAGTGCCAGCCAAATCAAAGAATCAAGCAATAAATTTCAGGGAGATAGACCTGTGTGTCCTTGAGGAGGGCTGGATTTTGTGATGGAGGCGTGGCTCCCGGCATCGGGCTGAAAAGACAGGGGAAAGCCCACCTCTGCCTTTTGATGCATCCCCCCTGAGTTATTCTTTGATCTTTTTAAATCAAAGTTTCAGGAACCGGGACCCCCGTCCCTTTAAAGACAGAGATCCCACCTCCAAGAGCTGCTGGCCAATCACACAGGGCCAGCAGCTCAGCAGTGCCACCGGGAGTGGTGACCACTGCTGGTACTGCAGAGGCCTCAGACCCAGGCCTACCGCAGGAACCCTGGAACAGAGGAAGGAAAGGAGGGATCACCTGGGCCAGTCCAGAAGGCCCCGGAATGGGGTTGGGGTGATGTTCATGCAATCCAGGGGAGGGGCGTAGGGGCAGGGGTAATGTTCTTCCCAGTGGGGTCCTCTGTGGGCCACAAATTGCCCATGGAGGAGGGACCCCGCTCAAGCCTGCAGGGTGAGAGGGGGATCACCTTATGTTACAAGGCGACCTCCCCGTAGGGTGGAGCAACCCCCCCCCCCAACCATGCTGCTGGTAAGATCCCAGCGGTGACAGGAGGGGCCCTTAACTGGGCATTAGTAGGCCATTTAAGGACCTCAATTGGCCTCTGGGCGGGAAGGCCATCGTCGTCCTATCCCAGCCCCGGGAAGATTGCTGGGCAACTGGGAGGTGACGGGCCCTCTGCCCCACTGCACCCCCCCTTGCGATTCTCCATGCCTCCACCTGCCTCCAACCCTGCCTCAGCGGGCCTTACAAAATCCTAGCCCAACTATGTGTACATTTGAAGCTTGTGAACTTAACCATTTCCTGCTTTGACAAGTCATGCAAATGATTTGCCATTGATTTCTATAGGTTTAGCTGAACTGAGGAGCAATTCTAGTGTAAATGGTGGAAGTTTTGGGATAGCAGCTTTTCTACTCATTACCCTACATTTGCATAAATGCCACCAATGAATATAATTTTAATTAAACATGTATTTTTTTAAATTCATTCTATGTATGTGAGTTTTATTAGCAAGACCAGCGTTTATTGCCATCCCTAGTTGACATTTTGTTACAGCTGAGTGGCTTGCTTCAGAGGGCAGTTGACATTGGTGTGGGACTGGACTTACCTGTAGACCAGATCAGGAAGAAATTACCTTCACTGAAGGATTATAGAGTGTTTTTAGCATATGGAAGCAGCATTCTCTCTCCATTATGGGTAAGATCCTGGTCATCAGGTGCGAGGTGCTCACGTTGTTGTCATATGTGGTGCAGGTCTGGCCCATACCCCACTCCTGCGCTGTGGCGGTTACCCGAGCCATTTTCCACTTCATCTGGGGATCCAAAATGGGCTGGGTCCGGAGGGACATGATATTCAAATCTCTGGATAAGGTTGGGAAAAATGTACCCAACATCGCCCTCATCCTGATGACTACCTTTGTGTGCAGCTGCATCAAGCTGTGTGTAGACCTCCAGTATGTAAACTCTAAGTGTCACTATGTGCTGAGGTTCTATCTGTCCCCGGTATTGTGAAGGATGGGCCTGGTCACATTGTCGGGGAATGCTCCATCCAATTGGGCTGTGCCATACCACCTATCCTTCGTGGAAAAGCTTTTGCAGAAAAACACCTTTGACCACCGATCCATCAGGCAGTGGTCTGCATGGAATGTCCTCAAGGACCTACGGGAAAAGGAGATGGTGGATCCTGTCGGATGATTCCCCAAGCAGACTGCCAAAGTCATTTGGCGGAATGCCTCATCACCAGAACTTTCAAACAAGCACCAAGATGTAGCTTGGCTGGTGGTGAGAAGAGCCCTCCCCGTCAGATCCTTCCTGCACGCCCGAAGTCTTGCCCCCTCCGCACAATGCCCTCGAGGTGGCTGTGGTGGGGAAGAGACGGTTGCCCACCTCCTTCTGGAATGTGTCTTTGCAAAGCAGGTGTGGAAAGAGATGCAGTGGTTTTTGTCAAGGTTCATCCCAAGCAGCTCTGTAACACGGGAGTCTGTGCTCTACCGGCTGTTTCCAGGAATGCACACCGAGATAAACATCAACTGCTGCTGGAGGACTATCAATTCGGTGAAAGATGCCCTTTGGTCTGCCCGAAACTTGCCGGTCTTCCAGCGCAAAGAGTTGTCCACGACTGAGTGTTGCAGACTGGCACATTCCAAGGTCCAGGACCATGTGCTGAGGGACGCACTAAAGCTTGGGGCAGCCGCAGCAAAGGCTCAATGGGGAAAGACCACAGTGTAAGGTCCCCCCACCAAGCTGAACTGAGGGGCTGAATCCATGGAAAACCCTTCAAACTGTATCCAGAAAATTTTTGTTTGCTGTAAAATGTATATGGCATGAAAAATGAAATGGAAGGGTGGTGAGGCAACTCACTCTTGTATTGAAAGAAACTGATCGCCTTTGCACTGTCTGTATTTTTTGACTTGATGCTGTTTGGAACTGTTTTGTAATGTATTTTCTACAGATTTTTATGAATAAAGTATATTTTGGAAATAAAAAAAACAGCTTCCTGGTAACCTTTACCAATATCAGCTTTTTATTTCTAGATTTTTTAAACTGAATTCAATTATTCAAATTGCTGCATTAGTATTTGCAGTATTCTCTAGATTATTAATCTAGGCCTGTCAGAGTACTAGTCTAGTGACATAACCGCTATACTGCGTATCCGTGTATTTCTGAGTAGATGCAATGCTATTGCATCTGACTTGTGCCCTGAATTCCAGTCTCCAACACCAGAATTACTCTAGTTTTTTAAAAAAGAACTTGACGTTTTGGGGCCTAAATCTTTAGCCTATTTTCCATCAACATGTCTATTTGTCACTCTATTCCTTTTCTTCTCCTCCTTGAGTCCGTATAGAAAACCTTGCCTCAGAAGACAGCACGAGGTGATGAAAGAAATTAAGCTGGACACTGAATGAATAATTAATGTGGGAACTAGTGTCACTGTATTTTAAAAAATTCTTTCATAGGATGTGGGTGTCGCTGGCATCGTTAATTGCCTTTGAGAAGGTGATGGTGAGCTGCCTTCTTGAACTGCTACAGTCCAAGTAGTGTAGGTACACCAACAGTGCTGTTAGGAAGGGAGTCCCAGGAATTCAACTCAGCGACAGTGGAGGAACAGCGATATAGTTCCAAGTCAGGATGGTGTGTGGCTTGGAGGGGAACTTGCAGGTGGTGGTGTTCCCATGCATCTGCTGCCCTTCTCTTTCTAGGTGGTAGAGGTTATGTGTTTGTAAGGTGATGTTGAAGGAGGCATGGTGAGTTGGTGCAGTGTATCTTGTAGACGGTACACACTGCTGCCTCTGTGCGTCAATGGTGGAGGGAGTGAATGTTGAAGGTGGACGATGGCGTGCCAATTAAACGGGCTGCTTTGTTCTGAATGGTATCGAGCTTCTTGAATGTTGTTGGAGCGGCAATCATCCGGGCAAGTGGAGAATATTCCATCACTCCTGTCTTGTGCCTTGTAGATGGTGGACAGGCTTTGGGGAGTCAGAAGGTGGTTTACTCACCACAGAATTCTCAGCCTCTGACCTGTTGTAGCCACCGTACTTACATGGCTGGTCCAGTTCAGTTTCTGGTCAATGGTCTTGATAACTCCCAGGATGTTGATAGTGGGGGATTCAGCAATAGTAATGCCATTGACTGTCAAGGGGAGATGGTCTTTGCCTGGCACTTGTGTGGTGCAAATGTAACTTGCCATTAATAAGTCCAAACCTGAATGTTATCCAGGTTTTGCTGCATATGGACACAGACTGCTTCAGTATCTGAGGAGTCGCGAATGGTGTTGAACATTGTGCAATCATCAGTGAACATTCCCACTTCTGACATATGATGGAGGGAATATCATTGATGAAGCAGCTGAAGATGGGTGGGCCTAGGACACTATTGGTGCTAATGATAGGTCGCTGAGCTGTTGCTGTCAGTGAATCTTTGGGCAAGGGCCCGTAGAACAAAGTAGATGATAGATTGGGGCAAATGCAATTGATTTTTGCCTTTGACTGGATTTTGGAATACAATTCAAATACAAAATAGATGTTTCATTTCATTGCACTGTTGATTTGTATTCTGTTTAGATGAATAAATGCATAGTTAGAAATGAAAAGGTATGCATCACTTGATATTTGAATTCTTGGAAGTAATCTTGATATCAAATATCAGTCTTCTTTTTTACATTGTTTTATAGACTATATCTGTATCTCATTTAGCTTATTCTGCTAAATATTTTACTGAAGAATAGACATTTACTTTTGTAAGACGTCATTATAGAATTAGACTCGGAGATCTCCTTTGGTTGATATGAAATGTGAAAGTACTGCAATTGAAATAATTCATCCAATGCAACTTAAGTGAATTTTCTTTCATTGAAAAGAGCAAATATTTCCACATAAAGCTGAATATACTTGAATTGGATGATATCCCACTGCCCTAAAAAAGTTGAGTTTCAGAATTGTAAAAGTATTTTGAAATTGTTACAACAAATGACGAAAAGAAAAAGGCCCATAAATTTTGCAGGTGTATTATTAGTCTGCCAAAAATCGCATAAGAGACTGGAATCAGCCACGTAAACCATTTGTCGGGGGGTTCTGTTGGGCTCCTATTGCAGTTACAATGGGAATCTAGGAGTTGCCTTCAGAATTTCTGGGCCAAATTATCTAAGGAATTATTTGCGTGTCATTGTCACTGAAACTAAAATGTGCTTTGAAGATAACTCTTGTTAGTCCAAGGATCAACATTCTTTTCTCATTAAAAGATCACAAATTTGAAATACAGACTCTTCATAAATGTTTTTCTTAGAATGACTGTTGTTGGGCAAAAAAGGCATAGATGTAAAGGAGAAATCAATATACTGCAGGATTCATTTTTATACTTTTAGATTGGGTGCAATATTATTAGCAGGAATACTTTGAGAAGGTAGAAAAGAGAAGTTGCAAAACTAAGTTGTAGCATAAACATTTGGCTTTAAAAATATTTACTATTATGGACTAATTACCTAATTTTTGCAAATGCCAATTTGGCTCAGGTTAGATGCACCTGCATATATGATTTGATTATTAAAAGCTTTGACATATAAACGTATTTCAAGTTTGAAGCAAAATATCTCTTTGGAAGCCCTCAGATTTCTTAAAGTTACTTGCATTTTCAGCCCTCTTTGCCCTTTCTGTAGACCTCCCTGTATCACTCACTTCCCATGGCAAAGACCACAGGCAACCAGATCTCCGGCCTCCATCAAAACCACAGATAATGAGCAGATAAAAGGAATGCCAGAATGTTATGGATAACACACCTGTCCTCATCTCTGTTTGATGCTTCCCAGACTGGGATAGTTAAGATCTATCAGTCAGCACATGGGTAACTCAGAGGGCAGGAAGCAAAGATTTTTCTATTCTGTCGTGCATGCAATTGACATTCCAATCTACTGCACCACTACATCATTCTTCAAGCAAAGAACTTTGCTTTGCAGCTGGAAATTGAAAATTAGTTTAAGGTTCACGAAGCAAAGTAAAAAATTTGATCATACAGGTTGATTAAGTAGAACTTACCTGCAGCATTCTTGTCATGGTTGTCGACTCCCTTCTCAGTGAAAAATCTGTTTCAAAAAATGCATTGAATAATTTCAATGTTCAGCATGTTTTACAACTTTCCAACTCTTGTGTAAGCAAATATTTCACTTTAACTTATCTACATCAAATTTTAACGAAAGGTCAGCAACCTGACACAGTGGGCTATATTTTACAGGGCCACTTCAAAAGTGTTCGGAGGCAAGGTGGGGTGGGTGGGGGCTGTAAAATCAGAACGTGATAGGTTGAACCGGAAGTCCAATGTCTTTCCGTTATATCCAGATTTTACTGACATGCAGGACTTTTTGTCCAGTTATTCTGGTTCAGATACAAGAACTACAGGAATAATGGAATACACACAAAGCACTAAGTCAGATATCAAGGTTGGAGTTTTTCCGCTCTCTGTGGCTCCCGGGTGGATGAGGCGGAAGCGGCTGAGGACTCCAATCCCGCTCTGCGCCTCCCGGCCACTGGCATCACGCGCGGGGCAACCAGTTGGCGGCCCCGCGGCGTATTTGTGAATTGAAAGGGTGCGCGCGGGCAGGATGATGAGCAGAGTTGGGGGCGGGGCCACATCCCGGAAAGGCTGCTGTAAGCCCTTTAAAAAGGCTTACAGCAATGAAATGGACCAGTTGATTCTTACCTGACCTCAGAGGAAGACAGCTATGGAAGTTGTACAAGAGGATAACAAGGCTTTGCACCTGTAAGGAGAGAAGGAGGACTGGCAGTGTCCAGGAGCAGGAAGAAAGATACATAAAAGCTGCAGAACACTCAACAGTGATGGAGGGGAGAAGTTTCTGCATGGCCCCCCGATTTTCAGAGGAATCACTGCAGGTTGAGGTGAGGCAGGAGGTCCTCTTCAATCCAGACGGCAGAAGGCGGCCCTCCCAAGTGACCAAGAGGGCCTGGCTGGAGGTCGCAGAGGAAGTCAGCAACCGCGGCTTTGAAAGGAGGACATGGCTCCAGTGCCGCAAGCGTCTCAATGACCTGCTTCGCTCTGCCCGGGTAAGGGGCATTCCTCATTCATCTAATCGTTACTGTGTCGAGGGAGGGTCTATGTGTCCTCATGCTGCAAAGTGGAAGCCCTGTATGATCATTGCTTGGCTGCTGCTTTGCATTGGGATGCAAGATGGGCAAGTCTGAGATTCATGGTTATCCAGAAGTGTTCAAGTTGGGCACTGCACTGGCACAGCAGTGAAATGCAACATCCACCCCTATGGGTAAGTGCGTGAGATGCCAATTAATATGGTCTAAACTAAGTATTTTTCTTTCAATAGGTAAAGTGGGCACGTAATACCCGAGAGAGGTCCTGGACTGGTGGTGGCGTGGCCGATCAAGCATACCTCAGTAGAATGGAGGAGGTTGCCTTGATGATAGCAGGGGAGGATGGAGGACTCGCCGTTGCAGATGGCAAGGCTGGTGGACCTGGCCATTAGAGTGAGTGACCCAGTATGTGGTGTAAGAGTGTATGGGAAGTGGGGGGGGAGGTGTGGTGATTGTCTAATGCACTGAAGTGTGCTCTCTAAAGTTGAATCACACAGATGCGACCTAAATGGAGTCAATAACATGTGCTTAAGTCTGGATTGCTGTTCAAATTGATCAATATGATTTTCCCTACAGGTGAATCACAGCAGCGGCCAGTAAGTGTCTCAGTGGCTTAACCGTCCACCTCTGAGGTAGAGGAGGGCGCCTTAGAGGGTGCATCATCACATCCTCGCACTGCACCAAGTACCAGCGCAGATACTTTTACCACAGTTGGGATTAGTGTGTCCACGGAGTCATATTCACATACAGGTGTGAGCACAACACAGTTACCGGGCCAGCCGCCAGAGGCAGAACCAGACGATGCCTCACACACTCGGAGGAGTGTGGGAGTCCAGGCCAGTGCAGAGCCGCAAGCTGATGACTTGCCTTTGATAACAGCCATTTGTCGGGAGATGTTGCAGGTGCAGCATGTGATGCATGGAGATCTGGTGGAGTTGCCAGAGACGCTGCGAGCTATGACTCATACTCTGGAAACATCCATCCAGTGTTTGAGTGCTGCGAACACTCAGGCATTTGTACATCTGGCTTCCCTCATTGAAAGATTAGCGGCTGCAGTGGAGGGGCCTGTACTGGATGCAATTCATGATCTCAGAGCGAGTGTGGCCTCCCTGGACCAGAGCACCAGAGAGCAGACTCAGGTGCGCAGGCGACAGGCCGAGGCTGCTCATCCCTCTGAGGTCACCATTGAGGACCAGACGAGCCTCAGGAGGGCACAGGGGCAGCAGCAGGTCACATATGGGAGCTCCTCTCAGAGCGCCCCGATGCATCCTGCAGTTCCTTGCTCCCTCTGCCAGTGACATGTAAACCGCTAACTCCCAGTGTGCTAGAGGGTGCTCATGATATTTCTCATGAGAACCCTGATATTCCGCTGTCTGCACGGCCGTAAGCAGGCGGAGGAAGTCCACCAAAGCCATCACAGGCGGGATGGCAACCAGATCAGCCACCTGCCTCTGGTGAGTCTGATGGCGAGAGATCGTCTACCTGCATGAGCACTCGCAAACGATATAAAGAAATCACAGTAACATCACTCCTGGTTCACTGGGTTACTTTTCAATTATTCATTTGATTTGTATAAGACAAAAAATGTAATAAATTTTGTGAAATGACAATTTTACATGTCATTCCTGAAATTACACCCAACATCATTGCTCAACACAAGTAGTTTTATATGAAAGGTCACACACTTGGGTTGGGTTCATCATGATGTGAAGGTGTGCATCGTCATCTCTCTCCCGAAGGTGAGTGTATTTGCCCTCTCCGAACCTCACAATGACTCCTCTCATACCACAATGTCAATTATTTGTATATTAAGATCCTCTCAATCGAAACGCCTGCCTATTAGAGACTGCCTGGTCTCTCTCGCACTTAATGCCAAATTACATTCAGCTTCCTCTTCCCGATCAACATGTGACTGATGCCCATCTTCCTCATCAGAAACTTCATCATCGTCTGATGACATCTCGTGCTGACCTTGATCATCCTCCAGGACCTCTCCATTTTCCATCGCCAGGTTATGCAAGGCACAGCCGACGACAATAATTCTGGAAACCCTGTACTGCAGGGCTCCATTTTTTGTAGGCCAATAGTTTATTCGATTGTCACTCTGGTGGTCGCGTGGCTCTCATTGTAACGGTCTTCAGCATGACCCCTTGGGTTCCACACCGGTGTCATTAGCCATGTCTTCAGAGGATAACCCCTCTCGCCAAATATCCATCCCTGCAGTCTGTCAGGAGGACTGAAAAGTACAGGCACCTGGGAGTTTTGGAGAATGAAAGCATCATGACAACTCCCAGGGTAATGTGCACACACCTGCATGATTCTCTTTCGATGATCACAGATGAGCTGAACGTTCAGTGAATGGAAGCCCTTGTGGTTAATGAATGCCCCCGACTGACCTGCTGGTGCTCTAATGGCCACATGAGTACAGTCTATAATGCCCTGTACCATTGGGAACCCAGTTATTGTGCTGAAGCCTCTGGCTCTCTCAGCGATACTGGTATTGTCCGTCTTGAATGTGATGAAATTGTTAGCACGTTGGAACAATGCATCAGTCACTTTATGCAGTGATGCGCTGGTGCTTGGGAGACTCCGCACAAGTCTGCTGTTGAAGCCTGGAATGAGCCACATGCATAGATGTTAAGAGCTATTGTAACCTTCAGAGCGACCGGCATTGGATGGCCACCGAGGCAGTTTGAGGCAACATCCACTGCCAGCATCTTACAAAGAGATGTGACAGCCTCCTGTGACAGCTGCAGTCTTCTTTTGCACTGCTGTTCCGACAGCTGCAGGTAGCTCAGACGCGGGCGGTATACCCTGCCTGCTGGGTAGGCACGTCTCCTGACCTGTGTTCGCACCTGGCTCACTTTGCCATCTGCTCTCCCTCCCACATAACGAGGATGCACTGGGCCAGCTGGTTGCACGTTCCCCTGCCCATTTGTCCTTTTGTCCCTTCTTGGGACATAGTCCTCCTCATCTGATGATCCACCTCCAGAGTGCACAACTCCCATTGTTGTACAGCAGACCAGATGCAATGATCATGACTATTAGCTTTCAGCTTTTAGGACAGGCTCACACAACCCCCTTCCTTTCACCCAATTACTCAGAGCAGCTGGGGCCCGAGCAGCAGAGAATAACAGTCAGGTGAACCCTTCTGCACAAACTGCAAATAACACCAATTGTTAGGACACACAAATAACATCAGGATAAATAAACAGCAAAACAAAGTACCTCCAACTCCCTCACCAATTCACTGCCTGCCACCCTTTTAAATTTGCCGGGTTCCTGAGAAGCTCCACGACCCAATTTACGACCGTTAAATCAGATGGCACATGTAAAATTGTTGGCAATTGCTTTCTCAATGACCTAGTGAGCCCTCAATTGCTTTTAGTCAGTCAGGTGGCGCAGCGGAGACTCAATCTCGCCCGACTTCCTACGTCCGTTAAATGGCGCCTGTGTGTCATGACGCCGGGAACCCGACCCGACGTCATTGCACTCCATTTTACCTTCCGAATGCCTCTGATGGGACCCAATTCCCGAAGGTAAAATTCTGGCCCAAACGTTATTAAGTTACTGCAGATATCTAAAAACTATGCAATACAATGCTCGATCTTACTATGAACTGCTTAACAATTATAATTATTTATTCCAAAAATATGAAGCAAACAAAATATGTACAATTACTTGAGAGCGGTCACTTCACATAGACTGTAGTTTCCAAGTGACTGACTGAGTCACTCATTTCATTGCCCTGTGTTATTTTTTTTCTCTCCTCTGAAATATTGCAGTGCACCTTTAAGAGTGTAAAGAGATCAGTGCATCTTTAAGAAATCTCCGGAGACAGTGAGCCAAAGTGCATTCTGGTTGCCAAGCAACAGCCACATACAGAGAGAGGACAGGCATTCAATGTAGCAGTTTAGACTTTGAAAACTAGCTGGCAAAAAAAATGGTTTGGACAGCGAGAGACTGTTCCAGCAATTGAAGGGAGAAGGAGAGCTCTCTGAGACAATTTAAACTGAAAGGAAAAGTGTTGTGTTATTTCTCTCTCAAGAAGATTCCGCAAAGTCAAGCCGAATTAATTCCCTAAGAAAAATAAGAGAAGTTTTTCTTACTTAACAAAGTATCTGTATTGCTGTGTTTATCACTGAAGGGACAATTTATGCTTCAACTGCCGAACTGAACTGATGCATTTCTATCTTTGGAAGGACCTTTTTTTTAATTCATTCATGGGATGTGGGCGACTCTGGCCAGGCCAGCATTTATTGCCCAACCCCAATTGCCCTTGAGAAGGTGGTGGTGAGCTTCCTTCTTGAACCGCTGCAGTCCATTTGGGGTAGGTATACCCACAGTGCTGTTAGGAAGGGAGTTCCAGGATTTTCACCCAGCGACAATGAAGGAACGGCAAAGTAGTTCCAAGTCAGGATGGTATGTGACTTGGAGGGGAACTTGCAGGTGGTGGTGTTCCCATGTATTTGCTGCCCTTGTCCTTCTAGTTGGTAGAGGTCGCGGGTTTGGAAGGTGCTGTCTGAGGAGCCTTGGTGCATTGCTGCAGTGCATCTTGTAGATGGTGCACACTGCTGCCACTGTGCGTCGGTGGTGGAGGGAGTGAATGTTTGTAGATGATGTGCCAATCAAGCGGGCTGCTTTGTCCTGGATGGTGTCGAGCTTCTTGAGTGTTGTTGGAGCTGCACCCATCCAGGCAAGTGGAGAGTATTCCATCACACTCCTGACTTGTGCCTTGTAGATTGTGGACTAGGCTTTGGGGAGTCAGGAGGTGAGTTACTCGCCTCAGGATTCCTAGCCTCTGACCTGCTCTTGTAGCCACGGTATTTATATGGCTACTCCAGTTCAGTTTTCGGTCAATGGTAGCCCCGAGGATGTTGATAGTGGGGGATTCAGCGATGGTAATGCCGTTGAATGTCAAGGGGAGATGGTTAGATTCTCTCTTGTTGGAGATAGTCATTGCCTGACACTTGTGTGGCGCGAATGTTACTTGCCAGTTATCAGCCCAAGCCTGGATATTGTCCAAGTCTTGCTGCATTTCTACACGGACTGCTTCAGTATCTGAGGAGTCACGAATGGTGCTGAACATTGTGCAATCATCAGCGAATATCTCCACTTCTGACCTTATGATTGAGGGAAGGTCATTCATGAAGCAGCTGAAGATGGTTGGGCCCAGGACACTACCCTGAGGAACTCCTGCAGTGATGTCCTGGAGCTCAGATGATTGACCTCCAACAACCACACCCATTTTCCTTTGCGCTAGGTATGACTCCAGCCAGCGGAGGGTTTTCCCCCTGATTACCATTGACCTCAGTTTTGCTCGGGCTCCTTGATGCCATACTCGGTCAAATGCTGCCTTGATGTCAAGGGCAGTCACTTTCACCTCACCTCTTGAGTTCAGCTCTTTTGTGCATGTTTGAACCAAGGCTGTAATGAGGTCAGGAACTGAGTGGTTTCTGTTTCATGAGACCTTGGAAGAGTGCAAGTGAACTTTGACTGTGTTGTGTTGGAAGATCATTCATCAAGAACGTAATCTGCAAAGACTTTATTGTTTTTCCTATTTTTTCAGGCAGCTAATTAAAAACCAAACTACTGTTAGTTTGAGTGCATGTATGCGAATGTGGGGGTTAGATTTTTAAATAAGAAGTTATAAGGTCTTTAGATATTGGTTTATCTTGGTAGTGTTTAAGATTTTAGTTGTTTTTAATAAGTAGTTAATTTGTTGATATTGAAAAATACCTGATTTGGTTTGCTTCATTCAGGGGTTACTAGATTGTTCAATTTGCTTTTTTTCTGATTTGGAAAGCTTAAAGAAATATGATGCGATGGGACTGAATTGACAGTGTGTTGCTCCCACCATGATCAGAATCATATATCTTGATTGGGGGCTTTGTCCTGAGTGGTCATAGCATATTATTAATTGGGGGCTCATCTGCGATCGACTCATATTTTAATTAAGCAGCTCACACCTTTTATCAGAATCAGACTAATTTGGAGAGCTTGCATTTTTAATCATATTAAGTGCTCATCTCTGGGAGTATGTTATCTCTGGGATAACAAACAAATTGGTGTCTTGCGTCTGGCATCATAAAAATTGTTCTCGCGTCTGGGATCATATCAATTGGAAACTCAATCGTTCGGATCTAAATCTAATGCCAATTATGAAGAAATAAAGGAACCAGGTCTCTTGTACAATAAGGTACAGTCTATACCATAGTAATGGCATTAGCAGTTGCAGCAGTGTTTTTTGGGAAAGCAGAATGTTTCCCTCAGTGACTTGATAACTTTAACTAAGAATAAATTAAAAGAATTGGCAGCAAAATTGGGGTTAGAATTGAAACCAGGTGCTAAAAAAGCAGAGATAATTGACATAATAGCCCGACATTTGTAATTCGAAGAAGGAGAAGATGAGAGACAAAAAGGTCATAAGTCAGAGAGTAATGCAGTGGTATTGGCTAGAATTCAATTAGAAATGAAAAAACTTGAATTGGAAAATGAGGAAAGGGAAAAAGCAATAGCAATAAGAACACTTGAACTTCAGAGATAAAGTGAAAGAGAAGATAGGGAATTTAGGCTAAAAGAGATGGAACTAAGATCAGGTGGTAGTCGTGAATTCAGGGAAAATTCGGGTCAGGAAGAATCTGAATTTAGCTCAGGACCCAGTGAGAAGCTATTTAAATCTATACAAGCTGCTCCTAAATTCGAGGAAAGGGACGTAGGGGCATTTATTATATCTTTTGAAAAAATAGCCAAACAGATGAAATGTCTGAAGGAAAGTTGGATACTGCTTATGCAAAGCAGGTTAGTAAGCAAAGCTCATGAAGTTTATGCCATGCTTCCTGAAGAGGCTTCTGCAGATTATGAGATGGCATATGAGTCAGTCCCTGAAGCTTACCGTCAGAAGTTTTGGAACTTACGGAGATTGGCTGGGCAGACATATGCAGAATTTGAGAGAGTGAAGCAAATTAATTTTTACTGTTGGATATGGGCACTAAAGATGGAAACCACATATGAAAATCTACAGGAGTTGATTCTCTTAGAACAGTTTAAAAACTCCATTCCTTCAGTAGTGAGAACTCAAGTAGATAACCTGAAAGTTTTGAAAGCTAGGCAAGCAGCGGAAATTACTGATGATTTTGAATTTGTGAATTGTCTGTCACCCCCATAACCCCGAGAAGGATAGAAAGTGGGAGAGTGAAAGGAAGGCAAGTAGCCAGCGACAAGAAGGAACAGCCGGGAATGTCCCAAGATCACGTCCTCAGGTCAGAAATGAAGGTGCTGAGGGTAGAAGTGAGGTTCGCAAGCCAAAGTGTTATCATTGACACAAAACAGGTCATCTTCATTCAGAATGCTGGAAATTCCGATGTAAACCCATAGGACCTTTTGGGGTACGCAAAGCTAATGAAGAAGAAAAGACTCTGACTGAGACTATTGCAGACCAGGCTATAACTTTAATGACAGCTGTAAAACCAGATACTAAAACTAAAAGGAGTGTAGAGATTAAGAATAAAATACCCAATTTTGTATAGACTATAGAAAAGTCACTGCATTAACGAAGACAGACTCCTACCCAATTCCACATTTAGAAGATTGCATCGACAGAGTGGGAAACGCTAAGTTTCTTACCAAGATCGACTTGTTAAAGGGATACTGGCAAGTTCCTCTGACTCCTCGAGCCAAAGAGATATCAGCTTTTGTAACACCTGATGGTCTTTATCAGCGCTGGGTGATGCCATTCCAGCTAAAAAATGCCCCAGCCACTTTTCAAAGGTTAATGAATCAGGTGGTAGCCAGTGTTCCCAACTGTGTACTAATTTACAGTAACACATGGCAAGAACATTTAAACCAGCAAAAAATGTTGCAAGCCGTGGACTTCGTGATAAATTTGGAAAAAAGTAAATTCAGAAAGGCAAGTAACTTACCTCGGACACATAGTGGGGCAAGGACAGGTATTGCCAAAAGCGGCAAGGGTACAAGCCTTTATGGAGTTCCCTATCCCTAAATCTAAATGGGAAATAATATGGTTTTCAGGGATGTGTGTTTTTTAACAGAAATTTGTATGAAACTTTAGTACTGTGGCTGCTCCGTTAAGCGACTTGCTACAAAAAAAGGAGAAAAAAAAGTGGTATGGTCAGATAAATGCCAGGCAGCTTTTGAAAAGCTGAAGGCTGCTCCAAATTTTGCTAAACCCTTTAAATTAGCAATCGATGCTAATGACTTGAGGGTTGGTGCAGTTGTATTGCAAGAGGATGAATTGGGCACAGAGAAACCAGTAAGGTATTTTTCCAGAAAACTAAATTGTCATCAGAAAAAATATTCCACTGTGGAAAAAGAAACATTGGGACTTTTATTGACTCTCAAACATTTTGAGGTATATGCCGCCAGGACTATAAACAAATATTAATATATACTGACCATAACCCATTAACGATTGTGGAAAAGTTTAAAAACCAAAATGCTAGGATCCTTAGATGGAGTCTGTTGTTACAGCCTTATCTTCTAAGAGTTTTACATATTTCCGGGAAAAATAATGTTATTGCCGATGCTTTGTAATGGATTTAATTATGTTAATTTATGTAGATGGCGATGGTATAAAGAGAGTGCTGTAAATTATTAATGGAGTGAATGGTGTGTTAATGCGGGAAAAAATTTTAGTGTTTTTTTTCAATTTCATTTTTTTGCATTGTAATGAAACGCATTTCGGGAATGGTGTTTCATTTCAACAGGGGCGGAGGTGTCACGGTCCTGTGTTTTTTTTTCACTCCTCAGAAATATTGCGGTACGCCTTTAAGAGTGTATAGTGATCAGTGCATCTTTAAGAACTCTCCAGAGACAGTGAGCCAAAGTGCATACTGGATGCCAAGTAACAGCCACACAGAGAGAGAGGACAGAGATTCAATGTCGAAGTTTTGATTTGATTTTGATTTAGAGATACAGCACTGAAACAGGCCCTTCGGCCCACCGAGTCTGTGCCGACCATTAACCACCCATTTATATTAATCCCATATTCCTATCACATCCTCACCTGTCCCTATATTCCCCTACCACCTACCTATACTAGGGGCAATTTATAATGGCCAATTTACCCACCAACCTGCAAGTCTTTTGGTTGTGGGAGGAAACAAGAGCACCCGGAGGAAACCCACGCAGACACAGGGAGAACTTGCAAACTCCACACAGGCAGTACCCAGAATTGAACCCGGGCCGCTGGAGCTGTGAAGCTGTGGTGCTAACCACTGAGCCACTGTGCCGCAAAGTTTTGACTTTGAAAACTAGCTGGCAAATCAAACTAGTTTGGTCAGAGACAGACTGTTCCAGCAATTGAAGGGAGAAGGAGAGCTCTCTGAGACAATTTAAACTGAAGGGAAAAGAGCTGTGTTATTTCTCTTTGAAGAAGACTCTACAAAGTCAAGCCTAATTGATTCCCTAAGAAAAGTAAGCAAAGCTTTTCTTACTTAACAAAGTATCACTATTGCTGTGTTTGTCACTGAAGAGACAATTTATGCTTCAACTGCCGAACTGAACTGCTGAATTCCTATCTGGAAGGACCTTCTGCTTCCTGAGACCTTGGAAGACTGCAAGTGAACTTTGACTGTGTTGTGTTAGAAGAACATTCATCAGGAACATAATCTGCAAAGACTTTATTGTTTTTCCTTTTTTTCGGGCAGCTAATTAAAAATCAAACTACTGTTAGTTTGAATATATGTATGCGAATGCAGGGGGTTAGATTTTTAAATAAGAAGTTATAAGGTCTTTAGATATTGGTTTATCTTAGTAGTGTTTAAGATTTTAGTTGTTTTTAATAAGTAGTTAATTTGTTGATATCAAAAGATACCTGGTTTGGTTTGCTTCATTCAGGGGCAACTAGATTGTTCAATTTGTCTGCTTTTTTCCCGATTTGGAAAGCTTAAATAAATATGTTGGAGGCAGTACAGAGAAGGTTTACTGGACTAATACCTGGAATGGGTGGCCTGTTTTACGAGGAAAGATTGGACAGGCTAGGCTTGTATCCACTGGCATTTAGAAGAGTAAGAGGCGACTTGATTGAAACATATAAGATGCTGAGGGATCTTGACAGGGTGGATGTAAAAAGGATGTTTCCTCTTGTGGGGGTCACTGTTTAAAAATAGGGGGTCACCCATTTAAGATAGAGATGAGGAGAAATGTTTTCTCTCAGAGAGTCATGTGTCTTTGGAACTCTCTTCCTCAAAAGGCAGGGAAAGCAGAGTCTTTGAATATTTTTAAGGCAGAGGTAGATAGATTCTTGATAAGCAAGGGGGTGGAAAGTTATTGGGGGTAGGCGGAAATGTGGAGTAATCAGTCAGCCATGAACTTATTGAATGGCAGAGCAGGCTCAAAAGACCGAGTGGCCTACTTTTGCTCCGAATTCGTATGTTCGTATGATGCGACCTGTGGAGCGGTGGGACTGAATTGACACTGCATTGCTCCCACCCCGATTAGAATCATATATTTTGATTGGGGGCTTTGTCCCGAGCAGTCGTAACATTCCTTCCCCTCTGGTTACAACACCAAAGTTTCTCTAACAGTTTCTTTTGGACCTTAATTTTAGGGAGGGACAAGATATAATACTGACTGCAGCTTATTGTACAATTGGTATTTGTCTTAGGCCAAAATGTGCAACCATATGCTGACTCCTTTGTGTGAGAAATCCCACCCTGATGCTGTCCATCTTCCTTGGACCTCTTTCAGTAATTTTCCATCCTGTGAAGAACAGCTGCAACAGTTGGATGTTGTGGTTTGGTTGCAAATCTCATCTGTTGAGTTGGCCATCTTCCCGCTAAAGGTATGTTGCGGATCATGAAGTCTTATGTTATCTTACTCTTGTAGGACTTCACAAGGCCCTGTTGCTCATTCATTTGAACAGATACCTCCTTTAATTGAAACGTCTTTGTTCCTTCCTGATAGAGTTATCTGATTCCTGCCACAGATCAGCCTGTTTAATTTTAAAACAAGAAATCCTTCTCTCAGCACAGCTCACCAGTTCTTCACAGGGCATGGTGATGAACATGGTCAATTTTCAAAATGAAGCTAAATTTTAGTAAAGCCATTACTGTCTTACAGGCGGCAGTAGACGTGGAGGGTGAACTTCACACATCGATGCCTGTAGGAGAGCAATTAAGGTAATTAAAAGAACAATTAACTGGAATTTTATGGCGTATTTCTGAAATTATTGATGGTGTAAAGGAATCACCGGACGTCAGAGACTCACCTGGTTAAAGGAGGCAACACAGAAGTGGAAGATCAGTGCTGGCTCTCTCAGTCAGCCAACAAGAAAGCTAGCATGCTGTGCCAGGGAGGGTGAAGCACAGAGGGCATTGTCAAACATTAACAGAAGCAGGGGAAAAGGTGCTTGCACTGTGGCACCGAGCTGCCAGGGTGAAATGGGGCTGTGTCATTTGCTCCAAAGGAATAATTCAGGAAAAGGGGGAACTATCTGGACAGAAGGCCTAGGACTAGGAGGGAGGCCACCTGCTATAGGACTTAAACACCCAGGCTTCGGGGCCCAAGTTGAGGAGGAGGAGCAGCTGAGAGGGACAGAGGTCCATGCAACGGTGGGTACACATCAGCAACCTCAGGACCAGGAAGAGGGCTAGCCTCTGGGTGGGCACGCTGGAGAAGGGCTCAGAGGGGCACACCGACAGTTTCATGTGTACATAAGAGGCTATCCCCAGGAGAGAGTCAACTTTTCAGAATTGAACTATCTCCAGATGTCTAAGAGGCAGTGTCAGCAACGCCTGCAACTCTTCAGGGAAGCAGTCAGTGATCTCTGTGACATGTTGCAGTACATGCTGTGATGCATGGGAGTTGTGGACACCCAATGCCAGCGGCGCTGAAGATCACCGTGGCTTTCAACCTCTACGCTTACGGCTTTTTCCAGGATCTACTGGATACACCTGGAATCTCCCAGTCTGCCTCCATCATGGTATCAGTGTGATGACCAATTCCATGTTCAAGAGGTCCGGCGACTATGTGCACTACTGCACCAACCCAGACACTCAGGTGGAGAGGTCCATTGGGTTTAGGGCCATCCCCGGATTCCCCCGGGTGCAGGGTGTTACCAACTGCACACATTTGACCATCAAGGCTCCCTCGAACCAACCAGAAGCTTTCATCAAAAGAGATTGTTTCCACTTGGTTGACATTCAACTGGTCTGCGACCATCGAAAGCGGATCTTTCAGGTGTGAGCACGGTTCCCGGGAAGCAGCCAGCTACATACTTCGACAGTCACAGGTGCTGCACCATCTCCGGCCCGCCCGCATGCCTTCAGTGGTGGATATGTGGAGACAAGGGCTACCCACTAATGATATGGCTGCTTATGCCTGTGAAAAACACGCACACAGATGCAGAGGAGTGGTGCAGCCTGAGCGACTGTCAAGCAGGCCTAAGCCTACTGAAGATACGATTCAGGTGCCTTGATCAATCCAGTGGAGCCTTTCAGTATGCCCCAGCAAGTGTCTCACGTATCATGATCTCTGCACAACCTGGCACTGCAGGGGGTGGGTGGCATTGTAAAATGAGGATCTTTTGGATTATGATGCCTCCTCTGACAATGAGGATGTGGAGGAGGCTGCTGACCAGGCAAAACAAGATGAGGAACACCAGCAACCACAGGCAAGGTGCAAAGTGATAAGAACAAGGGAGGCTTGGGATGTACTAATCAGAATCACAGAATCACATAATTATTAAACTGCAAAAGGAGACTATTCAGCCCATCGTGTCTGCACTGGCTCTCCTAATGAGCAGTTCACCTAATGCCATTCCCTGCCTTCTCCCCGTAACCCTGAACATTCTTCCTTTTCATATAACTGTCTAATTCCCTTTTGAATGCCTTTATTGAACCTGCCTCCACCACACTCTCAGGCAGTACATTCCAGATCCTAACTACTCACTGCATGAAGGTTTTCCTCATGTCACTTTTGATTCTTTTGTCAATCAATTTAAATCTATGCTCGCCCGTTCCCGATCTTTTCACGAGTGTGAACAGTTTTTCCCTATCCACTCTGTCCAGCCCCCTCATGATTTTGAATGCCTCTATAAAATCTCCCCTTAGCCTTCTCTTCTCCAAAGAAAACCCTCCCAACTTCTACAAACTGTCTTCATACCCGAAGTTTCTCATCCCTGGAACCATTTTCTGTACTCTCTCCAATGCTTTCATATCTTTGCTAAAGTACAGCACGCAGACCTGGACACAATATTCCAGCTGAGGCCAAACTTATACAAGTTTAACGTAACTTCCTTGCTCTTGTACTCTATGCCCCTATGAATAAAGCCCAGGATACTATATGCTTTATTAACCGCTTCCTCAACCTGTCCTGCCACCTTCAATGATATATGCACATTTACCCAGGTCCCTCTGCTCTTACATCCTCTTTAGAGTTGTACCCTTTATGTTATAGTGTCTCTCCATGTTCTTGCAACCAAAATGAATGACTTCATATTTCTCTGCATTGAACTTCATCTGCACTTGTTGGCCCATTCCACTAACATGTCTATGTCCTTTTGAAGTTCTACACTATCCTCCTCACAGTTCACAATTGTTCCAAGTTCTGTATCATCTGGAAATTTTGAAATTGTGCCCTGTACAACAAGGTCTAGTTCATTAATACATATCAGGAGGAGCAAGGGTCCGAACACTGACCCCTGGGAAGCTTCACTACACACATTCCTCCAGCATGAACAACATCCATTGACCACTACTCTGTTTCCTGTCACTCAGCCAATTTCGTATCCATATTGCTACTGTCCCTTTTATTCCATGAGCTATAATTTTGCTCACAAGTCTGTTGTGCGGCAATGTATTAAATGCCTTTTGTAAGTCCATATGCACCACATCAACAGCATTGCCCTCATCAACTTTCTCTGTTACCACTTCAAAAAACTCCAGCAAGTTAGATAAACATGATTTTCGCTTAACGAATCTGAGCTAGTTTTCCTTAATTAACTCGTATTTGTCCATGTGACTATTAATTTAGTCTCAGATTATTGTTTCTAGACACATCCCCACCACTGAAGTTAAACTGACTAGCCTGTAGTTGCTGGACTTATCTTTACAACCTTTTTTTGAACAAGGGTATAACATTTGCAATTCTCCAGTCCTCTGGCACCACCCCTGAGTCTATGGAAGACTGGAAAGTTATGGCCAGTGCCTCATTTAATAGCTCAGCTATTTCCCCTACCTCCGTGCAAATCCGCCCTTTGGTCCTAATCGGTCCTACTCCATCTTTTAATAATATAATAATACTCAGACGTTTTTTGTGACCCTTATTCCCTTTCAGAAACATTGCTATAACGCCTTACCTTTATGCAGCCCTGCTGTTCCCCTCATTAATTTTGCACTCAGCGCCCAGGAGCACAGCACACAGTGGCAAGGTTGAGGAGTTGACCAACTGCGGGTTCGCCCATTGCATCCAGCTCACGAGGAAGGAATGGTGTAGATGAGGACTCAAAAGGCAGCAAGAATTGGAAGGAAACACAACAACAATGTGTGAACCTGTTGTTACAAGGCACAACAAACATGAGGCTTGACATCCACATATTCTATTCACCCGTGAGCCCCAAGTGCAACTAGGTGGTCTTCTTAACTCTCATACGATAGCTCCTATGACATGCTCCTCTGCACCTGCAGCTGAGGTGGAAGCAGCTTGTTGATCCTGCTGCCCGGTGACTTGGTTGTTGTCCTCTGTCTGCCTGAGGCCTCAAGGGTCCTGGCATGCTGAAGGGCTCCTGCACAGATGTGGGACCTTCCTCTGTCATCGTGACTGCTCGTGGTTTCACTGGCAGAGGGCATGAAGAGCCGCTGTCCTTTCCAGGAACGTCCTGTGAGGAGCCCTGAGATGCAGAAGGCTGCCGCTCCTTTGCCCTTGCAAGACACACTTGTATCGCCCTGCTGACCTGAGAAGTATGAGGAGAATCCAGGTGCCTCATTCCCATCTTGCCTTTCTACTGCTCCATTGAGCTCATGGACAAGATGATGGCATACAGGTCTGCGTGCATCTCCGGCATCAACTGAGTGGTCTACTGGATTAGGCTCTCCATGAGGGGCGCCAGTCTTTCTGGAAGCTCCGACAAATGTTCCCGCATTTCACGCTGTAGCTCCAGCAGCTGCTAATGGTTTCAGAGGCACATCATCCACCTACGGCTCAGCATGGGCTGGCCTCCCACATTCCAACCACTTTCAGTGGCCTCGGCTGTCATTGCCTCTGTCAGCTGTTCGGGTGCGTCAGTGTGGTGCTCACCATGTTGTGACTCTGAATCTAAGCTCAAAAGGATACCCACCGACATGAGCGTATCTGTGCTGGTGGAGCGTGCAGGGCAATGATATGATGGTGTCTCCTCTGAGTATCCCTCCTCTTCCTCAGAGGCAGTCAGCTGGCCCCGGTCTCTTGAGCTCGACCCTGGCCCACACGAGAGAATAGATACATTGAAGGGTTAAGGGCTTCCCGTTTCCTCATCCTCACTATACCTGCTGTGTCGCTCCATGTGTCCTTGGTGGACACATGAGCAATATGTATTGCGTGTGCCAGACACATCTTTGAGCCCCTCTGCTCATTCACTCACTCTTGGGTGGTCACTCCTGCTTCTCTGTCATCGATGGCAGAGCCGCCCTGGTGCCCTGCCAACTCTAAGGCCGCCTCTTCCATGGGGGTCAGAATGTGCAGGTACGGCACCACTCTGCTGGTTTTGGTGCTGTTTTCTCCTGCAAGCACAAGAAAGAGCACTGTTAATTTCCCTATGGAGACAAGCATAATGCCTACACTGGTGGTAGCCAAGTGGTTCATGATGGGAGCACACCAAAGCCTGTGGCCATTCTCAAAGGACATTATGGGGATCAGAAATGACAGATGGGCACCTCTTACTGAGATGCAGCCATCTCTCTGACAGGATATGCCACATCCTGACCCCTTTGCCACCAACTCAGTGGTCACTCCTTGTCCACATTGTGCATCCTGCCGCACTGCACATGCAAACCCCAAAGTGGAAAGAGGTATGGAGTTCTCACCTTGGTGGAATGAATGAGGTCATTCACCCACTTGCAGCACTGTATCCAGGTTCCCTGGATGACCCCAAGGCTGTTGGCCTCCTCCGCAAACTCAGTCCAGGCTTGCTTGGCTTGGCAGGCTCGTCTTCTCCTCCCGTCCCTGGGAAAAGGGACCTCCTGCCTTGCTCTTGCAACCTGGAGGAGAACTTGCAGGGAGGCACTGGCATCTTCCTTCTGCCTTTCTGGTTGTAGGCTTCAGTTTAGTTCCTTTACAGCAGTCAGGCAGAGGCTCTTTGGCAGCAGGCGGCAGTGAATGCAGGGCTGGCAGCCCTTTAAATATGGTGCCAGCACCTGCCATGGCATCACCTGATGCCATCTTCACCACCCACCACCCCCCCCACCCCCACTCCTGCCTCTGCAGTTCAATGGGATAAACCCCGTGCCTTCCTTGATTTAATTGGTTGGCTGCTGAATACCCGAACGGAAGTGGCATCCACTTTCGGTGCTGCCACTGGGACCTGCAGCCTTGCTGCAAAATCCAGCTCTGTAACTCTATTTCTCTCTCCACAGACGCTGTCTGACCTGCTGAGTGTTTGCGGCATTTTCTTTTTATATTTCATTCCAATATTGATAAGATTCAGTGCTTGGAAAAATGTTGTGAATATACCAATGTAAGTATATATGTGCGTTAGGTTTTTATTTGCCAATGGTGCTATCATCTTAAATTTTAAATTAGAACTTGAGGGTACTATTCTAATATTAGACATGTTAGTAATAAATCAATAACCGTTTTCATGCTGGGTCTGTAATGGGCAATTATATATATCATGAAAGTGGCCTTGAAACTGACTTAATTTCCCATGATATAACCTGAGGCTAATTGAAGTCATAGTTGCATCCCGGGTGACTTTCTCTAGAGATACAAATAGAGGTAAATGCTTTGGGCCGGATTTGGAGTGATAAACAATGTAAAATGAGTTCTTCGTAACAACCGTCTTAAATCTACCACACAGAACACCAGAATTATCATCACAAAAAAAAGTACTTGTCCCCTTTAAGGTCTGCCAGAATTTCTATTCATCTCATAAAATTTAAGTCAGTGGAGGCATGTTGTATTATTCCATTCCATCTTCTCCAATTCCAGCCCAAATCATTATCCATATCCTCGAGGCAGATGCCACATTAAGGAGACAATTTTTGCGTGTTGTTAGCGAAGGTTGGTGTTATCTTAGGGCAGAATTCAGACAATGTCCGATAGCAGGCGCGATTCCAGCAGCACGTATTGACTGTTTGCTAGAATGGGGAGGCTCAACCTGAAATGGTAATTCTGCTTTCTCGCTTCATCCTAAATTGGACCTCTGGCATCATCATAATTCTGTTGAGCTGCAGATGCCAGTGGGTGATCAAATGCAGTTCGCCTTTGAGGGCCTAACTAATTTCAGTCGACAGCAAAGTAAGTAATTAATTAATTGCAAAGAAAGTGCCGTGTAAGGTAGATCCATCAATGAAATCATTCACACTGGGCTGTGCAATTGTTCTTTTTCACACAACAGCATTTAATCAGAAGATCAAAAGACACCAACCTTTGTAATGCTCCTATACGTTAACACTAGGAACATTTAATTTGGTGAGTCATGGGGCGGGGAGATTTTATTTTCAATAACTTTATGGAAAATGAGATATTATTGGTTTTAAAATACTCTATGGAATAGTAGGCATCAATTCTTTGCATGCTTATCTGAAATTCCTTTCCCTCATATTTTCTTCTTTGGCCTCCTTATCTCGAGAGACAATGGGTAAGCGCCTGGAGGTGGTCAGTGGTTTGTGGAGCGGCGCCTGGAGTGGCGATAAAGGCCAATTCTAGAGTGACAGACTCTTCCACAGGCGCTGCAAATAAAATTGGTTGTCGGGACTGTTACACAGTTGCCTCTCTCCTTGCACGTCTGTCTTTTTTCCTGCCAGCTGCTAAGTCTCTTTGATTCGCCACACTTTAGCCCCGCCTTTATGGCTGTCCGCCAGCTATGGCAATTACTGGCAACTGACTCCCACGACTTGTGATCAATGTCACAGGACGTCATGTTGTGTTTGCAGCCGTCTTTAAAGCGAAGACATGGACGGCCGGTGGTCTGATACCAGTGACGAGCTCGCTGTACAATGCATCCTTGGAGATCCTGCCACCTTCCTTGCGGCTCACATGGCCAAGCCATCTCAGGCGCCGCTGGCTCAGTAGGGTGTATATGCTGGGGATGTTGGCCGCCTCGAGGACTTCTGTGTTGGAGATACGGTCCTGCCACCTGATGCTAAGGATTCTCCAGAGGCAGCGAAGATGGAATGAGTTGAGATGTCGCTCTTGGCTGACATACGTTTTCCAGGCCTCGCTGCCTTAGAGCAAGGTACTGAGGACACAGGCTTGAAACCCTCGGACTTTTGTGTTCCGTGTCAGTGCGTCATTTTTCCACACCCTTTTGGCCAGTCTGGACATAGCAGCGGACGCCTTTTCCATGCGCTTGTTGATTTCTGCATCGAGAGACAGGTTACTGGTGATAGTTGAGCCTAGGTAGGTGAACTCTTGAACCACTTCCAGAGCGTGGTCACCGATATTGATGGATGGAGCATTTCTGACATCCTGTCCCATGATGTTCGTTTTCTTGAGGCTGATGGTTAGGCCAAATTCGTTTCAGGCAGCCACAAACCTGTTGATGAGTCTCTGCAGACACTCTTTTGTGTGGGATATTAATGCAGCATTGTCAGCAAAGAGGAATTCCCTGATGAGGACTTTCTGTACTTTGGTCTTCGCTCTAAGACGTGCAAGGCGGAACAATCTGTCAGCTGATATTGTGTGGAGGAAAATTCCTTCTTCTGAAGACTTGAACGCATGTGAGAGAAGCAATGAGAAGAAGATCCCAAACACTGTAGGCCACTCAGGATATGAAAGGGGTCTGATGAGGCACTGCTATGCTGAATTGTGCCTTTCCTATTGTCATGGAATGAGGTGATGATAGTTAGTAGCTTTGGTGGACATCAGATTTTTGCTAGTAGTCTGAAGAGACCACATCCGCTGACGAGGTCAAAGGCTTTGATGAGATTAATGAAAGCAACATAGAGGGGCATCTGTTGTTCGTGGCATTTCTCCTGTAGCTGGTGAAGGGAGAACAGCATGTCAATGATGGATCTCTCTGCTCGAAAGCTGCTCTGTGCCTCAGGGAAGACATGCTCAGCCAGCTTCTGGAGTCTGTTTAAAACAACACGAGTGAAGACTTTCCCCACTATGCTGAGCAGGGAGATTCCACGGTAGTTGTTGCAGTCACCGTGGACACCTTTGTTCTTATAGAGGGTGATGATATTGGCATCACGCAAGTCCTGTGGTACTGCTCCCTCATCCCAGCACAGGCAAAGCAGTTCATGGAGTGCTGAAAGTATAGCAGGATTGGCACTCTTGATTATTTCAGGGGTAATGCCGTCCTTTCCTGGGGCTTTTCCACTGGCTGGAGAATCAATGGCATCACTGAGCTCCGATTTTGTTGGCTATTCATCCAGCTCATATTTTAAAGCAGCTTTAACCACTCAACATAAATTGGTCAACGTCTCCATTAAAAGTACAAATAATTGTAAGGAATAAAGGTGCAATCAAATCACAGAGTGAAATCTATGGACCAAATGGTTACTAAATATGTTGCAGGGAAATTACCCCTGGAGGAGGGGTGGGCCCAGGGTATTATTAATGGTGAAAGACTCAGTCTGCAAAGCAGAAATTTTGACGCCGGGATTAATTTGTTGTCCTGGCATTATGAAAGCCATATGGCTCATAGCATATCAAAGCCAGGATAGAAATGATGAAGCAAAGAAGGTTAAGTTAAGGAAAGAGATTGAGAAACTGAAAATTAAAGCAAGTGATAGGGAAGCAGCAGTTGACAGACTGTTGAAGGACTGAAAGGAAGAAAGGGAAAAATATGAGAAGGAAAGGAAATGCTGTAATAAGGAGCAATACTTAGAGAGACAGTATATGGACAAGAGTAAGGGAAGTGAAGCCTGGAGGAAGGAAGCGTACTATCAAGAAAACATTATATGCCAAATGAGAAATATTAATTCATTGGTTGGAAACTTACATTAAACATTTAGTGGAAAAAATCCTACAGTTAATTAAAAAAACTGACAACCAAGCTGGCCACCGCAATTTGCATCTGAAATATCAAGAGATTGAATCGGAGACACAAGTCTAACAAGAAGCCCAGCCAGGAAAATGCTTTGGCTAACTGAGCAGATCATCCAGATCACCCTCATTAGCAGGACATTCAAAGCCATCTTGAGGCATTCATGTCTCAGTCTGCACTGAGTATTGCTGGAGGGCAAAGAGCGTGAAAAAGGGAGTTTGGTTATCTATCTGAAGTATAGTTTTTGTTTTGTTTACATTTAGCAATTAATTGAAATTTAAGTTAAGAGGAAAGTTAGGTTGCTTACAGTTTTAAACAGGGATATACAAGCTCTCTTAGAGTAGCAGTAGCTAATTAATTAGGTAGCTAGCTTAAACTGGTTTCTGAGCTGTAGCAGAACTGACGTAGCATTGTTCAGAGGAAGTATAAATTCAGGGAACTCTCAGTGCTGCTTGTCTGCAGTGAGCATTGCTGGAGGGCACAGAGTGTGAAGGAGAGAGTTTGGTAAGTGAGGAAGCTTGGTAAGGAGGGAAACTATAAATTAAGAGAGAAAATAGATTTGTCTGCACTGAGAGCTGTTTTGAGTGCACAGCGTGTAAATTGGGAGTTGGTGTATGAGGGAATTAAGTGAGGGAGGGGTTCCTTTCTTTTTTCTTTCTTTTTCTACCATATTTCAGCCTCCAGTAGCTGTCTCTCTCTTCAGTACAGGGGAAGAAGCTGATTGGTGAGTAACTGGTAAGTTATTCTACTTCTAATTGTAATAAATAGTTTTTAAAGTTATGGTACGGCAGGTCAGCTCAGCCAAGTGGAATGTGCATCCTGCAGTATGTGGGAAGTCATGGACGCAACACATGTCCGAGACGAACTTATCTGCAGGAAGTGTCATCGGCTGCAGAAGCTTGAGCTCCTGGTTTCGGAACTTGAGTGGCGGTTGGAGTCACTGTTGTGCATCCGCGAGGCAGAGGACTACATAGATAGCATGTTTAGGGTGGTGGTCTCACTGCAGGTGAGGAGCATGCAGGCAGAGAGGGAATGGGTGACTGCCAGGCAGTCTAGGAAAACCAGGCAGGCAACGCAGGAGTCCCCTGAGTGGTAGTGTGGTATTAATCAAGAGATTAGAGAAGCATGTAGCATGGGTAATACTGTAATCATGGGTGATTTCAATCTGCACATCAATTGGATAAACCTAATGAGCACTAATGCTGTGGAGGACGAGTTTCTGGAGTGTGGTTTTTTAGAGCAGTAGATTGAGGAACCGACTAGAGAACAATTTAGTTGTAAAAGAACCTTTAGGGTTAAATGACCATGATATGATAGAATTTTACATTATATTCAAAAGTGAGGTCGCTCAAACTGAAGCTAGGGTGTTAAATTTGAACGAAGAAAATTATGAAGGTATGAGGAGCAAATTGGCTTCGGTGGATTGGGAAAGTACATTAAAAGGTATGACAGTGCCTTCAACTTCAAAGTCTTCAAAGAATTATTACATAGTTTACAGCAATTATACACTCCGTCAAGGCACAAAAACCCCCCAAAGAAAAGGCGATCAACCGTGGATAACAAAAGAAGTTAAAGATTGTATAAGATTAAAAGAAAAGGCCTATAAAGTTGCCAGAAATAGTAGTAAACATGAGGATTGGGAGGATTTTACAATACAGCAAAGGAGAACCAAGAAACTGACAAAGAAAGAAAGAATAGAATATGAATGTAAACTGGCAAAAAACATAAAAACGGACTGTAAAAATTTCTATAGGTATGTAAAAAGGCAACATTTGGCTAAGACAAATGTGGGTCCATTGCAGGCAGAGTCAGGAGAATTTATAATGGGGAATAGAGAAATGGCAGAGAAACTAAATGATTATTTTGTGTCTGTCTTCACTAAGGAAGATACAAGAAATCTCCCAGAATTAGAAATCCAAGGGATTAGGGGGAATGAGGAATTGAAGGAAATGAGTATTGGTAAGGAGGTTGTATTGGAGAAATTAATGGGGCTGAAGGTTGATAAGTCCCTGGAACCTGATATTCTACATCCCAGAGTGTTGATAGAGGTAGCTATGGAGATAATGGATGCATTGGTGATCATCTTCCAAAATTCTATAGATTCTGGAATGGTTCCTGCAGATTGGAAAGTAGCAAAAGTCACCTCAATATTTAAAATGGGAGGGAGAGGGAAAACAAGGAACTACAAACCTGTTAGCCTTACATCAGTAGTGGGGAAAATGTTAGAATTTGCTCTAAAGGATGTGATAAATGGACACTTGAATAATAATGATCTGATTGGGCATAGTCAATATGGATTTATGAATGGGAAATCATGTTTAACAAACCTGTTGGAGATTTTTTGGGATGTTACTAACAGAATTGACAAAGCGGAGTCGGTGGACGTAGTATGCTCGGATTGTCAGAAGGCTTTCAATAAAGTCCCCCACAGGAGGCTGGTTAGCAAAATTAAAGCACATGGTAATTCAGGTTGTTAAAGGAAGCCAGGGAGGAAATAATGGATATGCTGAGGATCATCTTCAAATCCTTACTAGATACAGTCGAGGTACCAGATGATGAGAGGTCTGTGAACTTTGTACCATTGTTTAAAAAGGGTGTGAGGGATAAGCCAGGTAATTATAGGCCAGTCAGTCTGACCTTGTTGGCATGTAAATTGTTAGAATCTATTCTGAGGGACAGGATAAACTGTCACTTAGAAAGGCATGGATTAATCAGGGATAGTCAGCATGGATTTGTTAGGGGAAAGTTGTGTCTTGTTAACTTGATTGAGTTTTTTGAGGACGTGGTGTAGTTTACATGGATTTTAGTAAGGCATTTGACAAGGTCCCGCATGGCAGACTGGTCAGTAAAATTAAAACCCATGGGATACAGGGAAGATAGCAGGTTGGATCCAGAATTGACTCAGTGACAATAACAAAGGGTAGTGGTCGACAGATTCCACAGGGCTCAGTGTTGTGTGTCTTGCTGTTTGTGGTATATATGAATTATTTGGACTTAAGTGTGGGTGGCATGATTGGGAAATTTACTGATGACACAAAAATTGGCCTTGTAGTTAATAGTGAGGAGGAAAGCCGTGTACTCCAGAATGATATCAATGTTTTGGTTGAGTGGGCGGAAAAGTGGCAAATGGAATCCAATCCAGAGAAATGTGAGGTATTGCATTTAGGGAGGGCAAATAAAGCAGGGAATATACAATAAATGGGAGGATATTGGAATGGGTAGAAGAAGTGAGAGACCTTGGAATGCATGTCCACAGTTCCCTGAAGGTGGCAGGACAGGTGGATAGAGTGGTGAAGAAGGCATATGGATTGCTTTCCTTTATTGGCCGAGGTATGGAGTACCAAAGTAGAGATGCCTGTGTCGGTTTGCAAGTTCTCCCTGTGACCGCGTGGGTTTCCGCCAGGTGCTCCGGTTTCCTCCTACAGCCTAAGACCTGCAGGTTGATAGGTAAATTGGTCATTGTAAATTGCCCCTAGTCTAGGTAGGTGGTAGGAGAATTGAGGGAAGGTGGGGATGTGGTAGGGAATATGGGATTAATGTAGGATTAGTATAAATGGGTGGTTGATGGTCGGCACAGACTCAGTGGGCCGAAGGGCCTGTTTCAGTGCTGTATCTCTCTATGACTTTCTGAATCTAGATGTGATGCTGGAACTGTATAGAGCATTGGTTAGGCCACAGCTGGAGTACAGCATACAGTTCTGGTCACCACATTACAGAAAGGATGTAATTACTCTGGAGAGAGTACAGAGGAGATTTACAAGAATGTTGCCAGGGCTTGAAGGTTGCAGCTATGAGGAAAGATTGGATAGGCTAGGGTTGATTTCCCTGGAACAATGTAGGCTGAGGGGTAACTTGATTGAGGTGTACAAGATTATGAGGGGCCTAGATAGAGACGACAGGAAGGATCTGTTCCCCCTGGCGGGGAAGCCAGTTAACAGGGGACACAGATTTAAGGTGATTGGTAGAAGGATTAGAGGGGACATGAGGAGAAACTTTTTCACCCAGAGGGTGGTGTGTGTCTGGAATTCAATGCCAGGAATGGTGATGGAAGCAGAGACCCTCAATTCATTTAAAAGGTACCCGGACATGTACCTGAAGTGTTGTATCCTGTGGGGCTGTGGACCAAATGCTGGAAGGTGCGCTTTATTTGGGCAGATAGTTTGTTCGGCCGGCGCAGACATGATGGGCTGAATGGCCTCCTTCTGTGCTGTACCCTTTCTGTGCTTCTATGGGATATGAGGTAATATACTGGCATGGATTAATGACTGCAGGCAAAAAACAGAGAGTAGGAATAAATGGGTCATTCTCGCGTTGGCAGCCTGTGACTAGTGGGGTACCACGGGGATCACTACTTGGGCCCCAGCTGTTCACAACATATATCAATGATTTGGATGTGGGGACCAAATGTAATATTTCCAAGTTTGCAGATGACACATAATTAGGTGAGCTTGTGTCTTGTGCGGAAAATGCAAATTGGCTTCATGGGGATTTGGACAGACTTCGTGAGTGGGCAGGAATGTGGCAGATGGAATTGTTGTAGGGTATTGACAAGCGCAGAGGCACCTGCAGTAAATATCATACAGTTTAAATGTTATTTGAGTAACCAGTAACATATAATCTTAGTGAACAGTGAGGAGGTTGCAAAGCACCATGGGGCTCAGTTAACTTGAACACATTCCACAGGAGCTGAATAATCCAATCTCAAACAAAAGCTAATTAAATGAAAAGCAGACGTCCTTGTGGAATGCTGACAAAGGTACCAGCCTGTAACGAGGTTAAGATAAGGTGGGATGCGTTCATGAGAACCAAGGATGATAGATAAGGGGGAATGGAAAACATCATGGGCTGGTCATGCAGCCCCTCTATGCCTAATAACCGCTTCTATTGGCTCTAATAATCAATGTATATAATCTATAATCGTTGTGATTGGACCATGTCCGGCCGGGATGGGCTGAGTAACTGTTTGAAAATGTATAAGTATGGATGATTTTCCTTTGTTCAGTGGAGAGGCATCTGGACATCCCAGTGACCTGCTCCCCGCTGGCGTAACTAAATAAACTGTTTGACATTGGAACAGACCTGAGTGTCGAGTGATTCTTCTAGATTCATTCCCACTAACAGAATATAACGTGGAAAACTGTGAGGTTATCCATTTTGGTAAGAAGAACAGATGTGCAGAGTATTTCTTAAATGGTAAGAGATTAGAAAGTGTAGATGTACAAAGGGGCCTTGGTGTCCTTGTCAATAAGTCACTGCAAACGAACATGCAGATGCAGCAAGCAATTAGGAAGGCTAATGGTATGTTAGCCTTTATCGCAAGAGGATTTGAGTACAGGAGTAGTGAAATCTTGCTTCAATTGCATAGAACCTTGGTTAGACCGCACCTGGAGTGCTGTGTGCAGTTTTGCTCCCCTTACCTTAGGAAGTGCACTTTGTCAAATCAAAGCCTTCAAGAATACAACTCCAGCCAGACGACCACCAAATCATCCAACCTCAAACTGTGTATTTAACTTTTATTTATTATGGACTTTAATTCAACCAAAAAATCTACTTTCTACTTAGTAATCAATTTGTGTGTGTGATCCTCGTGTGAATGTTTAACATATTTTTTATTATTTTAGATTGAGTTTAGCTTGTTGAGCGTAATAATCTTACCTCTTCCTTGTTCAAATCAGACTGTGACCACGCTCTTCACCACGCTGTAACAATACAGTCACACAAAACAGGTAGAAAGGACTGAGAGAAAATTAGGATTTAAAAGCTGCCATCAGGATAATACAGAAAGAAGCAGCCACACAAAGTGGGTACTTGGACCATGCAGACTGCAAGAAAAGCATGAAGGAATTAGAGAATCAAGTGCAAGCCAATCCAGGTATAGCGTGTGCCTTGTCCCCAGGGCTAGTCGATGAAGGGAGTCCCCCTAAGTACAAGGATTTTATCGAGCTCCCAATGTCGGGCTCCGTGGCGGGGGGGACTGGAAGGTTGTTCCAGCAGAGGTCTGTCACGGAGCTTGCACTGGGAAGGCCGGGCCTGATCCTCTCATCGGCGGCAAGGCTCCGTGGCAGCTCCTCTGCCGCTGGGTGATGGGACCTGCATCCAAATATGTAAATGAATAAAAGGAATACATTAACATGCACTTACCTGGGATTTTACGGGCCTGCCACAATCTTCAGATCAGTGACCGGCACTCAGCATGCCTTCAATTCCCCATCTGGGGAAAGCAGGCATGACACTGGTGGGGTGGGTGAGGAGTTAAGATTTTTAGTGCTGGGGCGGGGATGGGGTCAAATAATCATTGTCTGTGTAGGGGATGGTGGGAGGGGGTGAACAGCAAACTTTGTAGAGTTTGGGGGGGAGGCAAGGTCATATTCCAAAGGTAGGTGTTTTGGGCGGGGGTGCAGGGGGCAGGGCGGATACTTAATTTAATTGTTATTGAGGTGGGGGGAAAGGGGTGTTAGAATTTTATTCCGCACATTTTGGGGTGGGGAGGGGGATATCTCCATAAAACTTTAAATTTACCGTCAGGGCTGGCTGCCCTTTAAAAATGGTGCCAGCACCTGCACGCAAGCAGCTGATACCATTGCCAGCTTTGGACAGCCTGCCCTCTCCACGAGATTGGGGGTGGCCAGCCGACCTGGGTATTTAAATGAGCCGCCGTACAGTAGATCGCAGTGGCTCTGCAGCGTGTGCAGGCCATCATTTTTTTTTGCCCGCCACCAAGAGTGGCAGCGGGCTCTTAAAATCCAGCCCATAAATTAGAAACCAGATATCCTGGTGACTGGCGACCCCCGCTAGAAGCTTCCGTTCCACCAAAGCCAATGGCTCATCTGCCGATGGTGAAAACATACAGCGAACCTTAGATCAGGCATTTGAACAAAATTATTCCCCAGACAATTTGAGGAAAATGGTGGGGGATATTAAAATATTGCAAATTTGGTGGGGTGCGTGAGGGCTGGGTTAGGATGATCTGCAGGGACACTTGGTGGTGATAAAACAAAAGGCAGGATTAATGACTTTAAATGAGGATGAGGAAAATAAATTATTATTGTTCACTCTCGGCCCATTAATTTTTAATAACCTTTCCCTGAAAGTAAAATGTGCCTGGAAAAATTTGATATGATGAAACGACGAGTGTGTCAGTAAATGGCAGAGGACAAAGGGGATCCTTTCTAACAGTTAAATAATATCAAGCAGGGAGTCAATGAGTTTCCTGTGGTTTTTGCCAACGGTTTATGGCCAACATAGTGGGCTGAATTTTGTGCCGATAGCAGACGCCTGGCCAAAATGGCGAGGGCAATCCCACCTCAGCCAGCTGGAGCACCCCCGCCCCAGATTACGTTTATGGTGCCGGGCCAGTTAAGCTCAGCACCGGGATCTCCTGTAACTTCAAAAATGGGGATTTCACCTCCAAAGAGCTGCCAGCCAATCACAGGGCCGGCAGCTCAGCAGTATCGGCAGCACCACTGGGAGCAGTGGTATGACTGTTACTGTAAGAGGCCTGAGGCGCAGGCCCAGTGCTGGAGCCCGGATCCATGGTGAATGAAGTGAGGTCACCAGGGCCAGTCCGTCAGGCCCCGGCGAGAGGCCAGGGGGAGGGTGAGCGTGTAGAGCACGGGGAGGGTGGGTCAAGGAGGTGCAGGTTTTCTCAGCTGGGAGACTCCATGGGCCACAGCGTGACCTCAGAGGAGGACCTACCCTCAGGCCCACAGGGGGGGGTTGCCTCGTTTTACTGGGCGACCTCCCCATGTGGCGGAGGCCCCCTTCTGCTGCCGGCTGAATCCCAGCGGCGGCAGGAAGAGGCCCTTAAATGGCTGTAAATAGGCCTCTGACGGGCCTCAATTGGCCTCTGGGTGGCAAGGCGATCTTTGGCCAATCCCACCCCTGACAAAATTACATTGCAATGGGGAGGTGACAGTCCTTCCGCCCCCGCCTCCCATCACAATTCTATGCACCCCCCCACCTCCCACAACCTCCCAAACCTGTATCAGGACAGCCCATAAAATATAGCCCTATAATGTGGCCAAGGGAGGGAACTTAGTTCAGGCCATCTGAAAGAACAAGGGCTCAATGACTGGTTATGCATCCCCATTTCCCAAAGTCTATCTTATCTACAGGCTGCAATGGCAGATTTCAATTACTTGAGTCTCACTAAGACAGAGGTGGCAGTGATGAGGAAAATTACCCTATGATTTGAAGCTAGGCAGAAGGATAAGCAACACACAGGAGTTAGAACTAAACTGAAAGGAAAGGTGTGTGAGATGAAGGACAGAGCCTCACAAATGAGGCAGCTCGAGGGGAAGCCTTTCAAACCCAGGTAAAGGCCAAGCATCTCTGTGTGCGACAATTACAGGGAAAAGGACACTTTGCTTGCAAATGTAAGAAAGCAAAGAAGGGGGAGGGTCAGGGATCCAGACCCAAGGGACATCTGACCCAAGTGCCCCTAGCTTTCAGGAATTCAAAAATGTAAGAAATTGGGTCAGATTGGATGTTGGCCCATAATATTCTGTTGGATACATAAAACAATTGTTTGTGTATCGGGATAGGTCAATTTGATGAGGCGTCAGTTATTCCTCCTCGTCATGGCGAGGCATAGGTCATAACACCAGCATGACCGTGTGACCTGGAATGGAAACAACCAGAATACCGAAGATGTATAGGACTGTGGTGCATCTGTGAGGTTCAGAGCTTCATGGATAGCATATTTATAGATGTGGTCACCCCACAGGAGGGAGGGCTTTAGATTCTTGAGACACTGGGACTGGTTCTGGGGGAGATGGGACTGATATAGGCCAGAAGGATTGCACCTGAACAGAGCCGGGACTGAGTTTCTCGCAGGATGTTTTGCTAGTGCTGTTGGGGAGGGTTTAAACTAGTTTGGCAGGGGGATGGGGTCCTGAGGGTAGACTCAGTTCTGACAAAATCAGAAATGAAAATGGAAGGTTGAAAATTTGTGGATGAGTTTTTTTTTATTCATTCATGGGATGTGGGCGCCGCTGGCTGGGCCAGCATTTATTACCCGTCCCTAATTGCCCTTGAGAAGGTGGTGGTGAGCTGCCTTCTTGAACCGCTACAGTCCATGTGGGGTAGGTACACCCACAGTGCAGTTAGGAAGGGAGATCCAGGATTTTGACCCAGCGACAGTGAAGGAACGGTGATATAGTTCCAAGTCAGGATGGTGTGTGGCTTGGAGGGGAACTTGCAGGTAGTGGTGCTCCCAAACATTTGATGGCCTTGTCTTTCTAGGTGGTAGAGGTCATGGGTTTGGAAGGTACCATCGAAGGAGCCTTGGTGCATTGCTGCTGTGCATCTTGTAGATGGTACACACTGCTGTCACTGTGCATCGGTGGTGGAAGGAGTAAATGCTTATGGATGGGGTGCCAATCATGCAGTTTGCTTTGTCCTGGATGGTGTTGAGCTTCTTGAGTGTTGTTGGAGCTGCACCCATGCAGGCAAGTGCAGAGTAATCCATCACATTCCTGACTTGTGCCTTTTAGATGGTTGATAAGCTCTGGGAAGTCAGGAGGTGAGTTACTCGCCGCAGGATGCCTAGCCTTTGACTGCTCTTGTAGCCATGGCATTTATATGGCTACTCGAGTTCAGTTTCTGGTCAAAGGAAACCGCCAGGATGTTGATAGTGGGGGATTCAGCAATGGGAATGCTATTGAATATCAAGGGGAGATGGTTAGATTCTCTCTTGTTGGAGATGGTCATTGCCTGGCACTTGTGTGGCGTGAATGTTACTTGCCACTTATCAGCCCAAGCCTGGATATTGTCCAGGTCTTGATGCATTTCTACACAGACTGCTTCTATATCTGAGGAGTCGCGAATGGTGCTGAACATTGTGCAATCATCAGTGAACATCCTCACTTCTGACCTTAGGATTGAAGGAAGGTCATTGATGAAGCAGCTGAAGATGGTTGGGCCTCGGACACTACCCTGAGGAACTCCTGCAATGATGTCCTGGAGCTCAAATGATTGACCTCCAACAACCACAACCATCTTCCTTTGCGCTAGGTATGACTCCAACCAGCGGAGGGTTTTCCCCCTGATTCCCATTGACCTCAGTTTTGCGAGGGCTCCTTGATGCCATACTTGGTCAAATGCTGCCTTAATGTCAAGGGCAGTCACTCTCACCTCACCTCTTGAGTTCAGCTCTTCTGTCCATGTTTGAACCAAGGCTGTAATGAGGTCAGCAGCTGAGTGGCCCTGGCGGAACCCAAACTGAGCGTTACTGAGCAGGTTGTTGCAAAGCGAGTGCCGCTTATAGCACTGTTGATGACACCTTCCATCACTTTACTGATGATTGAGAGTAGACTGATGGGGCGGTAATTGGCCGGGTTGCTCTTGTCCTGCTTTTTGTGTATAGGACATACTTGGGCAATTTTCCACATTGCCAGGTAGATAGCAGTGTTGTAGCTGTACTGGAACAACCTGGCGAGTGATGTGGCAAGTTCTGGAGCACAGGTCTTCAATACTATTACCGGAATGTTGTCATGGCCCATAGCCTTTGCAGTATCCAGTGCCTTCAGTCGTTTCTTGATATCACACGGAGTGAATCGAATTGGCTGAAGACTGGCATCTGTGATGCTGGGGACTTCAGGAGGAGGCCGAGATGGATCACCAACTCGGCACTTCTGGCTGAAGATTGTTGCAAATGCTTCAACCTTATCTTTTGCACTGATGTGCTGGGCTCCTCAACATTGAGGATGGGGATATTTGTGGAGACACCTTCTCCAGTTAGTTGTTTAATTGTCCACCACCATTCATGAGTCTGTAAGGCAGAGGAAACAAAGGTTAGAAAATTATAAAAAGAGTTTGGCAGTGGTCAAGGATATCTATTTCAATGTGTTAAGACCAGGTAGCAGGGGTCTAGGGGTTCCCCCTTAGCCTTTGCCTGGTTTAACCGTAACAGGGTTTAATTTTAGAAGCGCTGTGTTTTTGGCTCCCCCTTAGGGAATTCTTGTTCACTGCTCCAATTATAAGGCAAAGAAGTCAAACAGGTTTCCTTAGATTTAAACAAGAAAGGTAGTAGTTTATTCATCTTAAACCCTAATCCGGTTAACGACTTCGAATAAGTGACGTGACCACGCTAGCATGCATACGCAATAAACACACAGGCAGATAGAGACCGATAAAAGTAGAAGGAATAAAGGGGAAAAGTTTGATGCAATATCTGGCAGTTGCAGTCCTTTAAGTTCAATGTGGAATCTTTGGTTGCCGGTCAGTCTTGCAATTCATTGGGGCCCAGTTCACACTTCGACTTGTTCCAATGTAGGAGTCTTTTGTTTCTTGAGGTTTACGTGTCTTCCGTGGGTCCGGTGGCTTGGGGAGAAAGTAAGAGAGAGAGACAGCCAGGTGAAATACTTGTTTATTTCATCTTTAGTTGCACACTGCCTTCTGTGTTCAAACTGTCCTGTGGCTATTTCACAAAACCTGGACCAGCCAGTTAGTCATTTGACCAGCTGGTTTAACCAGTCCTGGCTCTGTGGATTGTATCATCTTAGCAGGTCCTGGAATGTGCTTCCTGCCACCTTCAATGTCTGGTGATCAAAATACATTGGGGATTAACTAGAGCAGGGAATAGTCCTTTGTCTCCAGAAGCAGCATCTTTTAGTATGCAAATGTACTTCCAGACCAGAGTCTGTTGATCTTCAAACAAGTAAATTCTTCACTCCAGCAACAGTTTAAAATCAATGTTCATATGACAAAATTAATATGCCTCATTCTTGGCAGATGGGGGTCTGCAAGACAAATGCAAGAAGTATAGCAAATCAAGCAGACGAGCTGAGGGCACAGATAGACACATGGCAATATGATATCATAACTATTACAGAAACATGGTTTAAAGAGGGACAGGAATGGCAGCTCAATGTTCCTGGTTACAGGGTTTTGAGATGTGATAGAGAGGAATATAAAAAAGGAAGAGAGGGTGACAATTTTGGTCAAAGAAACAATTACAACAATTAAGGAGAGATGATATGTTAGACGGATCATCAAATGAAGCCGTTTGATTGAGCTAAGGAAGAAAAAAGTTGGCCATCATACTGCTGGGGGTGTACTATAGACCCCCAAACAGTCAGAGGGAGATAGAAGAGCAAATATTTAGGCAAATCTCTGAGAAGTGCAAAAACAATAGAGCAGTAATAGTAGGCGGATATAACTATCCCAACATGAACTGGGATATTTTTAGTGTGAAAGGAATTGAATGAGCAAAATTCTTTACTTGAGTTGAGGAGAAATATTTTGGCCAGTATGTAGCATGCCCAACAAGTGAGGGTGCAGTTTTGGACTTAGTTTTTAGAAATGAAGCTGGGCAGGTGGAAGGAGTGGCAGTGGGAGAGCATTTTAGTGGTAGTTATTATTATTTAATTAGTTTAACATAATTATTGAGAAGGACAAGGGTAGAACAGGAGTTAGAGTTCTCAACTGGGCAAGGCCAATTTTACTAAGCTGATGAATGATTTAGCGAAGTGGACTGGAAACAGTTACTTGAAGGTAAATCAGTGTCAGAGCAGAGAGAGACATTCAAAGGAGCGATTCAAGGGGTTCAGAGTAACATGTTCCCACAAAGAAAAATAGTGGGACGGTCAAATCTAGGGCCCCCTGGATGTCAAGCAGCTTACAGGGTAAGATAAGGCAGAAAGGGAAAGCTTATGTCTGGCATCAAGAACTCAATACTATAGAAATCCGAGAGGCGTATAGAAAGTGGAAGCGTGAAATCAAAAAGGAAATTAGGAAAGCAAAGAGAGGGCATGAAAGAATATTGGCAAGCAAAATCAAGGTGAACCCAAGCTGATGAATGATTTAGCGAAGTGGACTGGAAACAGTTACTTGAAGGTAAATCAGTGTCAGAGCAGAGAGAGACATTCAAAGGAGCGATTCAAGGGGTTCAGAGTAACATGTTCCCACAAAGAAAAATGGTGGGACGGTTTTATCAATACATTAAAAGTAAGAGGATAACTAGGGTGCGAGTAGGGCCCATAAAAGACCAAAAAGGTAACCTATGTGTCGGGGCAGAAGATGTTGGTATTGTTCTTAATTAATACTTCGCGTTTGTCTTCACAACAGTGGGAGACGATGCAGATATTGTAGTTAAGGAGGGGTTTGAAGAATTGGATGTGCTCAACATAGGGAGAGAGGACGTATTAATGGGATTAGTATCCTTGAAAGTGGATAAGTCACCAGGACTGGATGAAATGTACCCCAGGCTGTTAGGAAGCAAATAGCAGAAGGTCTGACCATCATTTTCCAATCCTCACTGGATACAGGTGTGGTGCTGGAGGATTGGAGAACTGCTAATGTTGTACCTTTGTTTGAAAAGAGAGCGAGGGATAGACTGAAGAATTACAGGCCAATCAGTCTAACTTCAGTCGAGGACAAATTATTGGAATCAATTCTGCGAGACAGGATAAATTGTCACTTCGAAAGGCATGGATTAATCAAGGATAGTCAGCATGGATTTGTTGAGGGAAGATCGTGTCTGACGAACTTGATTGAATTTTTTGAAGAAGTAACATGGAGGATTGATGAGGGTAATGCAGTTGATGTGGTCTACATGAATTTTAGTAAGGCTTTTGACAACGTACCACATGGCAGACTGATTAAAAAAATAAAAGCGTATGGGATCCAGGGGAATGTAGCAAGCTGGATATAAAATTGGCTCAGTGGCAGGAAACAAAGTGTAATTGTTGATGGGTGTTTTTGCAGCTGGAGGCCTGTTTCCAGTGGCGTTCCACAGGGCTCAACACTGGGTCCCCTGCTTTTTGTCGTATATATTAATGATTTGGACGTAAATGTAGGGGGCATGATCAAGAAGTTTGCAGACGACACAAAGATTGGCTGTGTGGTAGATATTGAGGAGGATAGCTGTAGACTGCAGGAAAATATCAATGGACTGGTCAGATGGGCAGAAAAGTGGCAAATGGAATTCAATTCGGAGAAGTGTGAGGTGATGCATTTGCGGAGGTCAAACAAGGCAAAGGAATACACAATTAATGGAAGTATACTGAGAGGTGTCTGTAAGGGTACTAGAGGCAGAAACCCTCAACTCATTTAAAATGTGTCTGGATATGCACCTCAAGTGCTGTAACCTGCAGGGCCACGGACCAAATGCCAGAAACTGGGATTAGGCTGAGTGGCTCGTTTCTCGGCCGGCTTAGACACGATGGATCAACTGGTCTCCTTCTGAGCTGTAAGCTTTCCATGATTCTATGATTCTAGTTCTTGGGACAGATTATTCGACCTGAAGTATTGTGATGGAAAGGCAAAGAAAAAAACAGTGCAGGAATTGCTCTGACCAGGATCGTTTACAGCCCTAAGATCTTTCTTGGGACTGACAGGATATTGCAGGGAGTTTTTAGAAGGGTATGCCACAACCATGGCTCCCTTGCTGAGACTACTGAAAAAAAGGGTAAAATCGGATTGGGATAATAAATGTGAAGAAATTTTTGTTAAAGTGAAATGGACTTTCAGACAGCCGCAGCTCTGGGAGCAGTAGATCTCAACAAAGAAGTCGCAGTTACCGAAACCAGTTTAAGGACAGTCCTTGTGCCGGAAATTATCAGCCACTTGTGGCCGGTGGCCTCTATATCCGGGGTCCTAGTAGACATGAAGAAGGGATTTTCCACCTGTGAGAGACATCTGTTAATGATCTGTTAGGCAGTGAAACATTTTACCATTTGCACCAACACCCAGCCTCTCACATTACTTACCCATCACACGCCAACCCGTTTATTGTTAGATGGTAGGATTAAAGAAGGAACAGTATCTAGTGTCAGAATAGCCAGATGGACTTTATTGCGAAATGGGAAAAACATTAAGGTAAGCAGAATGGATGATCCTAAACTCGCGGTTACTCTCAAATATCCGAGTGAACCCCATACTTGCACTGTAGAGGGCGTTTGGGAAACAGAGAGGATTCAGGGCAGGAATCCACCCCGAGGGAAGAGATATTTATTATTTATGTATATGGCTCCAGTTTTGTGGAAGGAGGAAAAAGGGAAACAGGCTGCAGCGGTTTACAATCCGTAGAGGGAGGCTGAATTAGCAATATCTCTTCCCGCTACTATGAGTGCCCAGCTGGCGGAGCTATATGCCATGATTTATGTGGTCACCTATCCTGCTGAGTTTCCCCCTCTGTATATCATCTGTTCTGACTCATTGTTTATTTGTAATTCCTGGAGTATCTGGCCATTTGGGCTACCCCTGATCACAGCTCCTATGTTAGCCACTATATTGGAGGCATAAAAACACCAGACATCAGTATTACATACATAAGGTAAAAGCTGACTCACAAACAGAGACCAAGTGGGAAGGTAATTGTAAAGCCGATGCGTTGGGTAGGAAAGATGCAGAGAAAGGAATTTTCCGGAACCTGTATCAATCAGGAGTAGTAAATGCCATAACTCCCACACTAAATATGGTTCCTCTCCACCAGATCTGAAGACTGTTCAATTGAAAGATGCAGTCCTAAAGACAATCATGGTAAGAGAAAGAGAAAGGGTCAGACAGAAGGACCACATGGAGCCAGGGATGCAGAAATCCCAGAGGGGTCATTGTTCAAAAATGACAAGTGTAATTCCAGAAGGATACCAAGAGGTGTTTGCTCTGTTAGCACATGGAGGCCCAGGGGAGGGACACCCAGGATCTGAGTTTACATGGAAAAGGATAGAAGAAGTGGGATTGCAGCCACACCTCAGAGAGCTCGTACAGGATTTCTGTAAGAACTGTTGGTAGGTACTGCTAACAATCTTGACCCACACAGGAAAAAGGCTCCTCTGGGGTACACATGTCGCATGGAAGGACCATGGCAGTGTGTTCAGATTTATTTTATTGGGTCTTTAACAGCTACTAAGAGGGGTTGTAAATACTGCCTGACATTAGTAGATAACTTCACTAAGTGGGTAGAAAGCTTCACTTGTAAAAAGGCAATTGCTTTATGGACAGCTAAAACATTAGTCAGAGAGGATTACCAAGGGTTATCAAATTTGAAGAGGGTAGTCACTTTACAGGGTAAGTGATGCAAAATACCTTGGAAGTGCTTGGAATTGAGGCAAAGTGGAATGTCGCCTACAACCTCCAGTTCTCAGGAATTGTAGAGCGAACAAATCACCCTACATAAGGAATTGAGTAATCACCTCACTAAATGGGATGAAGTGTTACCTTTGGTTTTAATGGGTATTCACAGTAATGAGTCCAAAGGAACAGGGTATTACCCTCATGTCCTAGTTATGTAGTTACGGGAAGACCCAAGAGGATCCCCGCACACTTGTTGGTCCCCACCCTGACCGAGAAACAGATTAAAGAAGTAACCAGGGACAGCTACTTAAAGAATCTGTGGGAAACACTAAAAGATTTACATCTGAGTCCTGCCCATAACATAGGAATTATGCATCAATGTAATTGACTGCTCCTCTCCCTGTATAAATCTTAAGAACGAGAAGTAGGAGACCAAGTGATGGCCCAACTATGCAAGGGTGGGTGTGTTCAAACTGCCATATAAGAGACAGTATCATATAGTGGATCAGGCTAGCCCCATGGTGTGTGTTGTTCAGCTGCTGAAGGCAATGAAATGATTTCATATTCATCAAATGAAACTTTGTAAGCCCACCACCAAGAGAACACTATTGTGTGTCTGGGACGACAATCCAGCCCTACTAAACTTCCCAGAGGAACTGACCGACCAGGTATAGTATGTCAAGGAGGAGGAAGTGGGGACACTGACACTGGTACCACCATAACTCTGAGTCCACTTGAGAGTCACAAAGAGAGGGGAAGACTGAGACAAAAGCAACCAAGATAAACACAGCAAAGATCAGCTAATACTAGACAGTGAAAAACATCTCAGAAATACAGCCTGTGCGAATGTCATAATGTAGGAGGAGAGGAAGGAAAAATGGAAGTGACACCCAACTTTTGTTCCTATCTTTTGCAGATGAGACCAAGGTACAGGGAAAATGGAGAGATTATCTTGTTTTCTGATATACAGTATGTTTTTTTGCACCATGAGAACCACACAGACTGCGTAGGTCAGGCTTTGAGGGAAAATCAACTGTTCGGATTACGAGAGCCAACTTGCTGTTCGCTCAGAAACTCAACGTTGCAAAGGCACCTGAGCGGTTTCTCTCTGACATATCCAGAGTGATTGCCAAACGCATTGGCTGGGATTTTACAGGGCCCCCGATGCGGGCTCCGTGGCGGGGTGGGCTGGAAGATCATTCCGGCAGCGGCCCGCCACGGAACCCGATGCCGGGAGAGCCAGGCCTGATCCTCCCAGCGGCTGCGAGGCTTTGTGGCTGCTCCACCGCCACTGGGTGATGAGACCTGGATTTAAATATGTTAATTGATAAAATGAATAAATTAGAACGCACTCTCCTGCAATCCTACGGGTCCAGCGCAATCTTCAGAGTGTCGGCTGGCACTCCTGCGCCTTCAGTTTCCCGTCTGGCAAAAGCAGGCGCCACACTGATAGGGAGGGGGGGCACCTTAAGATTTTTAGTCCAGTTGTGGGGGGGGGGGGGGGCGCGGGGAACAGGGTCAAATTATTGTCACTAGAGTAGGGGATGGTGGGAAGGGGTGAACTGTGAACTTTGTACAGTTTGGGGGGGAAGGTCATATTTATAAGGTAAGTGTTTTTGGAAGGGGGGAGGGCAGATACTTAACTTAATTGTTATTGGGGGGATGGGAAAGGGCGTTTTAGAGTTTTGATTGCAACAGTGGGGGTGGAGGTATCTCTTAAAAAATTTAAATCTACCAGCGGGGCTGGCTGTCATTTAAGAATGGTTATAAGTCCAGATAAATTGGCGTAGAAACTGGGAGCCATGGGTTGCCTTTGTTGGTGGGAGAGGCCATCGCACCTCACTGGACAGCTACCGCCCGCCTCAAACCGGGCAGCCCGCAGTCAATAAGGTTCTGTCCCGTCACAGTCTACCTGCTTCAATGGGTGCTTGGAGCTCAGGGTCATTGCCCGAAAGGTGGACTGCAACACCGCACCAAACAACACGAAAAAAGGAAAGAAGGTACCAGCCCTTCGCTTTGCAAGCTGGAACGTCAGAACTATGTGTCCTGGCCTGTCGGAAGACCTTACACAAATCAATGATTCTCGGAAGACCGCCATCATTAACAACGAGCTCAGTAGACTTAATGTAGACATTGCAGCACTTCAGGAGACACGCCTCCCCGCGAGTGGATCTCCAGCAGAGCAAGACTACACCTTCTTCTGGCAGGGCAGGGATCCTGAAGAACCAAGACAGCATGGAGTGGGCTTCGCCATCAGAAACTCCTTGCTCAGCATGATAGAGCCTCCCTCAAATGGCTCGGAACGCATACTGTCCATCCGACTGCTCACCACCTCTGGCCCAGTACACCTCCTCAGCATCTATGCTCCAACACTCTGCTCCCCACCTGAAGCTAAAGATCAGTTCTACGAGGAACTCCATAACATCATTAGCAGCATCCCCAACACCGAACACCTATTCCTGCTGGGGGACTTCAATGCCAGGGTTGGGGCCGACCATGACTCATGGCCCTCCTGCCTTGGGCGCTATGGTATTGGAAGGATGAATGAGAACGGGCAGAGACTGCTTGAGTTGTGTACCTATCATAACCTCTGCATCACCGACTCGTTCTTTCACACTAGACCCTGTCACCAAGTTTCATGGAGGCACCCAAGATCGCGTCGTTGGCACCAGCTAGACTTCATTGTCACAAGGTGAGCCGCCTTAAACAGTGTTCAAATCACACGCAGCTTCCACAGTGCGGACTGCGACACTGACCACTCCCTGGTGTGCAGAAAGGTTAGACTCAGACCAAAGGAGTTGCATCATTCCAAGCAGAAGGGCCACCCGCGCATCAACACGAGCAGAATTTCTCACCCACAGCTGTTACAAAAATTTCTAAATTCACTTGTGTCAGCCCTTCAAAGCACTCCCACAGGGGATGCTGAGACCAAGTGGGCCCACATCAGAGACGCCATCTATGAGTCAGCTTTGACCATCTACGGCAAACGTGCGAGGAGAAATGCAGACTGGTTTCAACCTCATAATGAAGAGCTGGAACCTGTCATAGCCACTAAGCGCATTGCACTGTTGAACTGCAAGAAAGCCCCCAGCGAGTTAACGTCCGTAGCACTCAAAGCAGCCAGAAGCACTGCACGAAGAACAGCCGGGCGCTGCGCAAACGACTACTAGAAACACCTATGCAGTCATATTCAGCTGGCTTCAGACACTGGAAACATCAGAGGAATGTATGATGGCATTAAGAGAGTTCTTGGGCCAACCATCAAGAAGATCGCCCCCCTCAAATCTAAATCAGGGGACATAATCCCTGACCAACGTAAACAAATGGACCGCTGGGTTGAGCACTACCTAGAACTGTACTCCAGGGAGAATGTTGTCATTGAGACTGCCCTCAATGCAGCCCAGCCTCTACCAGTCATGGATGAGCTGGACATACAGCCAACCAAATCGGAACTCAGTGATGCCGTTGATTCTCTAGCCAGCGGAAAAGCCCCTGGGAAGGACAGCATTACCCCTGAAATAATCAAGAGTGCCAAGCCTGCTATACTCTCAGCACTACATGAACTGCTATGCCTGTGCTGGGTCAAGGGAGCAGTACCTCAGGACATGCGCGATGCCAATATCATCACCCTCTATAAAAACAAAGGTGACCGAGGTAACTGCAACAACTACCGTGGAATCTCCCGGCTCAGCATAGTGGGGAATGTCTTTGCTCGAGTCGCTCTAAACAGGCTCCAGAAGCTGGCCGAGCGCGTCTACCCTGAGGCACAGTGTGGCTTTCGTGCAGAGAGATCAACCGTTGACATGCTGTTCTCCCTTCGTCAGATACAGGAGAAATGCCGTGAACAACAGATGCCCCTCAACATTGCTTTCATTGATCTCACCAAAGCCTTTGACCTCGTCAGCAGACGTGGTCTCTTCAGACTACTAGAAAAGATTGGATGCCCACCAAAGCTACTAAGTATCATCACCTCATTCCATGACAATATGAAAGGCACAATTCAACATGGTGGCTCCCCATCAGACCCCTTTCCTCTCCTGAGTGGCGTGAAACAGGGCTGTGTTCTCGCACCCACACTTTTTGGGATTTTCTTCTCCCTACTGCTTTCACATGCGTTCAAGTCCTCGGAAGAAGGAATTTTCCTCCACACAAGATCAGGTGGCAGGTTGTTCAACCTTGCCTGTCTAAGAGCGAAGTCCAAAGTACGGAAAGTCCTCATCAGGAAACTCCTCTTTGCTGACTATGCTGCTTTAACATCTCACACTGAAGAGTGCCTGCAGGGTCTCATCGAAAGGTTTGCGGCTGCCTGCAATGAATTTGGCCGAACCATCAGCCTCAAGAAAACAAACATCATGGGGCAGGACGTCAGAAATGCTCCATCCATCAATATTGGTGACCACGCTCTGGAAGTGGTTCAAGAGTTCACCTACCTGGGCTCAACTATCACCAGTAACCTGTCTCGAGATGCAGAAATCAACAAGCGCATGGGAAAGGCTTCCACTGCTATGTCCAGACTGGCCAAGAGAGTGTGGGAAAATGGCGCACTGACACGGAACACAAAGGTCCGAGTGTATCAAGCCTGTGTCCTCAGTACCTTGCTCTACGGCAGCGAGGCCTGGACAACGTATGTCAGCCAAGAGCGACGTCTCAATTCATTCCATCTTCGCTGCCTCCGGAGAATACTTGGCATCAGGTGGCAGGACCGTATCTCCAACACAGAAGTCCTCGAGGCGGCCAACATCCCCAGCTTATACACACTACTGAGTCAGCAGCGCTTGAGATGGCTTGGCCATGTGAGCCACATGGAAGATGGCAGGATCGCCAAAGACACATTGTACAGCGAGCTCGCCACTGGTATCAGACCCACTGGCCGTCCATGTCTCCGCTTTAAAGACGTTTGCAAACGCGACATGAAGTCCTGTGACATTGATCACAAGTCGTGGGAGTCAGTTGCCAGCGTTCGCCAGAGCTGGCGGACAGCCATAAAGGCGGGGCTAAAGTGTGGCGAGTCGAAGAGACTTAGCAGTTGGCAGGAAAAAAGACAGAGGCGCAAGGGGAGAGCCAACTGTGTAACAGCCCCGACAAACAAATTTTTCTGCAGCACCTGTGGAAGAGCCTGTCACTCTAGAATTGGCCTTTTTAGCCACTCCAGGCGCTGCTCCACACACCACTGACCACCTCCAGGCGCTTACCCATTGTCTCTCGAGATAAGGAGGCCAAAGAAGAAAAAAAAAGAAAAAATACAATTGATAAACCCAACACCAAACCCTGTCCCCAACGACCCGTGTTCCAGGTTTGGTGACCCCCTCCAGGTACAGGGGTGCGTTGGGACCCAGGGTGTGGATGGCGTTGCACTAATGTTTTACACCACCCAAAATGGAATTGTTCCTGTCCCTACCAGTGATGGAAAGATAGTGGAATGTATACCCACCATTACCATGTGAGTGAATGTGCAAATGCAACCCCACAGGCAGTAGAATTGAAGGTCCGTCCCATGTCCTCTCTCCCTATGAATATAACTTAAACCTCTCAGGAGAGTTGCCCCAAACACACACACCTGGGCCAACAAATGGACAGGTAATGATCCCAACTCAATAGATCCTGTATCATGGGGCTGAATTTCTCCAGCTTCAAAAACAGCGCAGCATACGCACGGGATGTGCGCCACGAAGCCTCCACGATATTTTCACGGTGGCTCATTTCCATGTCTGGGGCGCACCGCCCGCCCCCGATGGGATAGAGGACCTCGGCACTCCGTCCCCGGCAATGACATCCGGCACCACCACGCAGGCACCGGCACCATTTTTAAAGGGCTTCAGGCCCTTCTATCTCATTTAAATGTTTAAAGTCACAGGTTTTAAAAAAATTTAAATAAAAATGTATTCACAATTCCAATCCCCTCTCTCACCCCTCCCCATGACTAATCAGTTTATTATTTGTCCTCTCCCCCCAAA